>NC_090953.1:21057344-21365814 GCF_040807025.1 Struthio camelus
TTTTGATGTTTAATATGCTTTACTTGTGGATGAAGTGAGCTACTTGGTTGTCAGAGATATTTAGTGCTGTGTTTTCGGTATCTACAGAGTTGTCTGGTTTACAGGCAGGAGCTTCAAGCAAGTCTGACTGTATATCAGATCATCTTCATCTCCTTTTTTTGGCTTTGTTTTTTGGGGGAGATTTAAATGATTAAATGATGCTGTTAATGATTATGAATTGTGTATTATCCTGTAGTAAGTACTGGTTCCTGACAGTAATCAAATACTTGTCTTCCTAAGCCACCTTTTAATTGGGAAAATCTGGCTTTCCTGCCTCTCAAACGTGACAAAGTTTTTTCATGCAGTAGAACACCATATACTGCGTGTCCCGGAAACCTGAGGGAAAGAAGAGCTTTGGAGTTGGCGACAGACGCACAGATCTCCCATTGTTGCGTTACGGGACAAGTGAGCGTGGAGCTGGGTCCTTGGGACATCGCTGCAGCTGCTTTTGGCCCGTGTCTAGCCGTAGGTGGAGATTCAAATACAGAACAACTACTGTACAAGCACAGAGCTGCTGCTGGTTCAGGTCATATCCTGGTATTGGAGCCACAGTGGAGCTGCTCACAAGCTACTCGGTGGTCTCCTTCGGTCTGTGTTAGTGAGGGCTTGAACTTCATCATTTGTCCAACCTAGTTTGGGGTCAGCTGCTCAGAGGGGGAGAGCTGTGACTTGAGTGGGCCAGTTCTCTAAGCTATGCCATCAGTAGTGCAAGCAATGCTTGCTAAGCTGAATTAGGGAATTCATCCAGATAAAGATTAACCTGACAAAAAGAGAAGACGATTTGGTCACCAGTCTTCAGTTGCTGCCTGCACCTACCCGAGTTTCAACTAGCTGTGAAACTGGAGCCTCAACTCAAGTCTGGTGGATGATTTTAATATTTGCTGCTCTCCAGTCGTACACTGGCTTGAAAGGAATATGTTTTCCAAGCAGCTAAGTTAATGCATTCCTCTTAGAGACAGTCAGTCTATAAATAATCCTTAAAATAAGCAAACCATGCTATCTGTATCAGTGGTGCAATTTTAATGTATTCCAGAACAATTTTAGATGAAACTAAGTTTTCACTGAATGTCATTTATTTTATATTCAAAACAGAATGAGCAATAGAAATAGGCTGGTTTCTCTTTATTATGCACTTCCATAGTGCTGTAACTTCTAGGTTGTAAACTCTAAAAGACATTCTGCAGACACCTGACCCCTTTAAAGTTGTTGTTGAAATTGGTGATTTTTAGTCGTGTCGAGCAGTATCAAGTTCTACGGTTATTTCATCTTGCAGTCTTTAAATGTGGATCAAGTTTTTTTTGATGTTTAAAAATCATGCAATTCAAGGGCTATTCGGAGGAGTTGGTAAATTCTGAATTCAAAATTCTGAAAAGGGAGCCTCATTTTGCAGGTTCCTCTGGTGTTGGCCCTGAAGCCCTCCAATGCGCTGCTGTGGTGGCAGAGCTCCCAGCAGCGCTGCTGTGAACAGGTGACTGAAATGTGTTAGAGCACTCGATTCAGATGTTACAGGATAAGCAAATTACACTGTAGGTCACTGAGCTGTCAAAAATCTGAATGTTTCAAAGTGCAGCTGGTCTAATTCTGATAATTGTTGAATCTCTTGTTCGTTTTTAAATGACAAGTGATTTATCTTAAGGCAGGAAGGAATCTTGGCATGGTAGCTGTATCCTAGCTGAGGAGATAAGTTCTGTAGGAAGCTGCAGTTTGCTTAAAATTATTACGAGTATTGATCTGATCTGGTTAACAAGTTTGAAGCGCTTATGAGCAAACAAGTTTGAAGCGCTTATGAGCAGGAAACTGCCCTCTGTTACATATACATGGCACTTGCATCCTTTATTGCCTTGCCTACTTTAGCTGTTTTTGTCTATTTTTATTTTGCCACCTGTAGTGTGTTTAAACTTTCCTTCAAGCACCTTTAAAACTATGAACACAGTCAAGTTCAAGACACTGCTCTTTTATCGTTGTGTGGGAAACCAATATTAGATCCTTTGCATAACTGAAGAATGAGATGAAGGAGGGCCAGCTTAACCTGAAGAAGCCCATTCAGCCCATTGTGATTTGAGTTTTGTGGATTCTTATGGGTGTCTGTATTGAATACAGCTTTGTCCTGTTGCGTCATAAAAGGATGAATAAATCTGGTTGCACTTGTGTATAGTTCCGACATAAATGTATCTTGCAACTTTTCAAAAACGTTGACCTTCATCCTAGTGTGTTGCTTAATGTTCATCTGCCATATTATTTAGTGGTTGCAATAAAGACTACTGCATCTCTGAGTTACATACTGATACAAACATTGCTGAGATCATCTGAAAATGTCTTGTAGCTGTAGTAGGAACTAATGCCAAATGTTCAAGTTAAAAATGATTAGACTTTGCTCTTTTGCGTTAGGCACTGTATCACACGCTAGGATGTTGCAAGTGTTCCCCACCCTGCCTTTTACACTCTGATCTTGCTTTCTACTTGGTCACTTGCTTATGTTTAGTGGAATCCTTCAAGAAAGATCTAATAAAAATGCAGCTTTCTGAGGCTTCATTTTTCAGTCTTTGTGAATTAAGACAGAAGCATGATGTAGTAGAATAAAAGATTCCCTTAAAAACACCACTAGGAAAAAAAAAAAGTGGTTGTGTATGTAGCCACCAATGCCTACTTCAGAGAAAAAAAATTGTAATTCCTGGGTAAGCTTGCAGGAAAAACTCTATGAGAACAAATCTCTCTTCCCTCAACTATCAGATGGCATAAGGCGAAGAACAAGTTTCTGGAGGAGTGTTGTCCTGGAGGTCTGTCAGTGCTTGGTATCTGCTGGGGAGGTGTTGAAACCTTTCAGCCCACCCCTCAAAGCTCCTCCAGGCCTGAGGTCAGTGCTGGTATCTGCACGAACTGGTTATCCTGTGGTGAGCGAGGTATGTGTGTCAATAAGCTCCTCGGTGGGCTTCAGATTGCTTACAGCTCTTCAAAGTATACTTAAAAGTAAATGCTCTTGCAGCCATTGGTTCTGATGTGTGTTGTTGCAGTGTCTTGGAGATTAGGGAGCAGTGACAGCTCTGCAGAGCTCAAACCTGCCCTTTGGGAATCAGCAGAATGGTACCAGCTAGGTTACAGCCATATTACTGCTGGCTAGCTCTGACGGTCATCTGCGCAACTTGTCGCTTGCTGTCCACAAGCAGCAAGGCCTACAATGAGAAATATTTTGCAAGCAGTTCCCTCCTAGAATTCAGCAAACCAAAGGTGAAGTGTATCGCTTGTCAGTCGTGCTTGTTCTCGCTTCCTGTTTCTGAAGGTAGCTTACAAATTCACTTGCTTAGTTTAAGTTGCTCTTAATTCAGCCTTACTCTGAGTGACTGCAGGAGAATGTTGGTTCTTCTTTGCTTTTGCCTGTCTCTAAGATTCTAATATGTTGTGTCTTGCAATAAAGTAGCAGCAAAGTTTTATCCCCCTCTAGCTTTGTCCATTAAAAAATTCAACAAAAAAAAAAAGATCTACAAACACAGTAGGATAGGAAGGGCAGAAGCTGTGAAGAAGTTGGGCGGAAGTTGGAGCAAGCTCAGTTTGAAAGTTGATGTATGAATTCCAGACATTTTGATGCCCTATTGCTTAAAAGGGGAAGGAGACTTTGTATCTTGACTCCTTTCCCACTCTTGTAATGAATTCCTATTTTATTGTGGTCTATGTCCTGTGGTAATAAGTGCCACAGAGTTGCTGTTTATCAGGAAATCTCATTTGGAAAAAAATTATATTTCCCTTTAACTTTGACTCCTTCCACTCTTAGCTCAAAAGACTAAAGTGATTAGATAAGTAGGGAGATTAACAAAAACCCCACCCTTTTAAGTAGGTATATGCAGGTCATGCAGAAGAGGTCTCTTGGTTTTTAGTTTGATAAATAAGATTTGATACTGTGGTGTCTTTTACATTCCTTGATAGAGGGGTCTAAAATGAGCTGCTTTCTAGCAAGCAAACTAGGCATATTAATTTTTTATGCCTCTGTTCAGATTTAGAGTTTAGTCACCTGATTTTATTCCCACAACTTGGAGGGGAAAAAAACCCCAAAACTTTAAAATATTACTGGATTGGGTGCTATACATATTTATATACTTTTTAAAACTTATTTCCTATAATTTTTTTGGTAAAGTACATCTTGCATTGCTAGAGACGGAGAAAGATAGTACTGCGGAGGATATAGGGACTAGCGTACACCATCACAGAGTGAAGTTTATTGGAGTCCCTCAAGGATTTAATTTCCTAGCTGATTTCTTACTACAACAGGACCAAAAAAAATTAAATGTAGAAACTCTACAGACTTAGTGAAATAGTTATTTAAGGGGATTTATATGGCATAACCTGAATTTAACTCAGTACCCAAAGCACTGCTTCTACTTAGCCATGCGAGGGTATTTAGCAGGAAGTGGTAGCCTGTGTCGCCAGGCTTGCTCTGCAAATGTTTGCTGCTCGCTGCTTCCTGTTACTGAAGTGAAAGAACAAAAGAAACATCAGCCTGTAGTATTGTTTCAGCCTCTAAAAAGTTGCAGTTGCATTTGTTAAATCTCTTTGCATTGTAACAGATGTTTATGGTTTTCCCCTGTATTTGTTCTATTTTTAGCTTTTGATTTCATCTTTATTCAATAAAAATGTTAGGTGGAGTTTCTACTAGAAATCCGAAGTTCTGAGAAGCTATTTTGTGTGCAGATCCTAAGTTTTAGACATGATCAAAGCAGTGGTTGTATAAACCATTTTGGTGCCGTAAGGGAAATGACTAACCACAAGAAACCAGTCTGTGCAAGGCATGGACTGGTGCACCTAATGTCTAACTGCAGTGTAAGCTCACTTTCTCGGAAAACCATCCCGACAGGAGTCTCTTACTATTTGTGCTGATGTGTCTTAGTTTCATTAGTTCGCAGTACATACAAAATTATCTTTAAACCACAGCAGTCTCCGAACCTCATTTTCCTGGTAGGGTTATTATATTTAAGACTAAGATGTCAGGCCTAGATACAAAGTAGCTTCTAAAACTGATTTGATTTGCTCTTGTCCCTGGTAAAATAGCCATTCCAGAAAAATCTGTATTTGTGCTTTTGGAATCTGTGAGGCAAAAAGAAAATATATTGAGAGCCAAGGTCATTTGTTTTCAGACGTGAATACCATGAAGTGTGACTTCAGCAAGTGTTGCAACTAGGTACTAAACAAATCTTTACAGCAAGGTGGACACAAAGTCCTCCCAAATGTAGAATGGAAATACTTTCATAAGTTCTGTTACACATAATAAAACTTTTTTTGTAATAAATGTCATCCTCGTAGGAATGCAAGTTAATAATAGATCTTTTTTGCCTTTAAATCTTAGTGAATGTTGGGAATTTATGACTGTAGCAGTAGTCATAGCATTTTCAAATAATGCAGTTAACTTCATACGGTGTTAAAAGTGCTGACGTGATGTTGATACTGATAATACGTATTCTTTCGAACTAATGGGCTGAATTATGTATCCTTATCGTAATGTTAAATGGCTGAAACTTGGTATTTTTTGTTCAGTTAAAACGTTATGCCTGTCTGTGAGAAGGGTGAAAGTCAAGTAGTTAACGAATAGCTCTATTTCATTTTCAAATACTATTGTAGTGTATTTTTAAAAAATTCCCATAGCTTATTTCCAGTGCTTCCTGTTCAAGCTGTGGATGAATTTGCAAAGCTAGAGACAGGATTTTCCCAGTTGAGATGCCCTTGATAAGGGTCACTTAAGGTACGGGGAGGGGGGTGGACAAACAAACAAATCATAATGACTGTGACTAAATATCAAGTAAACTTTAAGATTCAGTGAAGGGAAAATGGGCCATCAGCCTCAAAACAGACTAATTTTGGGGAGGCTGTTCTGAGATTCAGGAATCTGGCAATCACATAGCAGGAATTCAGCAGTCTTGTGAATCGGAGCTATGTTATGATATAGGTTTAGAAATGCAAAAGTTAAAATACCCCACCTGCTAGGTTGTTTGGAAATCTTGGCTTGGATTCATAGATCCTTTTGGTGACCCTTCTAAACCGTAACAGATCTTATTGGGCTCTTCTGAATTTATCAATCCCACCTCCCCCAAGTTTAAAATCTGCTTTCAGAAACAGTCACAGAACTGGTAGCTGCCATGTGGAAGAGCAGGGGAAAGAGAGGAGGGAAGCATTTTCTCACTAGCTTTTGGAGCTTTCCAGGAAATTTGAGTTACTCCTATACTGGTGTTCTTGAAACAGTCCCATGGGTAGTCATCTTCAATCACCTTCAGTAACTAGCTGTGTATCTTTTATATCCTATGATACTTTCCCCTTTACTGTAATATCTGATTAGACTTCATGTTCATTAGACATGAGCATTAAAAAGTAGGCACTAGTTTTGAAAAGCAACTAGGTGGCCAAAGGATATAATTTTTTTGCAGGTACTGAGCCAGCAGAGGTCCTAGGGAACTGATTTGAATTTCAGGGGCTAGTCAAAAAAGGGGGAGGGAGGGGAAAGAGAAATAGTGATTTAAACTAGTGACCTTACTGGTATGAACTGGAAGAATTTTGAGATTAATTCTTCTTCTAACCTTGACTGATTGTAGAAATGAGCCTGGATTTGTTCTGTTTTCATTGAGCGGAATAATTTCTCCTAGATCTTTTAGATGCAGCTGAAAATCTTGTGCATCCTCAGCACTTCCTAGTGCATGGAAGAAGTGACAGCTTCAGAATAATTGTCTTTTGCCTAACTCTGCTCTTACCCAATCGTTGAAAGGACACTGAATACTTCCTTTTCATTTGTTGCAAAACTTAGTCTCTTTTTCTCTGGCAGGGATCGACTTTAAGATCAGAACTATAGAATTAGATGGAAAGAAAATCAAGCTACAAATATGGTAAGTATTTAGTAAGTATTGGATCTTTGAGCGGGAGCACCTCGTAGCTCTCGAGCCTGCGTGTACCGGAAGTCTCGTAACTCTTTTCACTGGCAGTCCTTGAGGCTTATGCTTTCTTTTAGCTTGTTCTTAGAGTGGTTCTGTTTCAGTAGTGCAGGAGACAACCAGTTCGCGTACTAGTGTTATCTTAAATGCAGTTTTAGTTATTCCATATGGAAGAAAAGTATGAATTACGCAGCAGTAGACTAAAATGTGAGCCCTACTAGCTTCTAAATATGTAATCTGAATTCTCTGATACTTTGATACCTGGTTGTACTCACAAATGGACAAGTGATAATGCTGCTTGCATGATGCCTAGTAGAGACTGAGCCTCCTGGTAGCAGCAGATGAGTATTTGTAGGGTAGCCTTATTACACATGCCAAACTCTTAAAATGCTACTGGTGAGTGCGAAGGTTATTGCTGATTGCTCAGGTCCTAAAGTCGCAATTCTCTCTTAAAACTTGCATGCCAGCCAGATTTCTTGTGACAAAGGAAGTGAAATGCTAGAAGTGGTTGGTACAACTTTTATACCTCTGATAGCAGTCAGATGGCTAGGTTTTTTCAGGTCTTTGGGGTTCAGCTCCCTCTAGGAGTACTAGTATCCAAACACTTTGGTCATCTTGTTCACTCCCAAATGCTACTTTGAAGTAATCTAGGATAAAATATCAGCATACTAAGGTGTAGTGGCTGGTTTTAATAGCTAGTTGTCCACAAAAATGTACTATCCTAAAAATATCTTACTGCTGTTTATGTTAATTCTTGTTTAATGCAGGACTCGGCTGTATCAGAGCTGCTTTTGTTATTCTAGAGAAGGCTGTGTAGCACTGAGTTTTCATGGTTTGCATGAAAATTCAAGTGCTTTTATACCATATTTATGGTGCTTCTATAACTACTGGTGTAAATATGATAGCTGAGGGGGAAGAGGGTGTCAAAGGCTGAAGAAATTTGTGCAGATAGCTTCTAAATGGTACTTTGCTTAATAAGTATCAATACACTGTTATTCTATTAAAAAAAAATCTATTTCAGTACAGAAGAGTTTAAAGAAGGTATCCAACAAGTATTTGTTTTCACTGAATTTTAGGGATACAGCAGGCCAGGAGAGATTCCGCACAATTACAACAGCTTACTACAGAGGAGCCATGGTGAGTGCTTTTCTTTCAAAAAATTTAGGTACAGCTAGTGTAACTGGTTTGTTGCTCTTAAGGTTACATCACGTAAGAGTTTCTGACTGGAGGCTTGGAGTATTGTGGCTTGTGACGTGGTGAATAAAGTGGTGGGTAGGTTTTTTGTTTTGTTTTTGACTGGTTGTTTTTTTTAATCTGCTAGTAGTGTGTTAAATCCTGTTTTCTGTGATGAACCTTTGAGCCCAACTGTCTTTTTTATTATAGTTGTAGTCTGTGCAGGTATAGTAAGCTAAGTTGCTAAGCTTTACTTTGACAACTTTTTAAAAATGCAATAGGTGCAGCCGTTGTAATACAGTTGAAGTGCCTGAAAAATAGGTAATAAATGTTTTAAATATTAAGAATGTATTTTGCTGAGTTGCTTTTCCTGCTGCTCTTCATCACCTTCAGCTGGTCAAGAATGCAAAATCTGCATTCACTAGAAGTGTGATTGCATATAAAAGCCACTTTAGCTTCTTCCTCAATTAAGGATGACTTGAAGTCAAATAACTGACTTGGAGGCTGCACTCTGTGTGGTACAACTACTTCTAATGGTTCTTAAATACCAGGATTTGAGATGCTTTAGGTTGCGATACTGTTAATTTCAGCTTGCTGATTATTAGGTATACTGATACTATGACTTCTCTCACTTTGTGTGAACAGATGAGTTCCATTCATAGACCAGTTGTGCATCCAAATAGCCCCCTTGTTATGGAATGCAGATGGGGAGAAATAGTTATGGTCATGGTCCTGTGTTAGAGCATTAAGCACTTAAGGGTTTGGCAGTGATGGAGTCTTCTCCCTACCTCCTGGTGCATGGCCAAGGACCTTTCTTGATCTTACAAAGGATGACTGGAAAGGCAATAAAGAATGGAGGTGAACTTGACAACGTGTGTTTAATGCAGCTGCTGTGTGGTTTCACTTGCTTAGCTACTTCTCGAGCTTGTCCAGGAATATGTATACAGCTATGTGAAAGAGCTCATGCTTCTGTGAGAGCGCCTAGTGCCAGCTTTGCTGTAAATATCTAGTGGCACCAGCAGTCAGATCTCATGGGACTTCATCCTTTGACTGCATGAAGCTGCTGCTTCTAAACTTGACTTGAACAACAGAGTCCTGGTCTCAGTTCTAGTAGGATTTGTAAACTTTTCCTGATCATAGGCCAATGATTTAAAAATTCATACCAGTACTGTGTTCAAATTCTATCGAACAGTGCCAAGAGATGTTAAATAATATTTAGTGTAAACTTTCAGCAGAGGCAAAACGCTTTGAGAAAGGATTATTGATTGTAGGGGCATAAGTTCTATCTATACTGAATTTTTTTGCAAGTATAATAAAACCAACAACATTCATCAAAAGTAGACTAATAGTACTCGCTCATCTGACTAGATTTTTCTTAATTTTGTTTAGGGAATTATGCTGGTGTATGACATCACAAATGAAAAGTCTTTCGACAACATAAAAAACTGGATAAGAAACATTGAGGAGGTAGGTGCTCTGCAATAGGGGGCATTGGAAAGCGCTTCTTACTGTTTGTACCTTATGATTTCTCTGGGGCAAATAATAATCAAGTAATTATTTACTTCTATGTAGCAGCCAACATATATGACCAAATTAGACAGTGCAGTGAACTGGAACACTGGTTACTAATAGGAAGAATGTCTCTCTCATTTATCTAGTCACAGAAAGTGGGAAACTTGGAGAGGTTTAAAAAGCAAGCATAAAATAAGTGTTTCGAAACTGCTCTTTCTGTATGGTTTTCATTGCTCTTTTTTCCTTTTGGGTGTGTCTAAGGAACAGGAAGGAGAAAGATCTTGGGGTATCTGCCTTGCCCTGAGGTGATGACAGACCTGTCTAATTTCAGTTGCTATTTTGTGTTGTATGTTTGTCCATTTAAATATTTTTGTCCTTTTCATGTGGTCTTGGGTAAACTGCCTGCTAACCTCTCAAATTATTTAACACGACATGCTGTCAAGTAGGGGGAGGTCAGTATGAAGTTGTAGGGGAAGCCCTGATTTAGTATTAAGTGAAGCTGTAGTTAGGTAACATATCTTAGAGAAAAAACAGTAAGATTAAAATCCACAGGCTTTTCCTTATTGTTGTTCTTTGGCTCTGTAAGCAAAATTCCTGTGTTAATGATCAATTTAATGCAGTGGTGACTGGGCTAAAAAGGTTGTGCTGAAGTGATTATTACTTAATAAGTCTGTCATTAATGATCTCTCTTAAAAATGCAAGTGTGTTGCATAATGATACTCCAACCAAATACTGCAGATGTAATGGTACACGCTCTACTTCAAACTGGTGCGTGGACGGATCCAAAATAGCCAAATGCCTGTGTATATTTGCAACCTGGTACAGAGCTGGTGCTGCTGTAGTGATATTCAGGCAAATTTAATGTGGGAATCTTTTTTTTTTTTTTTTTTTTTAAATATTTACTTATTGGATTGCCTGTTTCAAAAGGCAGTCCCTTTCGCAGTAATGCCCTCACCTTAGATAACTTTTTAAAAAGAAAATATTCATGCATGGGTGAGTTTGGCATACGGAGACTTATTTTAAATAATGGTTTGATTTATTTCTGAGAGATTGCTTTTTCCCCTTTAGCATGCCTCTTCAGATGTAGAAAGAATGATCCTCGGTAATAAATGTGATATGAATGAAAAAAGACAAGTCTCAAAAGAAAAAGGGGAGAAGGTAAACTTTTTATGTTGTCTAGAAGCCTATTTTCCTTCTCAGGATTCTGGATATTATATAGTTGATTTGTTTTAGGTATATGAGAGAGAATGGGCCTCAAACCTCATGTTTCAGGACTTTATAGGATGTCTTTTTTTTTTAAATAGCACTTGATTGTCTTCAAGTTTGTCTAATTTCAAGTTACTGTTGTCTTGAGGGAGAGATCCTCTAAAGAATGTTGATCCTCCTTGTAACATCAAGTATTATAAATCTCAATATAAAGCTTTGTATATAATTTGATCCTATTGCATACAATTCATCATGGTGATTACTGACACTTCTTATAAGTAGCGTTATTAAAGCTAAAGTAATTTGTTGTTCTGCAATACTAACAAGCAAGTAAGAATACTACACAATATATCACACAGCGGAAGAAGTGTAGCTGCTAGTTACACAACTTACGGGATGGTTTTATGTAGCTATCCTGTCAACAAATCCAAATTGGTGAAGATTCTGTCTTTATGTTCTTTTGGGTCCTAAATAAGTCATTCTGTGAGAAATTAATGTTTTTGGGAGTTTTGAATTTACATGAGGATTTGGCCTGTTGGAATATTTTGTCTAATGGTCCAGTAACGTAACGTTTTTGTGAGAGAAAGCAGACATGAAGCTTTTTCGTCTTTTTAAAGCATCATAGAGTGCCTGTTCTGTTATGAACCTTTGTAAACACACCTTTTGCAAAGGAACTTTTAAATACACTGAAAAACTTTAACCTCTCTTCCAGTTAGCAATTGATTACGGAATCAAATTTTTGGAGACAAGTGCAAAATCCAGCATAAACGTGGAAGAGGTAAGAGATGGATGTTACACTTAGGTATGTTTCTTGAAGTACTGCTGTGGAAGCATGCTGTATGATCTGTAACTGCTGGACTTTCTGACCTGATCTGAAACTTGAAGTGACAACTCCAATCTTGTTCTATTTAGATAGGTTGTACAATAGCTATCATGGCTTGTTTTCTGGTAATGTCTAGAATACTTTTTAGATGGGTGCTAAGAGTGGTTTGCTATTCCTGTAGCAAATAGTTTCTTTAGACTTCTTTTGTCTTGCTGCTTAAATTACCAGTGCTTTTAGACAAGGAGTAGGTGTAACGTTAGCAGGAAACTGGGTTCAAGATTCTCTGCTTGATGAGTAGCATGCTACTATGTCAAAGAGACTTCAGGTTACTACTAAACGTGTCTGGGCAGATGAGACTTTCAGATTTGCATTTTAAACTGCAACATCAGCGTAGACTGTCATTAAGTTGATGTCAGAGGAGGAAGAAAGCTTATAATACTGTCTGTAGACTTGCAATCTGTTTTCTTGCAAATAAACCTTGTGCAAAAAACACCAGACCCTTTTTGTGAGAGCGTAAAGAAATGGAATCGGAAGGAAGAGTGACTCAACTTTAGTCTATTTTACCATGAATCACTATTGTAGTCTTACAGAGGATGGGGGAAGGACGTTAACTCTGTGAAAAAGATGGACAGTAAAACATGACATCAGAAGGCGGTTACCTTAAGAAGCCCTCAAAAGGGTTGAAGAGTGAGCTGGTTCAAAATCTTGTGGGTGTACTAAATCACACACAGGTCTTAATCTCAGAAATATATGTCATAATAGTTTCAAGGCCGAGGTTAAACAGTGCAGTAATGCAGTTCAGTTCATTCACATAGGTCAGATTTGTTCTTAAATGGTGTTTTCCTGAGGCTAATGGTCTAAAAGCCTTTCCAAGTGTATTGTTGCGATACCTTTTAGAAGTCCTCCAAATATATACTGAATTCAGATTGTGCAGCTAAAATATTAACTAGAAACAAAAGAAATTGCTACTGTAAAGTAGCATGACTGATACTGTGCCCGCTAAACTGGCACATAGCCTTTTATCTGATTGCGGGAAGGTTGTGATACAATAGTTGGTTCATAGTTAGGATGAATGTGAATTGTGCTACATCTACAGTAGTGTTTGACCTAGTTTTCACAGTATCACTAATTCTTACAGCAGGCAGTAGAAGAGTGAACATTAGCAACTGATACCAATGGTGGATAGCAATAGGCTCCCAATAAAAAGTGCATATCCTTTTCATTGGTTCCTCCATATGATTGACTTGGTGCCTCATGACATGCCCTACAGTTTTGTTGCAACTCCTGTAGGTCATTAAATGCACAAAACTAATTTGTGCCTACTCAAAAACATTTGACTGTCTGAATATTTAAAAAAAACTGTCACATGAATTGGGAAGAAAGCATAGAAAGAATACAGCTGGTGTGAAAAAGATGGGCAGTAAAACATGATATCAGAAGGCAGTTACCTTAAGAAGCCCTCAAAAGGGTTGAAGTGTGAGCTGGTTCAAAATCTTGTGAATGTATTAAATCACACATGAGATCTTACTCTTAGAAATATATGTCATGATAGTTTTAAGGCTATTTAAGGCTACTCCATCAGTAATGATTTAATCTTATTTCCACCAAATGTTTAACTTGGGAGGACTAAAACAATTGTGTATGTTTTTGTGTGTGTGGTTTTTTTTTCCCCCTTTGGATATATTCAAAATGCAGTGAGGGGGAAAATGCTTACCACTTTTCCATTCTGGAATTGTCCTTCAGGTATTGGTATCTTCAGATTTATCCCTAAAATCTTGTTTCTTCTTGCTTCTAGAGAACTGCAGCAATTTCGTGCTACAGAAATTTCTCTGCTTCTTTGTGCTGTGAAGTTGGAGATGATGAAATTTGCCAAAATGATTTTAAAATTGTTAGAAGCATACACAGAGTTGTGGTTAGCCCAAGTGCAAAGGTTTTGGAGGACAGCAGGAAAGAGCTGACTTTGAGATTTCCCAGACATACCAGCCTCAAAGGTCTCTGTAGGTTTCTAGTTGCAAGGCGCAATACATAGTTTAGAAAAAATATGCAAACATATGCTGCATATTTGAATCCCAGTGCTGTGTAAACAGCCTTCCGTTCAGCAGGTTTCTTGTTCAAGAGCTATGCGATGGGAAAGGCTGTTCACTTGCTTCAAAATTTGGAGACAGGGAGACTAAACAGGATTTTATTTTTTTTTTTAAAGCATGCTTATTGCAGCGTAAGTTAGTTTTGTACACAGAGTGCCTTACAACTTGAAGTGCTAGCAGTGGCCTACAGAATACTGCATTGTTAATGTGTCTGACTACTCCAAATCTATCTTGTCTCTAATATGTCTTATGACTCTTTTTTTTTTTTCCCCTCTCTCTCTCTCTCTCCCCCCTCTTGCCAGGCATTTTTCACACTTGCACGGGACATTATGACAAAGCTCAACAGAAAAATGGTTTGTATTTCCAGTTGGCATACTATCTATAGTCATTGAAATTACCAGTTAGAAGAACTAGCTTGTGGGGTTACAGTGGCTGCTAGTTTAAATTTGAGTGAACATTTAATCATCTAAATGATTTAATCTGCTAAAAATGTTAATTGTGTACTGGACTTCACTAGAAGAGACTGGGTCCTCAGCGCAAAGGAAGTTTTTACCTCCCTGTACTTGCTGTTGCTGGAATACTGCATCCAGTTTTGAGCATCTTGAGCCAGGAAGGATGTTGATTGAGGATGATCTGGGGAGGGTCCAGCAGAGAGCTATTAGATGGGCCTAGAGCAAAAGAGCTGTAGCTAAGCCACAAATTGCTGCTTGGGAGGTTTTGGGCTGGGTGTGGGCAGTGGGAGGCAAAACTCAGCTAGCCAGAGCTATAGCTGACTTGATCTTGTGTTAGTGATAGCCCTGCTTTGACTGAGGGGTTGAACTATATGATCTACAGAGGCTTTTCCAGCGTTTCTGTGATTCTGTGACGTGGTTCATCTGTTTTTAATTCGTAATATAACCTGTAGCTTTGATTTAATGAAGCCATTTTTAAGCGTGTATGGTTCCAGATCTGGGAAG
This sequence comes from Struthio camelus, assembly GCF_040807025.1. Classification (NCBI taxonomy): domain Eukaryota; kingdom Metazoa; phylum Chordata; class Aves; order Struthioniformes; family Struthionidae; genus Struthio; species Struthio camelus. The sequence continues at coordinate 21,072,040 of NC_090953.1, forward strand.
CATTGCTGCTCTTACAGTTGTTTGCTAGCTTTAAATGAGGTTTGGAGACTATGCCTTCGTTTACTTTAAAGTATTTTTTTTGTAGAAGAGGCAGCAAAATGCAGTTGGTGCCAAATGTGGTTGTTCATTTCTTAAGCACTCTTGCAAACATTTGGCCAGACTGATTGACTGACACAATCATGGAAGTTGCCATTACTAGTGAACAAGAATTTAGTGATGCAAATCTTGTTAGGCAAATGGGTTTGCCACTAAAAGAACCTTCAGAAAACCAGCAGATTTTGTGGTTGGGCCACTCAAGTGGAGTGGAGGCTAGAACTCACCTCTGCTTTTAATCAGATCTTAAGCAGATGAGTGTATACCTGTTTGCTACTTAAAAGTGGATGCTTTCATACAAACACACGTCAGTGTGTAATTTTCCTTTATTTTGCGATCACTAAATGCAGTGCAACCTGAAATCAGTGTGTTTTTTTCAAACTGTGACAGCGTGATCCTTGCTTTATTAAACTCCAGATTGTGCAGTCGCTCCTTGAGTGAATTCTTGAGATTTGGGTTGTTGGATAAGTTCTTTTAAAAGTAGGCAGTTTTATCAAGTGATTAACAGAGTCTGGATAATTGAGGGGCTCAGGTTAGAGCAAATCACCCCGGTTATTGATTTGCAGGGGAGAGGATGTGGAGGGAAATTAGAAAAGCTATTTTTTTCTGCATTTTGTGATGTTGCTGTTCTTTTCTTTTTCAGAATGACAACAGTTCATCAGGGGCAGGTGGGCCAGTAAAAATAACAGAAAATCGATCTAAGAAGAGCAGCTTCTTTCGATGCACGCTACTTTGATGAACTTCTAATGATAGACTGCAGCACACTTAGAACCTTTTCTGCTTCTTTGAAAGCACAGGGTCACAAAGCCTCAGAAATAATACCACCAAGCTGCTGCTGAGAGCTCCATTGAACGTAGACTGCGATACACAAAATACCAAGTGGATTTTGCTCACTAAGCCTATTGACCTGTCAGGCTCCTCTTTCTCAGATATGGAAGCTATGAAGTGGAGACACAAATGCAAGAGTTAACTTGTTTTCCTTTTTTACTTTCTGTTTTATTGCCTGTTGCAAAAGCTGCTATGTTTCTTTTAACTTTGCACATCCATATTAGCCTCTTACTGCCTGTTACAGCACAATCTTACATTTGTATTTGCACAGTTTGACTTGTAAGAAAGATTCTTAACAGATTTGTGCAGGATTTTCTTTCTTTAACAAATTTTTTTATTTTAAAGCAGAAGAGCCAGGGAACAGATTAAGTCTTACTTCCACTAGTTTCTTTGCTGTATACACGTGGCCATGACTGCAGTATGGATGTTGATACTCTAGTGATGAGTATTATGATAACAATTGGCATTTAATAATTAGTTTCTTTTCTTAGATGCACAAATCTGTTTATGCAGAAGCTGTGGCTTCTATTCTGAATGTAGTATGTTGCTTTTCTTTCTTTACCGACTTAGCAAAGTTGTGATCTGAATTGCCAGTCACTGTCTGATTCACAGATGCACCTTTCAGTTCTTTGAATAAACACAGTGTCTTTCCTCACTTAACTTCCCTTTGTTAGCTCAAACTGTCTGCACGTTTTTTTGTTTCTGATGAGGAAGTACACTCTGGAGTACTCAAAACTGTCATCACAAATTGGCCTCATCGCTATCACTGAAGTGGCTTGTGGAAGTTGAATGCATGAGTTTTGAGTAACCTCTTTGTGGATTCGTTTGTTCAGAAATAACTGCTTCTAAGGGTGACTTCCATTTCTACTCTAATTCTAAGGATAGTCCGTTAACGTCTGCAAGCATCGACCCATGGCAACAGAGGCATACAAAAACTAGCTTCCTGTGCAGTTGCTAAAATATCTCAAGTTCTGCCACTAAGGAAGTGGTCACACTGGGGCTATAATATGTTTGTTCTGCCCTTGATGTTGAGTTTGTGAAGCCCTCTTGGGTCTGCTCAAGCAGTTGCATTGTTTTATCATCAATAGCTGGTAGGGTGACCTGGTCTGTTAGAAGCAGAATTTAAACTTAGTTGCCTTTTTACTCAATTGAGCATTGTATAACCTAATCTTTGTTTTACCATTTTAATGTGTTCTGAAAAATTTCCTGAGTAATTCAAACAGGTGCTTTAGTTTCTGTTGATGTGCCAAACTTGGACCATTGTAAGCTTTACCTACAGGTTTGTATCCGGCTTGTTTGTTAGGGGATAGGTGGATTCTGTCATTGTCAAAGTAAGGTGCCTCACGTGCTTGCTTTTGCTCCACTACGTTGTATGGAGTGGCAATCAGTGAGTTGGCTGTTAACCATAGAGCATCTCTGCTTCAGTTTGCGGCCCTGGGTACTGACTTTGCCATCCCTGGGTCTGCTGTAAATTTTTTGAAAGAGAATGGGCCAATAGCATTACATTTAAAGACTTTTGTTTTGAAAAGCTTTAGTAGTAGCTGTTTCCATAAAGTTCTATCAACCTGTCCCCACACGTAGTTTAATTGAAGTGGTTGTTGTAACTAGATCGTGAATCTCGCAACTTGCTGTTGCTGTGCTACATACAAAAAATACAAAAATCTTCATGGCAACAAGATTTAGTGGAAAAACAAAGCAACCCTAACTGCTCTGTTGTCTACCCTTGATGTTGTTCTTGGACAGGCTAAAGCACTTATGTGTTCTGTATGGTTAAAAAAAAGTGCTTTCTATACAGAAAGTGTTGTGACACCAATTATGAATGTTGTTTATTTTCAGTAATTTACCTCTGACTTATTTGGTGTCGTAATACTTTGATTTTTATCTCAGGGGTTGTCTGCAAACCAAAACTGACATGTTCTGCGTTTGGCAAAGTTTACAGAATGCTTTGTATTGTTTTTCCTGTCCTCTCTGTGTAGCTAAATATACATTCAATATTAGTCTCCAAGAACTTCCCTTTGAAAGAGCCTGTAACAGAGTAGCAGAGTCTATGAAGTGCTTCTTGAAGCAGCAGCGAATGGGGGTATCTGCTCTGTATTTAAAACAAACAAACAAAAAAAACTTGCTATTTTCTTACATTTAGCTATGCTAAACTGTACATAAATGTGAGGTAAGACCATAGGAAATTCACTTTATGCATGATGAAAATAACGCAGTCAGTATTTCCCCTTACTTAATGTTCATGTAAAGTTAATCTTTTTCTATTTGTAGAAGAATTTAGTGCAATTTTGTTGTCCCCTGCTGAAACTGAAGAAATCTAATTTCATGTGGTCTTATGGATAAGGTAAAATGCAGATTTCTTTCTCTCTTTCTGTTTCTTTTGTGCTCGCTCTCTCCCTCGTTTCGTTTTGCTCCCACCCATGTTCTCCAGCAGTATTAAACGGCTGAGTGGCTGCACTTTACCAGTGTGCTAATTTTTGGTCAGTATAGACCTCTTTCTGTGTATAGTCTGGATTGTCCGGCATTGAAAAATGTGCTGTATCTTAGTGTGCAAATCAATTGGATGTTGTACTGGGAACTTATTTTAGCTATATTTCGCTTTAGGCAAGCGGAAGATGATAAATGATATGTTCTGCCTAGGCATCAGATACGGGGTACTACAGGCTTTTCTGATATCAGTATGATTGTTCTGTGCAGTCTTTGTTGCAACTTTGCTCAAGACTATATTATCTGAACTTTGAAGGACTCTTAACTATACCTCAGTCAACTAGCTACTACTCTCATGTCCATTAGAATGAAAGTCATGCAATTATTATTCATCAAGCAGCAAACGTAATTGCAGTTATTATTCATTAAGCAGCAAATGTATTTGTCTTGCTCCAAAAATTGTCATCAACCTTTTAGGACAGGCAGACACTTTTGTGGATTTTGATAAAACAAAGCTGTTGTTTATGCTGTTTTTTTTTTTTTTAAATGAAACCTTTCCCTTTGCCCCATGTCCGTGCAATGTATCTTGACCAAGTTTTTTTTCCTAAATGGTTTAAAAAAGAAAAGAAAAGAAAAAACAAAAAATGGTCTCAGTGCTTCTCTACTTTAGCTTTCTGTGCTCAGCAAAACATGCACAAAGTGTTTTTGTTGAGTAGATAGGGAATATTTGATTTAGTTATTAATTGTCCTGAAGTTCTATTATTGTGCTATCGTTAAAACTTAAACCACTCATGAAACCTAACACAGCTCACTTTTTAGGGGTGGGAGAGGGTTGTTTTAAAAAAAAATGCTAATTGATTTTTTTCAGACATACAACCGTCCCATCATAAGTATGTTTCCCCTGATGATCTGCTAAAGTGAAGTGAATCAAGTCAATTGTTTCTGCAATTAAAAAAGGAGTATTGAATGCACATATTGCATTAAAAATTGTGAATGGATAATGATTTGAGAGCTGCGTGAATAATATGTAAAATGCATAAATGCGTTATTTGTGAAAATGCATCTGTTATCTGTTTATATATTAATGTAACTGAAATTTTGCAAAGTTAAACTTACTAAAGGTTAAGCCTGTGGATGACAGGTCCTCTTTTCCTCCGTTCACTGAACTGCTTGTGCCACTCTTGTTCTTCTAAATACGCTCTTGTTCTTCGAAATAAAACTTGTATTTCTCCCTGCCACAAAAGCAGGATTTCCATTAATTTTTTTTTCCAGTGAATTTAAATATTTTAGTGTATTCCTATGGCCTTACAAACATTTTTTTCAAATAAAACTTCAATTACAATTATTTTAATGTTATATAGCTACTAAATTCAGACTAAAAAGTATAGCCCTTGAAAAAATACTTAATTTTGAAATAGGATTGTTTTACCATGTGTGTGTTTAAGCACATTTTATCTCTGCTCTAAAGCTGTAATATGAAAAGCTCCTGCAGATAAAGTGAACTGGTTATGTCGTTAACTTGTAAACCTAATCATTACTTGTGTTTTGATATGTATAGACAAAAAAAAATTGCAGACTCCCCCAAAACAACAAACCCCAGTGGTTTTATTATTCCATGCAAACTTTTTTACAACAATGTGTCTCAAATAAAAGTTACATAACGAAAAATATTTGGAGTATTTTGTATGAAATATTCCACGTAGTTCTTACACAGTTAGTGTTTCCAGTACATCTGCTGCGGAAAGGGGTCCAGCTGAATAGCATCAGTAAAGCTTTGCTTAACCTCAGTGGCAAGTCACAGGGTTGGTTTTTTTTTTTTTAATGTTTTTGCTTATTCCTAAACTTAACTGTTCTTCAGATTTCTCCTGAAATATCCTGTACTCCTACAGTGATTACTTAGCCTAGAAATGAGGTGTAAGTATATTATTCAGATGACCTTAGGCTTTGTAAAGATAAAGTGAGACGCAATCGCCGCTTTGTCTAAGAATTATCTAGTCACTTAAGTTGTTAACCCTGATTTAAAAAAAAAAAAAAAAAAGTGTGTGAAGGGTAAGATCTTATGACTTTCTCAGATCTTATGACTTTCAAGTAACCTGAGGCACGAGTACCATGGACTAATACCACAAATATTGTTTGCCCAGCCTCCTTCCGCTCTGAGGGATTTGACAGAAATCTGTGTTGGCAATTACATTTACAGCAGTTCTTGATTTGGAAATTAGTGCGGTTTGGCAATAACTCAAATTGGTGTAAAAATTTAGAGAAAATTAGAGAAATAATGGTTTGGCCTACTCGAGGCCAAAGCAGCTTGATGGCTGCAAGACCCAAACGGACGCTCTGAGGAATACACAGGATGCGGCACGGGTAACAAACAGCTTCCAAAATGTTTGCTTTTCACGTTTTTCTCTAGTAAACCGTATTTAACTGAAAGGATATGTAGTCTCTTTACCGTCACGAAGAGCAAGCTAGAGCTACGTTCTTGTTCTCTAACACCTGGGTGTTGGTTTCTGGTTTTGCTGTTTTTCAGATTGCTGCTTCAGGACTGTTTAACCTGCAGGTCCTTGTGATCTGAACTGGTTTTAGATGCTCAGCAGTCCTAAAAGCAGAATCCTTAAATTCGGTTCTCAAAGAAGTTAGCGGCATGCGTCTGCACCAATGTCTAAATGATATTTATATCTCTCATGTGTCGAAGTAGCAGGACTACTTAGAGTGCTAAAAATGATGATTTATTAAAGTTCCTTGATCTTTTTTTCGGTGCAGACAAGGTGTTACCATAAGCACATTTGTAGACTAGAAGCAAATTGTTACTCATGTGTAGAACCTATCCTGCTTTTATAACCGGGTAATTTGCCTTTTTCTATGAAATTCCTTTCCTTGTCCAGCTTAGTTGACTAGTGTTTTTTAAAAGGCTTCTTGAGCTATGCCAAGGTCACTAATATCACATAAGATTTCAAAATAATCTATCTTTAGAAACAACTCTAATCTTCAAGAGATACATAAACGAAGTTTTTACAAGTTTCGTTGCTTAATGTTCTTGCCATCTAGAGGTCTGAAGAAAGGGCAGGGAAGGCAAAATGTTCCCGTATGCTGAAGAGACATTTCTCAGTGTTCTGGGATGCTGCACAGTGTTTTACTTTTTTTTAACGCTATCTTCAGCAGAGCACATCAGCATTAAGCTTCTGGTATGATCAAATGTTACCTAAATTCCTATGAGTACGAGTTTGGTAAATAATTATTGTTCTTTCAGTCTGCGAAACGAAACCGTAACTTTTAAGTGGGATGTAATTGTTTCGGTCACCCGAGGAAGTGGCGTCCGCGGGACGGACGGCGGGAGGCACGCGTAGCTTGGCGGCTCCGCTTTCCAGCTCGGTTTGACGCCGCCGCAGCGCGGAGGCGAGCACGCCGCTGTGAGCGGCCCTTGCCTTGCCACACGAAATGGCGGGCGCCGGGGTGCCCAGCTGGCACCTTTCCGAACTGCTGCCTTCACCGTTTACGAGGGTCTTGGCACTGTTTCATGCACGTGACCCCCTTTTCTGGGGGGCACAGTGGGCAACGTGCTCATCCGTAAAGGAAGGCTGCAATCTTTACCCGTTTAAGAACTTCCACTTCACTTGTAGTTGGGTGAACTTTCATTTATTTATTTATTTTAAGGAAAGGTTGAACGTTTAATTATTTTTCAAAGCTGTTTTTCTTCCTTCTTTTTTTTTTTTTTCCCCAGGCAACGTAGCAACTCCCGAGCTCTGGTATGCCTCCTTGCTGAGGGATGGGATTTTGTTTCAAGACGCCGAAGCAAGTCCTAGCCCTGAATTAACTGTCTGACCCTACTGCGCCCTGCTTCCACGCTTCTTCACCCAAAATGCGGCGACTTTGTACAATGCACGTTTATGCTCTGAACCAATAAAATAGAGGGAAAAGCCAACCATGTGTGTCTCAAATAGTGTTGCTGAGCACGTTTTGGGCGTAAAAACTGGTGGTTTCTTGAAAACCGCGACCGGTTGGGACCTGAACGCGGTGGGCGAGGGCTGGCGGGGCCGGGCGGCGTCCGCTGCGTGAGGCGCCCGTCACCTCGCGCGCGCCGCCCTGGTGGCGGCAGCGGCTGCCGCGCTCCCGCCACCGAGCCCCCCTCACCGGCGGGGCCGCCGCGAGGGCGGTCGCCTTCTCCCCGCCGCCCTCTGTCGCCGCAGGGCTCCAGCAGCCGCTGTGCCGGGCGGCCCTTAAAATGGCGTCGCGGCTCCTCGCGCGACCGTGGCCCGCGCTCCTGGCCTTGGCCTGGTTCTGGCTCCGGCGTTCGGATGTGCCCTCGTTTTTTTTCAGGCGCGGGTTGAGCTCTGTTTCAGGTGGCTGCTGTTCTGGTTTTGGCGCCTGGCGGGCCTTCCCAAGGCCCCCGGGCGCCGCAGGAAGCAGATGTTTCTAGAGGCTTCTGCGGCGCAGCGGCGCCGTCTCCACGCGCGGTGCAGCCGGGCTGGGCTGCCCTCTTCCCGCAGGCCGTCGGGCCGCGCGGGTAAGTAGGGGTCTCTAACCTGCCCCTGTCCGCCCCGGGGATGACGTTGCTAGTCAAATTATTCTTAGTATTAAAAAGCAGTTTCTTTTCATGGGAAAAGCACTCTTCTTTAGAAGGCGTTTCTGTCGTGGTGCCCGCTCGCCTGCTCCCTAACCAGTGTGTTTGCCTCACGCAGATCCTTATTAGAAATTTGAGAAATACAGAATGAATAACAGCTGCCTTTTTTTTTTTTTTCTTTTTCTTCTTTGATCCAAAGTCTCTGCTGCTGTCTTCCCTTGCGTGGTTTGTTTTTGTGCAAGTTGGTGGTAGCCCTAACGTGCCAGTGCAGAGAAACGGGCTCAGGAGCGGTGTCTTTGGAGCGGTGTTTCTCTCCTGCCCCAGGAACTATCCCGATTTGCCCACCGCAGGCTTTTAAAGTCGGTCATATGATGTCTCCCATTTGCTGGAGATTCCTTAAATACGGAGTCATACTGGACAGAGAGATAACCATCTTCCAGATCAGCAGGTCTCTCACGGCAACATCCTTTCTCAAGAGTTGGGTTTGACAGCAGAAAATGCAATGGTTGCAGCCCTAAGGCAAGGCATACAACTTTTGAACTGTAATTTTTAAACCTGAGTCTATGATGCAAATTGGAGATCAGCTGCAACCGATCGGGTTGACAAAAGGATCAACCCATGAACTTACATCTTCCGTAATAACGGCCACCTCTGGGAAAGAAGGACAACGTAAAACAAAATCCCTTGGATTGCATTTATTATGGTTCTTCATTACAAATGAGTTTTACTTAGAGAAAACTCCATTTCAATCATATATTTTGATTTTTTCATGGTTTATTGTTATTACTGCTTGCCTGTTTTCTTCAGTTTAAGCCATCGTAGCTCTTTCTAGAAAGATTAAACTGATTAAAGGCTATTAAACTTTCCAAACTGCATTTTACGTAAGAATATAGAATCTAATATTTACTTTGGCCTTTTAAAATGTTTTTTCCCCTTTATTTAAATTCTGGCTGAGTGAGAACACAAATGGAGTTGACGGAGTTCTGGTGGGTTTTGGAGAAGCAGGTTGCGGTGTCATATGGCAGCCTCTTATATCATGATCAATTGTCTTGTGACTGCTGCATAAAATGTCAGATGAGGGAATATGGTCGAGTGCAAAAGCAGCAGCTTACTTGACTGACCTGAGATTGCCTGCGCCGTTGAGGCATCTAGCGCTCTCTGATACTTACTTTATCATGTAATTCTCATTTAACGCGAGTTAAATGTTATAATCTTAATGATTTCTGGACTCGAGCAATAAATATCTTTATTTATTATATTTATTGTTCACTCTCTCAATATGTTTTGACTCTGAGTTTTAGGTTTCTGCTGCCCTATGGAAAGGTTTCAAGCAGTAGTTACTGAGATTAGTCCGTTTTTTGCCTTGTCTCCTCTTTCTAGCATCAGGCCCGGGTTTTGGGGGTGTGTGTGGAGCGTGACTGGGGCCAGGCCCAGGGGACATTCCTGGGCGTGCTCCGCGGCACCTCCTGCCTTCTCTGTGCACCTGGGGTAAGGTGGCATCACTCAGCGGAGACCGTGTTTATTAAGTCATCTTCCTAGAGAGCCCCTACCTAGCACGCTTCCTGGAACAACGCATTGTCCATGGAAAACTTTAGGTTATCTATATATATATATATTTGTATATGTATGTATAGTATTTTAGTTGTATAAGCTATTAGAGGGATGATGATTGCACTCCGACATTTTTATGAGTTTAAATATAGATTTGAGAAAAATCTAACTCTAGGATTCTTATGAAATTTTTATGCCAACTTTAGTCAGGCCAGGATGAATTTCGTTCAAACCTGAGTTTTCATGTGAAATCTTGCGCTACTCTTGCCTCAAGGCATGCAGGGTCCTAACATTTAACTGTGAGAGAATTAACTGCAAGTGAATCCCTTATTACTAGACGTTAAGTGGTAGAAGTTATCTTTTATCCTTTTAATTTCAGGGAGGGGTTTAATGCATCTCTCTGTAATTATATAACTAATTGAGTAGGTAAGCATTAGTTTGTCAAAGGCTTAGTGCAACTCAATTTAAAGAAAAATTATGATGACATCTTGTCCTCAAAAAGGCAAATTTGTGCACGTACTGTCTTGTAGCTATTTACATGCCTTTTCCTTCAGGGTATTCGTATAAATTTTTAGCATCTGAGAATACTCTAACATAAACCAGAGCTTTTTACCATCTGTCTTTTCCTTATCTTACTATTTTTGTGACCAGAAACATTTGCTCTTTTAGTCCATGACTGTCAAATTGGAGTGCATCTTTAGCTGACAATGAGCTAAGAAAAAGACATCCTTTTGTTATAATATACAGTTTGTCTTATTTATCTTTCTTTTTGTTAGAAATAGTTAGTATTCCTTGGCCTGCTATAGAATCATCTATTACCCTTGGAAGCAGGAAAAAGTGAGACGCTGAACAGAGCTGCAGGAACACTGTAATGTTTTTCACAAGGTTTGCTCTCTCAATATGCAAAAATGGATAGTTCTCTGATGCTGTAACTTTAACCTGTCCCACTTTTTACATTTTTGTTTTTGTAGTTGCTAGAGACTTAATTTTGCTTGCCAAGCAAAAAACTGTTCTTTGCTTTTTGTGCGTATTTAATAAATGCAAAGAACAAGGCAGAAAACATTAGTGAAAAATTCCTGAAGGTTATAAAAATCTCCACTGCACAACCTCCTTCACTCTTTCTCTTTTTGTACAGCAATTTCTAAAGGAAAAACCTTCTTTGATAGTACCCCAGCGGGCATATGACTTTGAGAAAAAAGCAATTCAGTCACATCAGGTAACTAAGCTTTGAGTTTCTTTCAGTACATTTGTTTAAGAAAAACGCAGAGGAGAAAGAATATAAAGAGTAGCAGACACTCTTTTTTTGTCTGTGCTTTGCTTGTGGATGAGTTCCTTGAAGACTCCATAAAAAGTACGCAACGTATACAGAATCAGTGATGTCTGGCTCTATAAAAAACAGCTTAGAAATTTTTTCCGCTGGCAGCTTTTAAGCAGTGTGCTGGAAACGCGAATCGGTGAACATACACAGGACCACGGTGCCTGTGCAAAAGTGATTGTATCAGTGATGAGTTAGATGCATCCAAAGTTACCCAGTTTTTATTAATAAATTTTGACTCCTCTATATGTTAACATTAATTGCTAGATAACTTCGTAACTAGCTGTTGTTGCCACAGCTTAAAAAGCGTTTGGCTTTCCTGGGAAGACGTTTGGGTCAGTAGTGTGCACAGTGGCTATTACATTTATGCTGCATATGCCTCCTAAAACGTTATAAACTACTAAAAACTACAAATACATAGTTTTGTAGAAAAATAACCCTTTGAGTTAATACTTGGCTTTCAATTCCTTTGTCCGTAATAAGTGTTCCAGAATTCATGTTTATTTTTACATTTCCTTTTACTATTGTTTCCAAATTTGAATGCCGGGTGTTGTGGGGGAGTAAAAGAAGTAACAACGTCCCTGACTGCGTTTTCTGATTGTTAGTCACTAGATGGTGCCGTTTCACTTCTTTGAAATCACAGTTTGTCTTGCATGTTACTGTTGATAGTTGTTGTTAGTTAGGTTTTAGAAGGAAACAAAGGAATTAGACCTTTGGGCTTCTTTCTGGGGGACTCTCACTTTTTTCTGAGATTCTGCAGTATGCGCATTTTGGTCAAAGAAAAATAGCGTATTAATGAAAACTTGCAAAATTTCCAAGTTCTATTCTTTTAAACTATCATACGCTTTTAGTTCGCACCAGCTTACGTATAATTTACTGAAGCCTCCTCAGGCAACATGAATTATGATATGAATTACTTCAGCGGAGTTGCAGCAGTTTTCATGCGCTGGTAATTGCTCTGCAGTTCTCGCTAACTGTACTAACAGTTGTGACGAACGGGGTCAACAGTGGCTCATGTCCGTGTCCGGCTCGAGTCACAGGGTACCCCAGAAATGACTTTGCACAGGGTAAAGCAAAGGGCTAAAAGTTGACCAGGAAACTTTTGCTTCGTAGTTTCACATTAAAAACCTATGTGGTGATTTAGGCCATTGTTACAGCTCGTGCTGATTAAGAGTTGGCTGTAAGTTGTGCGTATTCTTTTCAGGCCTAACTGGTCAGTTTTCTGTTTATTTGGTCAGAAATAGGAAGGGTTGCAAAATCAATTTTTGCAGAATGGTTTTGACACTTCTTCTTCATAGCTCCAGCAGAGAGAATGGCAAAATAGAACTTAACATTTACGTGAATGCTTTTCATTAATAAAATTACTTATTTTGAGTGATGTAAGGCGGCCTAGCTGAAATCCCTAGCTGTTGGTTTGCCGGCCAACAGGCCTCTTTGAGTGAGAAACAATATCGTGAAACCAGAGCTGTCACGTTGTGGTGGAAAGTTTTTCTTTTTATATGAGTGGCCAAGGTGAAATGAGTTAGGTTAATAATAGAAAAACTTTGCAGGTTTCAGAAGAGGTAGTAAATAACGAGGTTGTCCAAAGCTGTGGAGTAGGGGAGTTGGAGCTGTAGGTTACAACATGAGCAGGTCTTGAGCCTCCGGGAAGGTCGAGAAAGGCTTTTAACGCCATTAAACAATCTAAAACCAGCACCACTAAAATATATCGCTGGGTAGGTGAGCGCCGTGGTTCCCCGAGGCTTTCAAGCCACCATCTCACCGGCGGGCGGCGGTGCCCCCGCGAGCCCGTCCTGCCGCCCTTGGCGCCTCGGCGGAGTCCGCAAGGTGAACGCGGTGGGAGATGTTGTGCGTGCCTTGCAGAGTCGTCTGTTTGCTTTTATTGGGCTTAATTTTTAGGAGAATTTGAGAACGGAGCGGAGACTTTGAGACCTGTCTGTAAACGTTTACTCACTGAGTAGGCTGCCAAAACTGGTACAAGGTGTCAAGTTTTGCTTTCCTTTAATGTTTCTGATTATCTGGCATTTTCCAAACGGAGAGCATACACATGGCCTTCTTTTGAAAAGGTCTGGGGGGCAGAGTGTACCCCTAGATCACATTTTCTAGCAGTGCAGAAAAATGTTTGTCGTTTTTAAAAGAGAAGGAAAACCAAGGCAAGTAAAATAAAGGGAGAGTGTTATTAAGATTTAAACTTTCCCTGCAGGTTAATAATAGAAACCTCACAGTGTCTTTATGAATTTCTATGTCCCCAGCTATATTCATGGTAACAAACTAAACCACAGTTAAGTCATATGCTGAATGTTTTCAATAAATTCAATGCATAAGAATAAATATTTACAATGTTAGAATTGGTATAAAATTTTGTTACTTTAAAAACTTACTTTAGCTATTTCACAAAGTACACTACTTGCAAAATATCTTCAGTTATGTCTGGAAAAGCGCGTGCTGGCGGCGCGAGACATGCGAGGCAGGTGGTGCGTGGCTGCAGGGGAAGGTGATGGGGCAGGAGGTGTGAGAGAGCCCACAGACCAGCTGAACGTTTTTCACCTTGCCAGTACGTGGCTGAGTGTTTGGGCCTGCTGTTACCAAATCCCTGCTGCCAGTAACGGCAGTTTCCAAGACCGGCACCCAGCCCCGTGTGGGAAGAGGGCTGGGTGCGTAGGAAATGGTGTTTTCCCCGTTGCCTGTTTCAGCACAGGGAGAAGGGCAAGTGATAGCTTTGCAAAAAAGGAAGAAAGTAATACCTATTTGTACCTTATTTCCTTTTTTTTTTTTTTTTTTTGGACAAATGATACTTTTCTGACTGCGCTGCTCCCAGTTTGCCCCCAGTATCTTTGAAGCCCGTTGGCCAGTTCCCACAAAGTCTGGCAAATGACTGACGTCCTGGCAAGTTTTGCGAGTGGCCGGGACAGAAGCGCTGCGGTTGAGAGCCCCCGCTGAGGCAAAAGCCTTAGCTTGTCCTGCTGGCCCCGGCCGCCGGCGCGTTGACCAGCGTGCCAAGGAGCGCGCAGCTCCGGAGCAGCCCTGTCTTCTGGAGCCCTCCTCTGCTCCAGAGGGGGAAGCACAGGAGACCCGGGGGGCCCGAAACCCCCGAGGAGGAGGAGGAGGGTGATGAAGTCAGAGTTCATACGGGCTTGGAAGAAGCTGGGGAGACTTGGAAGCGCTGTGATAGAGAAGCCAGAAGAGCGAAGGGATGGAAAGTGAGGGGGGGGAACTGGAGTCGCCCCAGCTGAGGCGTTCAGACTCAAACGGAAACAACCGACCCAAATAGTTCAAGAACCGAGGGGGTAAATACACAGTCAGCTTTGCAATAGATGCAATAACACAACTCCTCCATGCCCTTCAGCATTTTAGGCAAAGTTAAGAGGTTTGTTTGCTTCTATATTTAATAGGATTTTTCACATGCTGATATTTACTTTTAGAGGACAATAAATTCCAGGTGTGAATATTAAAAGTAATCCTTTTTTTTTTTCTGCATTAGATATGTTACGTACAGAATTCAACGCTTCCTGACCAAATTTTGAGATATACTTAGTTTTGCAAAGCGCGTTGTGCCTCTACACTGTTCACATAGTGAAGGACATGGGAAAACGCAAAGATTTTTGTTGTGGTCCCGCTGTCCGTAAGTTCTGCTAGGATAATTTTCGGACGGACTACCAGCTGAAACCAACTTATATCCTGTTGACTTCAAAATTTGTTACATAAGCTGCGATAAGAAGTGAGTTCTCATTTCTGGAGAAAAACAGGTAGCTGCGAGTTTGATAACCTTCTTCCTGGGGGGGAACCGTTCGTCTGCAGCCGGAAGCGCGGCAGCCGCGCGGCACCTCTGTGAGGAGGTTCCTGTTTGCTCGCAGGAGATTAATACTCTGGAGTGGGGACCTAAGACTGTGGCCACGTCATAGGTACACTGAAACACGGAGGAAAGGGTTTCCGCGTGTGGGGAGGAAACGGAAGGGAGCTCTGCACCCCTTGCGGCATCTGACTCTGCTCAGCCATGATTTTCTTACCTCTATCCTGGCTTTAGTTACTTCGGCTTCTTTTCTGCTACTGCGGTCGCCGAAGTGGCTAATTCTGTCCAAAAGGAAGGAGTGAATCGTGATTTTTTTTTTTTTTATAAGTCAGTTTAATTTATTACAGCAGTGTGTTAATACGTCTGTGTTTCTGATAATGTTTGACTTTCTGTACATCTGAAATTTTGTGCATGTGAGAAAGAGGAACAAACGTCCTGGGAAGTATTTCAAAATGCGACACTCAAATAGGTTTATTAAATGATGGTGGCTAAGGAGTCGAGAAAACATGTGGTCCTAGACTTTTTCAGCTCAGGGACCACTGGCAGTATAAATTGATAATATAGTACTAACAAAAAAAAGACAGTAATTCAGATGTGCTTGCCTTTTCAAAGGCAATATGGATTTCTTAGGAGTGCTTCATGCAACTGGAGACAGTTACAAGTGGGAGTAGCAGGACAATGACCTGTGTGACTCCCTCTTCATTTTATTTATTTTTTTCTTTTTTAAAGAGGTAGGTCTAAAGGAGATACTTTTTGCCTAATGTGTAATATGCTTTCTTTGCTGGTAAGGTGAGAGATTTCCTCACAGGAAGCAGGTATTACTTGGCTCAAGTATTGACACCTATTTTACAGATGCCAAGGATGCCGCACACAAGAAAGAGCGACTGATCAATGTTTCTAATTAGCGGCACTGAGGATAAAATATTAATAAAAATGTTACTCTTCCAGTAGAAAGAAGAGAAACTAAAGAAACAACATTAAAAGATTTATTACCTATTCTTGTCTTTAAACACCTGTATTTCGAAAAGTAAACAATATTCCCCTTAGCACACAAATGCCACTTTTTGAGTAATTTCAAACATTTCAGTAAGCTGATCTTTAAATGCTTATTCATGTGAGGGAAAAATGCTGGGAAAATCAATATATTTAGTTGTAAAAATATGCTCCTAAATTACATGTATAACAAATTAGTAAGTTATTTCTCCTTTCACTGCAAAGCTTCCTGTTTTGCAGGCTGGTGGGGGAGGAATCTAAAACCTACACGTTCCTCTACCCGAGTTTGGTGCACAGACTCTTATACCCCGCGCAAAGCTGGAGCCGTGGTTTGTTGGCTATAAACTTGCCCTACGCTGCTATCCTTTTTGACAATTAAAGTGAAATCAACTTCGAAATTAGCTTTCCTGTCATAATCTGTCACTGTCAGATTTGTTCATAATAATTAGCCCCTAAGGTTCATGTCAACATAGATCACACCAATATAAGCCAAGAGCATGCCTTTTGAAGAGCTGGTGTGTTTGAAGTGGCTGCAAGATGTTAGAGGGGGTTTAAAATTTAAAATGGGGCTTTAAAAATTCCATTTATTGGGTGTCAGCGTTCTTTCATTGCTAACTGTAAAACACCTTTGGAGTTATCAAAGAATAGCTATTGCTTAGGTCCTTTTCTGATCCCATGTTATGATCGTCAGTACCTGGAAATTTATTTGGAAGTGGCTTAAACCTGCTGCAGTGTTTTTACTTTGCGTTTAGTGCTAGACTGCACAAGAATTTGAAGCAGTTTTTGTCATGTTGTAGGTTGGTATGTTTTCTAAATGCAAGAATAAAACTGTACAACATGGATTTTTCAGTTTTATTTTAAAGGTAGCATGACTGATACATGTTTGCAGCACGGGAGCGTCCTGTGTCTGTGCTGGCCTCCTCAGAGTAAGAAGGTCACAACGTTTCTGGGACTTCTGTTAGCAATTGTACCAATATTTGTTGTGTGGGTTAATTCCCGTCAGGAATGGGTTTCAGGTAGGGCTAGAAATTGGGCCGGGTTTTGCTGCTTAATTTGACCAAAGTTAGCTGTTATACTGAAGCATAATAGTTAGTTAGAGAAGAAACTGGATTTCTGCTGTGGCATAACTGAAGGAAAATTTAGCCTGGTGGTTTCTGCTGCTCTTAAGTTGTGGTTCTGTTTTCACTGTCAACGTCAAGGGTAGATGTCTGCAGTCCGTTTCCCATTCCCTGGGCCAAGCGCCGTCTTAATGTGTACGAGGCACAAGCATTGTAAAAGACAACAGTGTGTGTAAATAAAAGCATGTGGGTAGAGTTCATGAATGAAATACTTTGTTATGTTTGTCAGTTTTCCAAGGGTATTCATTTTGAACTCAGAGCAAGCCAAACTGCCTGACTGTTAACTGAAAGGTGTTACTCAAATTGCCATTTGAACTGAATTACTGTATTAATTATCTGTAATAAAACCATACTGTGAGAACACTCTTATTCGAATGTTAACGTGCATCAAGGACAAATGAAAAAAGATACTCTATTCAACTTGCTGCTATGTTATTTCCTTACAGTAAAAATCTTTTATTTGTAGATCAGCAATTGTATCGGGTGTCAAGAGTTAGCAGAGAGATTGACCCAGAGGGGACAGGAGGCAGTAGCAGTAACGTAAGGAGGATGTTTATGCAGGATGTGCTGGATGTTTTATAGTTTAATTTTTCCCAGTAGTACGGTTAAAGCATGAAGATTGCAAAGGATGAACATTGGAGGGGATTGGGACTAATACAGATACCAAGGAAAGGAGGTGACATAACTTGCTATTTACTGAAGGTTATTGGCAATGTTGGTTTGAATCAAGACTGTAGAAACGTTACTCTCTAAGGCAGACGTTCTCTTATAGATTTAGTTGTGCTCGTAGAAGAAATTACCAATTTAGCAAAGACCCGTTGCTTAATCTAATATGGCTTGTTTTCAATGAAACAGGTAAAGGTCAGTGGGCAAATTCAGCTGGCTACAGTTGGAAAAGCAACTTCCATCAAGCGGCGCTGCTGGGCTGCCGACACCGGGCTGACGGGCAAGAACTCTTCTATCAGCATAGCTGCTTGCAGAAGGCACATCCGTCCCTGTCATTCCAGGGTGATGCTGTTCTGTTGTTTTCATAATCTTTGTTTCCTGTCTGGGCTTTGGAATGCGGTGAAGCACGTAGGGTGTAATATATCCGTGGGTTTTACGCTCATCTGAGAAGATTATCTTGATGAAAAGAGCAAAAAGGTTCCGCAGAGGCTGCTGGGTATGAATTGGAGGTATGGAAACTTTAAATACTGCTTTGCCTCTACAATGAAGGGAATAAGATTTTGGGGTGATATTTTTTAATTTGAAAATTTAATTAATTTTTGTTTGAAGACTATTATGCAATTTTTTTCTGATTTTTTTTTTGTGGTAGTGTTTTTTAGGGATTTTTTTGTTAGTTTGCTTTTATGGGATAAGCAAAAATCAGTAATTAGACTTCTGACACTGGTATGCTTACCTTCTAATATGGTGGCTGTTAAATAACACCATTTTGAAGACTCAGGGTGCTTTACAACCCACAGTCATGTGTATTTGATGAAGAAACAAAGGCAAACAGTGACATGACAGTTCCAGGTCACATAGCCAGTCAGTACAGATCTGGCTATCGAATAGTTCATGGCCTGTCCATAGGATGTAGTGGCTGCCTCTTATTTTCTCCATAGTAGGATAAACGTGTGGTAGAGATTTTTTAATGTGATTATTAAGCATTATCTCTTCTAACAGCAGAAGAGAACTAATGCATGACTTCTTAATGGTTGAGATGTCAGATGGCATTTTAAATACCAAGTGGCTGCTATTGGACAAATTTTTGTAATAACCATCTTAGCATAGGGCAGAAGTCTTGCAGATTTGACTTTTAAAACATATCACTTAACTGGTGGCTAAAGACGCATGATATGAAACATGTCTGAAAGAGGAGCGGTCAGCTTCAGGCCAAGTATAGGTTAGGAAAATACAGTAAATTCAGCCTTGGGGCTCTTTGCATCAGTTAGAAATTTTGTGATCTTATGATCCAAATAGTGCTATGAGTTCTACCAATTCAGTTTCATTTAAAAAGTAAGGATAAATTAATTTTTTATGCCAGCCAGTAGTTCAGACCAAATTCTGTCCTGCAGACTAGAGCTTCCAGGTTCACCTTTGAAGTCATTTTTGTGGGCAGTTTGTGCATCATCTTTTCTGGCTCAAGATGGGTCAGGAGAAGGCTAAGGACGCAGCAGCCTCACAAGGCCTGGTTCAGGTGTCTCACAGGCGACGTGGCTGCAGTGATGCGACTGGTACAGTTACAGCCCCCCTCTTCCACGGCCTCCCCTCTCCCTGCCGGGGAGGTTGTTGTCCCCACGCCGGCGACAGCAGAGCGGGCGCTTCGCTGTGCCGCAGCTGGCACGTTTGGCAAGCCATTGAACGCCGTCTGTGAGCGGGGCCTGGGGAGCTTGGTGACGCACTCCCTCGCCCTGCCTGCAGCCCGAGGGCTCGGCGCCTTTTGTTGTGACCTGCCCTCCCAGCGGTAATTTCTGTCAGAAGAATTCCCCCTGTGGCCTGAATTCTCTGACTGCCTGGGAGAGTCCCAGGATTTGGGACATCTCCTGGGAAGCGTGGCTGAGGCCTCAGCGCAGTGAGGGAGGATGCTTCGAGGCAGCTCAGGGTGAGGAAAAGAACAGAATGAAGCAAAAAATGAGCAGAGTATTTGATACGAGAGTTCAGAAGATGTGGGAGGGACACTGGTGTTAAGCAGTGCTACCTTTTACTGTCCAGGTCTATAGATACACTACGGCAGGGAGCAAACGGGAGCACAGGTGCATACTTCAGTTAAATGCCAGAGTTGTTTGTACAACCAATTCATACCGTGTTCAGCAGCACGTAGGTGACCAGTGGTGTTGCTGAACCTGCGTTTGCAGTTTAAACCCTACAAATGGTTTGCATCTCAGCACGGCTAATTAAGTTCAGTTGCTGAACAGGAATGAATTATTTGAAATATATGTGCCAGAAATTGATGTAGCTTGGTACACTGAAATGTCGTTTGCTGCAGTGTACCATATTCCATGAATACATATGGTCTTTGTTTTGCCAGTATTAAGGTTTGTACATACGTGGAAACACCTGTACAAACCGGTACACTCAGTGAAGCTCATCGAGAATCATGGCTGACAGGGAGGCTATTTTTTTTCTCACAGGTTGGAAAATAAAGTCGATTAGTGATGTACAGGCCTGTGTACTTTTAAAACTGGCTTAGGGCCTGTCTGACATATATCAATGGAATTTATGCAAAACATAATTTGAAACTGTATTTTTGTTGTCCAGTTTACATGAGGGATAACTGAGATTGGATTTAGTTGCTGCAGCCCAAATGGCTAGGTGACCAAGCGTTGCCAAAGCTGTTTAGCTTTGTTACCAGCAGAAATTCCCACCTCTCACTGGGCCATAGGCACCTGCTGGAACCATTTCACCATACTTCATGTAAGAGCCCAGTGTCAGTTTGGAAATTGCCATTATGTATTATCCAAACAGTTCTGATTAGTAATTGAGGGGGATAGGGGGAGAGGGCTTGGTGGTAGCTCATCCTTCTACTTCAAGAACTTCTCAGCTGCAGCTTTATTTTTTTCTCTACTGAATCTAATCCACGTTTTGGATGTCAGTTCAGTTACATTGAAAACTTTTAGTCATTAGTAAGTTGCATGCTGAAATCTGAAGGAGAAAACGCATGTAATCCCAATTTATTTATTTATTCTAAATCACAAATCAGACAGTGTTGCTACTGAGAGAGCACATAAATATGAATGGCAAATAGATCTAAGTGTAAAATTCAGATTGAAATTTCCCCAGTAATCAGTGCGTGGTAGCACTCAGACTCGGAATTATTTTAGGTATGTCCCTGCCTTGAATCACTTCCTGCCTGTCTACTCAAGTGCAGGCATTTCCGTGCCTCATTTCCGTGCCTCCCTTCAGATGTCGAGTGCCAGAGGGATTCTGTATAGGTGCAGTACTGGACTGGCTAACCCTCTTCTTCCTCAAGTTAGTAGTACATTTCACATTGTCTTCAGTGGAAACAGAGTTAGGCTCAGGCTTCTTGCTTTAGAAAAATGCATAATGAAATTCAGAATATCTAGTTTATGAGATTTGAAATGATAATTTTAATTACCTTCTAATAATTGAATTACTGAATTTGGAGAACTAAATCAGCAAAACAATCTACTACGTAATTGCATTTATAATATACGCTGTAAAATCAATCAAGGTTTAATGATTAAATAGAAATTAGTCTGCTTAAAAGTAGCAGCAACTGCCTTACCCCAACATCATTCATGTGCACACTACAAATAAGATCAGGATAATACGACATAATGGAAGACTGACAAGATGCCTCTGTAATTCCAAGTGCCAGGACCAGCAGACAAATAGTCATTCTGATGACTGAGCTCCATAACAGATTTGTGAGGCTGTATAATAACTGGAAAGAGTGTCATTCCTCAAGTAGTACATCTGTCTTCTCAGCACTGGGTCTTTGTGCTGAAACCCGTTAACGGTCCGTGTGGCTCTCACTGCATTTACACTTGGCTTTTCCTCTAATATTTCTGACCGTTACAAACCCGCTGGTGGATGTGCTACCATAATTTGCTGTGATTTAAAAAACTGTATCAGCTGACAAATCTGGTTCAAACCTTAATCTGACAGTAACTCAGATACACATTGGCCTTTATATTGTCTATATTCATGATGTTGTTCCTGGGTAATCCTAAAACCAGTCCCTGTATTTAGCAGGGAGCAGTGCTTGTAGCTTGATGAATGTCTTCGGATTTGAATACTTGTGGGAAAATTTGTGCTAAACAAACCATAAATTTGGAGTTTAGTATTAACTGTAAAATCAATTAAAAGACTCAGACCAGGCAGGTGGCCAACATGAAAAAAATGTGGTGAGGAATTCAGCTCTCAGGAGTACTCACTGATCATATCTCCCTGAAAACCAGAGAACAAAAGCTACGAAAGCATTTTGGCTGTTATGTTTTTCCAACACTCTTGAGGTTTATCATTAGCCAGGAACATGAGACGTGTTTTGCCAATGCAAAATTCAGTCAGTGCTATGAGTGAAAAGGGGCTTTTCTGACACAGAAGTATCTCATATTTCAGAGGCATCTTCTTCCTCCTTGTCCCTGCCTGGCTTGTAGATGACTCCTGCATTGTCTTCTCCCTTTTTGCAGCTAAAACAAAACAGTTGTGTTAAGATACTTGAAACTGCAATGAAGGAAAAGCACCCCTGGTTATTTAAAATGTCTGTTACGCATGCATGATGTTATTTGTCTCTATACTGGTAAAACTATCACAGTAGATTCCTGTTACAAATATTTTAGGAGAACAGATTGTGTGGCAAAGTTAATGCTGATTGCAAAGGGACATGAGCATGCTGTAGGAAAGGTAGTTGTCTTAGTCTTTTTTCTAGAATGTGACTTTGATGGAAACAGTCCAGCTAAGTTTACCTCTGTCAGTACATATTTCTTTCCCTTAAATGATGTGACCTTCGGAAGGGGTTTTCTCTAGAAATTCATTCCCTTCTTGTTTGACTTATTGTTCCAGGAAAAAATGAAAGAATTCAAAGAGCAATTAAA
Source organism: Struthio camelus (assembly GCF_040807025.1). Lineage (NCBI taxonomy): Eukaryota > Metazoa > Chordata > Aves > Struthioniformes > Struthionidae > Struthio > Struthio camelus. The sequence continues at coordinate 21,094,247 of NC_090953.1, forward strand.
AGCAGCAACTCTAGCAAAAAGACCAGGAAAAAGAACAAATTGCAATTGAGAGCTGGAAAAATCAGGTAATTCTGCTATCTAGCCAGCCTGCTTGTCCCATTTAGTCTGGGAAGGGACTCTCATTTCCTAACTTTTGCTTGTGGGAGCAGTTGGTAGCTAAAATGTAAAATGTTTTTGTCTTCTCTGGGTAGTCACATACTCTTCCCTATTTCTTGTCATTGTATGCTTTAAGGTTTTACATGAACACTGTTAAAGTAATTATTTTTAAGTTCAAAGCAACCAGGGGGCTACTGTTCTTAAAAGGCAGAAGGGTGGCCATTGTGGCACAAAAGTCACAGCAAACAGAGACTTTTTAGCCATATAAATATATTTTGCTGGCAATAAAATAGAATTAGTTTGGAGCGTATGATACAGGAGAAGTAACTTCTACCATGGCAAAAACAAATCAAAGCTTGTAGGGAGAGATCATATATCCCCTAAAAGATCAACCGTTTCCAGTGGGAAAAATGCTCGGGGTTTCAGACACAGAAGCACTTCTTTGTGTCAGATCAAGGATTTGGTTTGACTTCTCTTTCTGTGATGTGACAATGAGATGTCTTACCTTTTCCTCTTGAGTAGCCAAAAGGCTGCTGCAAGAATGATGAGAACTCCGACAATGCAGGCTATCACAACAGAAACAACAACACCTAGGAGAAGATGGAAAACATACAAAACAGTTAATTTCATTTACTTGAGAGGAGAAGGTTGGTGTCTAGTCATTCATAACATTTTAGTTCTGCTTCTGCCATGTACAAAGGCCCTTCAGTGGATAACTTTGCACAGATATATACCAGAAGATCCTAATCCCACAATTGGATCCACAGTTTACAATTTTGTGAACTTAGAGCTCCACTGAAGTCACCTCGCCGACATTCAGGCAAACTCACGGCAGATCAGAAACTCCTTGTATGCTATAATATGTAAGAGAGCATAAGCAAAATTCAGCAACCAAGTCCAGGCAACTGAAGATGTCAAGTTTGATACCCGTTGTTTTTTTCATGGCAGAATATCACTGATGGGTGTCAGCTGAAGAGTGGTGTGCTTTATCTTTGGGAACAGTGCTTGAAGGAGTCAAGGAAGGTAAGACTGAATTCAAGATATTAATATAAACAGTTGAGTGATCTCATCTTTGCTTTGAGGTGGTAAGCATTATCATTGTAATACCATCTTTAATGATGATCTTTACATACGTTCTTGGCAGTAAAAGTATTTTTACTTATTTTGGCCTTCCCAAGGAGCCTGAAGGTGAGCACTTTTTTTCTTAGCTGCATTTTTGTAATTCATTTGCACGCAGTTTATTAAATTTTATCAAATAACTGTTTCTAAGCATCATCAGAACTTTTTCAGAGCGAAGCACAGTAAACTGCTCACAGGTTTCCTGTATCCCATTTAAATATTTTCTCTTATTAAATAGGCTGGGGAGAAAGCAGAAATGTAAAGCCTGGAGCTTATTTTTATCCCACTGGTTGCTTTATTAAGTACAAGTAAATGGAAATTTGTCATTCATGGATTTTAAGGAAAATTGTGTTATAGATAGAAAAGGGGAGTTTCAGTAAAGTAAAGGAGTTTCCAATGGACATCAAAACATAACACAAGTAGAAAGAGTTTGTGATTTAAAGAGGAAGGGTGTGGCAAAGTTAAAGTTTAGGGCTTTAATTTATGCTTGCTGAGAACAAGCATCAGCATAGTTCTGTTCAGCATAGTAGTGTAATCAAAACTAGGCACCACTTTCCATTTAACTTGTGGGCACTGGAAGGCATGAACATTGTAATGAATTTCAGCTGCCTGTGAAGCTGCTTTTATTGGAGTGTTTGGCAGGCAAAATACAGCAGAAATGTGTTTTCGAGTTTTGCTGAGTAATCCTTTAAGGTTTGAGACATTCTAAAACGTAGCACTTGTTTACTACGTCTATGAATTTAGATTTTAATTATCAGCATCAAAACGTGGATGGTCAAAGGCTGCAGTCCTTTACATTCAACGTACAAAGCACAGCTCAACGGCCCCATCTGGTGGCTTCTTGCTCAGCTGGAGATGGCAGCCCTTGGTCGTGACACTGAAAGTCAGGAAAGTTGCTCTGACGGCCTGCTTTGGTGGGGGCCTGGAGCCTGCACAGCAGGATTTGTTTCACAAATTTCTGTGGTTGCCTGGCCCAAGGCGTGATTCTGTGTATGGCCTCTCCTTCCTTGCTCAATAACCGCATGCTGCTCCTACCTGTGTGCGGCTGGCTGCATCGGGCGGCGTGCTTGCAGCTGACAACCAGGTGCACTTTAATTGTGCTCTGGCAGGAGCCTTTCTTCTTTGAGGTGAGGGGCTGCACCTGCGAGGGAGCTTTTGTGACGGTGGCAGGTGGAACGCGCTTGAATGCCGCTTGGGAGATTACAGGCGTGATGAATACCTTTTTTTAAATGGGTAGAACATTTTGCTATGGTTCACTGATAGAGTCAATGAGCTTTTGTAATGAAATGTACTTAGCCTGAATGGGGTCTCTATTAAAGCAGCACTGAGCAATGCCTTCCGTAGCCATAGAGACCAGTTCTTGGGTGAGAACAGCAGGACGGGCAGTAACCCACACAATTCAGCTCCAGTAAGTCATGCCAGCTTTAAAGATACATTGGAAATGCTTTTGTAGCTGGTGTCACCTCTGTATGGGAGCCAAATGATGTGGCTTATTAGAGGGAGAGCCAAATGTTATTCTTGGCTTTGGCACTGCTTCAAAGAAACAATTTTGAGAAAGTCCCATCTGGGTCAAATTTTTCCCCCACAGATAGAAATAATAATGCTTACACTATTTCTGTGAAGTGTTTAGGGATCCCTGGATGAAAAGCATACTGTCTGATTTTCAGTTACTGGGGTCATGGATTGTAACTCAATACCATTTAACTGTTGAGTGCGATTTACAGAGAGAAGGTAGACAGGTGCTAAAAGGTCACATTAAGGCACAGATGGAAAACTGCGTTTCTCATTTCTACGTGACCATGATTCAGATCAGAAAAATCATTGCTGCATAGATGCTGTTAACAAACCAACAACATACACATGGTCAGTCCACTGGATATTGGATCTTGATGATTTGAGAGGGAAGAAACAGTGAAAGATCACTAGGATTCCATGGGGAACTGGTATTAAGCACAGAGAAGCAGCTCACTCCAGAACTGCTTCTGATACTTCAGTAATTGTTTCTGCATTGGCATTGCTATAGTAAATTATTTGTGTATGGATTTAAGGCAGGGGGAGCCCTGCTGTCTCAGAAACCTGGCAGTTATGAGTCTCATGATGCTTAAAATCATTGTACATGGTTCGACTAAAGCAGAGATTTGAAGGGAATCACTAAAATAGCCATTCTGGGGCCAACCAGTTCTCCAGTGTAGCCAGTGTTCAAGAATGGAAGTTTGAGAAGAAAGTCACAGCCCTCTTCCTGGTCATACAAAAACGTGCTCTGGGGGAAGGATGTTTCTAGCCGACTGATTCACAAAAGTATGAAGCAGTAGGAAGTATAGTGATGTGCCTTTCAGTCTTCCTGGAAGCACCTCATTTGAAGTAACTTTGGAGGAAGAATAGCTTAAACTAGCAAGAATTTGTGCTGCACCTCCAAGAAAACATCAAGTACACCTGCCTAGGAACTGGGAAAATGAGCTAAGTTTGTCCAGGCCAGCTACGCGGGGCCTCTATTGAGATGTCCTAGCATTCTCAGCACTCTCTCAGCTTCCTGTGCGGTCATTATCTAGATTCTCCTGAAAACTACCAAAGAAACAAATACAAGCATTAAAAAACAGACATCAGTAGGGCAGGATTCCTGATATTAACATAACGGAGATCTTGAGATTGCTGCCTTATGGCTTCTTTTTCTGTTTCACCATTTGTTCATCTTTTACTTTAGTCAGAATATTGTTGCACAACTAATACCAGTTTGTATATTACTCACATGGCTATTAAGAATGGTTGATGATGATTTGGTAAACTTACTGGTAATTTTCTCACCTATTTTGGTTAGAATCTATCTTTTATTACGAATGTAGTTCTCATTTAAAAATGATATCAAATTGAGGCATTGTTTTATAACCATGATACCCCGCAAGTAGTGGCATGGGGACTTGGTAAGAGGCACGAAAATAGGTTAGAATGTTATGACTATGGCTTTTTCATAGTATACAATGAGAAATCAAAGTGCAGGACTGGCAAAATCCTAAATGTGACTTGTGTATGCCTTGTATGTGAATTCTACATATTATATAATATACAAATGATTGCTTACTGCAGAGAACAACATGTGAACAGAGATTACTCATGCATAGCAGAAAGGTAACGATGATCCTTCAGAAAGGGCAAGATCTCATTTTTCATTAACATATGCACTGGTGCAGACTAACACAAAAGTTTGGTACCCAAAGGTACTCTCTGTCTTTTGTTCTAGAAAAGAGGTAAATTTAAGACTATGTTCTAGTCAGACCTTGAAACTTGGTTCCAAACAATGAACAAAGAAAAATTAGAGAAGAGAGAACGGAGCAGAATAACTTTTCTCTCAGCAGTAATTCAAGATCAGGAATGGCAGTTTTAAACAGAAGAAGGGTGAAACTAGGGTGAACTACCTTAGACTTAGATATTGTCTACTGCTAGTAATGGGAACATAGTCAACAAGAGGATAAGATGCGTTTGGCAGCAAATAAATAAAAAGGCAAAATGGAAACAATGACAATGAAAGCAGAAACATATTCCAGATAAGCACAAAAAGCCTTTCTATGCTTCCCGTAACTGCAGGAAGTAATTAGCAGAAGATTAGCATAAAAAAGAAGTGATTTAATGGAGATGCTTTAGTGTAGGTTTCTGAACGCACAGCAGCATCTAATTTCACCTGAAAAAATATTATCCTGAAATATCAGAGTTAAAACAGAGATTAAAGAAACACCTGATACTTACATATAAACTAATAGCCGTCTGTGCACATGTTGCTGAAGCGCAAATGTAGTGTGTGAATTCCTTGTAGTATGTTTTAGCACAGCCCACAAAAACAGTGCAAAACAGATTTTAGTTTGCAGTTTGTTGCCAGGACAGCGTTTAGACATAATGATGCCATAACAGTCACAGTGTAGGCCTCTCATGTGTGCTTGAAAGACCCGGCTGCCTTTGATTTTGGAAAGCTTAAAACAAAAGCGATGGATAGTAAAGGCCAAACATTCACTTCTTGTCTCATGATTTGAGGTTGATTGTCCCTCATATCATTTTGGCTATCCAGGCAGCTATTTGCATATATAATTGGGTAGTTGAGTCTCTGCTACTCAATGTGAACCATGTGAACGTTCTCAGATTTTAGACCAGACAGTCCAAGTCAAATGTTAGTGAGGCAAAACTGAAAATATAACATGGCAGATTTTCTTGTTTAGCTCTTACTATTAGCAATAATGCTGAGTGTGAGTTTTCCATGAAACATTGCACTTAAAAATTCACTAGCTGTGTCAGAAAACACCTGTTGTGCATCTCTACTGAGAATTAACACTTCCTCTGTGAAATCCTGGATCCACTGAAGTTGATAGCACAGTTGGCATCACTAAAACCAGGATTTTATTGTTTCTATTTAACAACCTCAAGAAAGTGGGTTAAAAAACTGTGTGTACGTTAAACGGATAAGTGAACATAGGAATCTAGTTTTTAGATTTTGTTTTTGATTTTTTGGGAGAATTTATTTTCCTAAAAAAAAGTTAAAAGTAAATGTAAGTATTGCAACTTGCTTCATAGCTTCCCTGCAACATTTTAGTGACTTTATACACACCATTAAATAAATATAACTTTTTTTCTTTTCATTCTGGGAAAAATTCTCAAAAGGAAAAAAAAACCTGTGGAAGTGAAAATTGCAGAACGGATCATGCATGTGGTACTGTAAGGTAAATGAAGACACAGTCTTCTCTGTTGATAGGAAACCTCAGTGCTGATTATAATTGGCAAAGCATCCTGACAAGTTGTGCTGTATTTGTAATGACAGAATCCCTGTAAGAATACCCTGGCTCCGCTTGCACAGTTGCCAGATGACCAAAGCTGTAGCTGATAGGAAGCTCCAGTGTGAAATGCTGAGAGCTGCTGTGAGACTAGAGATGAGCCTGGCTCAGCTGGGATCAGCTGAGAAGAGAAGATGCTGTCTCTTGTACATCAGAGTCCCCTGAGGGGAGGCAGTGGCAATTTTGGCCAAAAGAGAAGAATTCAAGCTGGTATCTTCCAAGTGAAAGATTCTGCCTATAACTGTTGAGTCTCTTTTAGTTTGCAGTGGAATTAGCTGAATAAATACATGGCAAAGAGATAAGAATGTACAGGGGAAAGTATAGAGAAATGTAAAGAGTACAGTCATAGCTATTGTGTATGCTTACAGTGCTCTGCACTGCAGTCTCAACAGGCTTCCTAGACCTGAGGACTTCTCCTCTGAGGTAGCTGGGCTGAAAGCCTTCCCGCCTTCCCCAATGAGGATGGAAGATGAAAGCAGCTTGGCTATTTGCGGTACAAGTGGCCTGAATTAATTCTCTAACTCATGGTGTATTTGAAATTTGAAGCTGTATGCGGCCATGAGAGAGGTAGATGTTGCTAACCTTCATCAGAAGAGATCCAGAACTTGGAAATTTAACACCAAAACGTTGTGGTGTTTGAAATACCAGTGTGGGCACTTCTGATTTTAAAAAGAGGGAGGGCGTGGAGTACTTCAAAGACTGAGGATGGCAAAAGTCTACCCTGCTATCATGTGTAGGCTTAAAGACATTTTCTCCTGTGTGGTATCATTTTGAATATAGCTTAGAGTTGGCTTAGGAACTCCCTTCTTTTTTTTTTTTTTTTGTTACCTAATGTGAGCAAAATATAGCTTTCTAATTATTGCTTATACCTCTATTTATAAATATTTTGACTTACTGCAAAAATACAATATATAATGGGGAATGGCACTTAGTGCCTTAATTATCTCAAAGTAGTCAAAGGCCCCAGCTGATTTTCTGTGAAGAGGCTTATGAAGTTTGCCTTAGAGAAAAATTGGCTATCAATGTTTTACAGGTTCTGTGGAATGATAAGGCATATGGCCTGATTTTTTTTGGCTGGTGGAGTCAGTGTAAATGTGTTGACTTCAGTGATAAACTTGCCTTAGTGTTTTTGGGAATGCTTAAATCTATCTTCTTAAATCCTATTATCTTTGCAATATAAAGCTAAGCGTCTACTACACAGTGAAATAAAAACATTACATGAACTATCTCGGGTATGCTCAGTCTGCTTAGACATTTTTTGGAGCCTTTACCTTGTGTCTCTTATTTTATCATTGTTCTTTTTGTTTGAATTCAACTGTTTCCGCTTGCTATAGACGAGACTCTCCAGGCTGGTCTGTGGACTCACTGAGTTGCTTATTGTGTGCATTTGTTTTTCCGTTTCTCTTTCTCCCCAAAGACTGGGAATTAAGGCTCTAGCTGTTTGGGTCATTCTGTCTTCAGAGAAGTAGGAAAAAAGATGACAGTTATTTTTCAGATTTCTACGATGTATGTTTACATTGTATTTACATCGTATAATGCAGTTTGCCTACCAGAAGTGTAGCTATGCTAAGGGCAGGCTTTCCCAATGCTGGTTGGCCTCACAGCGTGTTTCACAGATATGCTTTGTCGTTCTAAGAATAGGTGTCATGGGCTTCTCTTCTGTTCCTGAAAAGTAAAGTTTGTTGGCCAGGGGTACAGCTCGCTAAGGTTTAGGGCAGACCGTGGGGCTCTGTTCCACTCAGCATTTAACATAAAGGAAACTTTAGGGAAAGTCACGTTTCCAGGCCTCCCACTGCACACTGGAAGCTGCGTACTGGCAGGCAGGGTGCTTTGAGAACCTGAGCTAGAAGGTGCTCAGTAAAAGGTACAAAGTCACATAGTCGTGACTCATCAAGTGTAACATTTACAGCGCCTTATCATATGTTAACAAGTAGGCTGATTTGCTTAAATCAGCGGCCTTCTGCAGAGCGCCCAGAAACGGGACCTACATGACCCTGAGGTAGTTTAGCTCTGTGAACTGCACTGAAGCCACAGAGAGCTCCGTGAGTTGCACAGATCAGTATCAGCCCGGCCTTCTTGACGGCACCTGGTCCTTAAGCTTTTCCTGAGAATCAGCTGTGTTGCACTCTGCAGATAGAGTGGTTGATTAAATAAAGTCAGGAGGTGCAGCAGTTTAAGACATGCTGCCTTAGTTGCTGGAGCCCTGGAGACAGTGAAATGCAGAGATTTAAATGTAGAACTGGAGAATGTCATTAAACTGTGAAGTCATGGCGTGTGGTTCAAGCCATATATTCAGTCTGCTCAAGAAAAAAATATAGAGAAATGAAGATCTAAATTATCATTAGAACTCAATGAGAGAAATGTGCTTCAGTAGCAAGGACAGCAGCAACATACCTACTTAAATAATTACTGTCTAGGTTATGTGCAGTAATTCCAAAGAAAGCACTTAAGAGAAGCTTTGAGGTAGAATTATGTTTCTGCTATGGGAAACTTTAGAAAGATTTAGAAATGTTTCCATGTGAATTGAAATGGTCCCTAGCCACAAAATGACTTCTGGAACTGTCTCTGGGTTTTATCCCAAAGGTGGGGATTTGCTTCAGCTAAGGGCCAAATGCTGCTGATGTTCCGCACGGCTCAACTTGGGAGTTTTGATGCAGATAATTCGAGAAAAGAGATTTGCCAACTTTTGGGAACAAATCTAAATCGTGTCTGATTTTAGAGAGATGTTTTGTCTGGGGTTTGTTTTGGCCAATCTCTTAATTTTCACTTTTCTGCTTTATAGCTTTATATTTACAGAAGGGCTTGTCCGCAGAGAGAAATGGGCAAGAACATACTACTTGCAGTATGCCTGTGGGGAGAACTGTTCCCACAGTGGCTATTGTGTGACATTTCCCAATATAGACACCTCCTGGTTTTCTCTGTTCTTTCAGTTAAGCACTAGAGAAACTACCAGACAATGCTGAAATGGTACGCTACAGTGTTTTATTAAGTGGAAAGTTTACTGTTTGGCCAATCTTTTTTTGCAAAGTCTCTTCATCTTTAAAAAAACCTTCTATGATCAGTCTCAAAACACATAGTGATTTGTCTAGATTAATCTGTCTCCAGTGTATGTGCCACCTTCACAACTTCTGCTTAAGAGCTTTTCTTTGCAAGACAACATAGCAATTGGAGAATATATCCTGCACAAACTAGATACTCAAATGCCTACTGAGGCACAATAAAGCTCCCCACCACAGATACAGGCTTTTATTAAAAAAAAAAAAAAGGTATGTATTTTTAAATATTGTGATTGTATTACACCGCATAATTAAGCTTTTAAATCAGGTCTTCCTCATAAAATGGATAATTTTTTCACCCAAAACAGTGGATCATACAATCCAGTGTTATGAGTTATTTTTAGTTGTCAGCTTCAAGCTCCTCAAGGACCTTTTCTGATTCTCTGTAATGTCCTGCAAAACAGTCTCCCTGAAATGCAAAATTGTGATTCCTTTTAAATGTGTGTTCTGCATAAGAAGAATCCTGCCCAAACTAAGCCTGGCATCTCAGTGACTGAAATCTTTCCTGACTCAAGATGCTATTTTAGCTCTTATCAAGTGAAACCCCAGTAGTTTAAAAGCCAGTGACTTTCTCTGGCAGGAGATCTCTCCCCATTTACTGAAAAGAGAGCTTGAAGCAGCTAAGGCTAAGCTAAGTTAGGCACCTTCCTGTATAATCTGCAGCTTTATGGGATGAATGCAGGCATTGGAGCCTGCATCAGAGCTTCAGCAAGTCAATGGAAAGACTCCTGTTGATCCCAGTGTCCTCGGGGGATCTTGTGTCTTGCCAGATCTTATGCTTTTGCCATTGGTAGCCTACGTTGCAAAATCCTGCTCTTTCTTTAGATCTTCAAGATCAGTGTTACTGATGTCATGCAGCCTCTCCTGGGACCAGTCCTACCTCTGTCGGCAGGACTCTTGTCACTCGCTTACTGTGAACAAAATATTGGAGCAGAGGTGTTTTGCTGAAATGTAGGTGGCACACGCAACCATTATAAACAGCTAGAGAGTCTCATTCAAGCATCGCAATCTGAAATTACAGAGAACCAGCAAACATAACTGGCTAGCTCAAAACAAGGCTAGCTCAAACTGTTATACTTACTGAAAGACTTCAGCTGTAGAGAATAGGTTAGTGTTTGGAGTGACAGGAAGTTGTTCTTCTACTGGGCATGACAAAGGCAAGCTTGGTCTTCCTCCTCCTATCTCCTTCCCTTTTGATCAAAACGCTAAGGATGCTTGGAACTGGCTTACCTGATAGCCTCTGTGGAACAAAACTTTTTGCATACTCTCCATATACCTCACGCTCATGGAGTTGCCCATGCAGCAATGCAGTAAGAGAAGAAAAGGCAGCAAAGTGAACTGCAGGAAAGAGGCTGCTACGTTTTTGCAGCAATGCAGTGCAATGGGACTGCCACTTCAGTATTTTAAGTCCGCACAAATCATGGTGCGCTATTTCTTTACACAGAAACACTCATGCAACTTACCTTCATGGAAGGAGATAAAAACCAGTCTTTCATCAAACTTCTGAACGTGGCGGAAGTTATCAACCATTTCCAGGGGTTCTGGGTCATCGCTCTCTGTGCAATACATGGCTGTTTCCAGTGCCAGTAGCTGCAAAGAGAAGCACCCGTTCAGCTCCCAGAACACAGGAAAAGCAGTGTGGGTGTGCAATCCTAGGAATCAAACTCATGGAGGGTGGATGTTTGAAATCACAGTCAAAAGGAAGAGCATAAATTAAATGGTACTTAAAAATTTTGCATGGCCTGTGAGCCCAAATACAGAATAATATGTAGACTGTGACATCTCCAAATGCATACCTGTATTTTGTTTACATTCTGATCAAATTAACCTTCTGTAATAATTGGCTTCTAGGAAAATCAGATGGGGAGAGAAAACACGGTGGGCCTGTGCAGCATGTTCTCCCTAACAGAGTCTAAATCCCAAGCAGAACTAAAAGCTGCTTCATGAAAGGACTCCCTGTTTTGGTAAAGACATGATCTGGCAGAGTGGACAAAGTTAAAAAGGGACTTCCATAACAGGGAGTACATATTAATTTGGTCAGAGATTTTGGTAATATTTTTCCCCTTATGTTTATAATTAGGTCAATCGGAAGATAGTATTTGGGAGTTTATAGCCTATATTATTCATCAGTGGCCACCTGAGAATGAAAAAAATTAATCGAGCACAAAAATAAGTGTTGGGGAAAAGCCGGGGGATTTGGACTTGACAATAACCTATCACAAGCTTTTAGAAACTAACATCTACCCAACCTATCATCCCTGAGTTGGTCAGGATTGAAGTAGCACTTAGAGGCTTGATGAATAGGGTTCAGCCATGAAACTTGAGCCAAAGCCATCTGATAGTGACTCATGGAAAGACTCAAAGCAGCAAGCAAGTACAGAGTGAAAACAGAAAAGAATCTCACTTTACTGTGATTTTCAATCTGATACAGTACTAATAGGTATCAGAACATAGGCAAAATCTAGGATAGTAAAATATGCATTTACTGTTCCTTAGTAAACACCAATAAGGAAAACACATGGTATATTTAAACTTGCCTGTTCTTGTGAAATTTTAACAGGGTGTCGGAAAACTGTCCAGAGAACGCTAGGGTAGCAAGGAGGAGTTGTCAGGGATCCTTCGTAGCGATAATACTCATCCAGTCTGTCAGGAAGCAGTTCTCGAATATTGAAACCAGGAACTTGGGCCATCTGATCTAAAATAGAGGATTTATGTTAAATGCTGTATCATTGTTTTGCAGATTGTGTAGTTTCGTCCCAGTGAAGTGAAATTGTTTTTTAATAAGTATGATGTATTCAGTCATATCACTGAGAAAAGAAAATACATTTTAACAGAGGTTATCCCAGTAAAAGAAGGAAATACAGCTTTTTAGGTTTCCTGTACAAATCTTATCCTAGATACCAGATCAGAGTCCTGTAACATAAACTGTGGCCATGTCAGCCAAACGACACCATATGCAAGAAATAAGGGCCAGTCAGAAACTCGTGGTGCTATGCGTTTGTCTCATGCTAGCAATATGCTCTTCACAGAAATGCACTGAATTTTAAGCAGTCTGGAGTTTATGACAGAGGTTTGCCTGGGACTTCTGGACTGTTTCTTCAACCCCCTCGGGGTGATACTGGATACTCTTAGCCACTCTCAATCCGTAGCCGGTTTATAGCCACTCACCCTTGTATTTCACATTCCGGAAATGCCTGAAGATCTTTTCATAGGATGGGTTGAAAGGTCCTATCTGTAATAAGCAGACCATTAACAGCTGTGCAAATCACCGCAGTCTGAATACAAATCTTTGCTTCCACACACAACAGATAACAGCATTTGATGAACAACTCTACCGTAAGGGAAATGTTTCCACTGTCCAGATACGAATGTACTAGCAGGGCCTAATTCCTCTTTTTACCCAAAACATTAATACTATTCCCAGAATCCCAACAGTATGCTTAATGCTCTGTGGATATTAGAGCTGCTTTAACATGTTACTCTAGCGCACTGTCATAATGATGCCTGAACGATTACAGCGTAGACCTCTCGTGTGCACTTGAAAGACCTGTCTGCCTTTGCCTGTTCAGGACGCTGTGAGCATGAAGAAAAGCCTTTTCCTGTAAGAGCCGAGTTCTCTGCAGACAGGCTTCTCAGGTCATCCACTGGTTTCTGGTCAAAGCCACAGTTTTCCACCCACAAACATTTATTAGTCTGCTGCTCCTCACAGTTCCGGAAGATAAAGAATGATGCTATTGGGCACCACAGGGCCTCTGGCAAGGGCTACAACTCAACTCTCTAGCAAGACTGTGTTTTTCAACTTCTCCCAGCAGTTTTTGAGTTTAATGATCAATGCCTTTTTATATGAATTCTCTGGAGTTGGTGTTTAGCAACTCCTCTGACAACCGAGCATAGTAAACTGGTGTCCTTAAACCAACTTTAAAAGCCACCGACTGTCAGAAAGTTCTTCAAAGACCTAATCTCCAGACTTAGCAACATTCCCTTACTTGATTTTAAACACCAACAGTTGGAGGGGGGACAGAATCCTGATGTTCTTTCCCGGGATAATATGCGCTACTCTGAAACTTTTCACAGCTATGACTTCCAAGGGAATGAAAATTTGACACAAAATTGTTGTCAGAGCCTTAGAACTGCCAGGAGGTGGGCTTGGATGATACCCATTCACACTGGAGCTCTGTCGGCGAGCTGGGACACGTGTGTCCTGCACGGGACCTGGGCCAGTTCCCAGCCAACGCTGATAAAGCCCTTGGCACAGCTGTTTTTTCACACTTATTCCTTCTGGTATTGTTTTAGGAGCTGTTTGATACCAGACTGTTCTGTGCCCACCCGCTCTGTATTAGATGTGTGAGCTACGTGTATTAGCTGCGATTGTCAGACAGCACTCTTCCGGCCTGGGTGGCTAACTTCGGAGCAGGGCTGAGCAAATCTGTCCTCCGTTTAGAAAAAGGACAAAAGAATTATAGAAAAAGGCACTTTTTTCTGCCCCCCCCCTTCCACCCACCATGCTTTACCTGAGAGTTCATTCTTGGGAACAATGAGTGTCTGAAAACTGGTGTTAAGGTCCTAAAACTATTTTGTAGCAATCTCCAAAAAAATTGTTTTTCAATTTTTTTCCTCTCTCTGTCATTGTTGTTGTCGTTGTCGTTGTTGTTGTTGTCGTTGTTGTTGTTGTCGTTGTCGTTGTTGTTGTTGTGGAAACTGCCCGTATCCTGAAACATTTTCACTTTCCAATCAATGGAAATGTGAAAACTAGGTACTTTCAGGCCTTAGGTAAAAAGTGGAAAATATTCCAGTTTTACCAGTAGCTTTGTTGTAAAGCTTATTGAGGAGTTTTCAAGAAGAAAGAAAATTATGTATTTATAAGCTTGTCAGAATTGTTTCTTCAGATAAGCTGATGGATGTGGGGCTTTAGAAGGGAAAATTGGAAACCTGTCCGTCTGTCATTTTAAAAACAGGCACTGAGTTTGTGTTTGTAAATTTTACATCGCTACTGGAATATGTGATTCAAAGAAAGAACCTGGGAAGTGCATGACCTGCAGCTCTGGGACACATCCTAATTGCGTATGGTTGCCGGAGCGAGGGTTGCATCTCTGCTGTGTTAAACTGCTTCATGCTCCGACAGGCAGTTTTAAATACGTGACTTTGAAATTCACTGCCATCTATTATTTGATAAGTAAGCTACCAATCCTTAGTTTGTAAATGAATTTAAAAGTGGATTTAGCATGTCTGAAGTTAATTTGCTGAAAAATGCTGGAAAATATTCAGAATTATTCTTTTCCTTTGTTTGTGCCCATTTATATATGTGCTGATGGAATCTGGCCCCTTTTTGTGAAATAGAAAAGGAAGAAAACGTATTCAGCACCATCACTTTTAGTTAATCTAGGGAATTTTGTACTCTAAAAATCTCTGGTGCCTTAACTAATGATCAAAAGTGTATTCAAAAATAAAAAAGCCCTACATCCTACCTCAAGAAGAATAGCCAGAACTGCCAACCCATCCGCTTTGTCCATTGCTGCTGCTATATCCGGATATTTCTCAGAGTTGTAATGTACGATATGCAGCTGCAAAGAAGGAGATATGATATTATGGTAGCCCCTGGGGGCTGGTAACACTTCTGTTTCACTTACTGAGAAAGACCAGTGCAGTCGTCTCGCACGAAGACGATACCATCGTTTCTTTATGGTTTCCGGGCAGGAGTGGCAAGATGCCTTCTAAAGAAAAGCAGCATGTCCTGGAAGTGCCTCTGCTAGTGCCTTCCTAGCTGAGTTATCCCTCCTCTACGTGATGGGGTAAAAAGAGGATCACTTCAGTTTTAAGCCATGTCGATTGTATTACCAGTACTAGTAAATTTTTTTTTAAAAAGTAGCACCTTGATACTCTTGGGGCTCTGTGATATTCAGAATGCCAAAACTGGTGTTAAATATAACTGGAGAAGAAGCAGATTCCTGAAGGGCTCCTATGCAATGAAGTGACTCTGACTGAATGATTTCTCATTTAATCATTTGGCATAAACATCCAATAGGTGCTGCTTTTCCAAGTCTATTCCTAGATCCTTAATTTAGGGTTAGAAAAAGTGGAAATGAAAAAGACCTGTCAAATAGTTCTTTGCTGGGTAGTAGAAAGTGAGTAAAGGTAAAGGGAAAACATTTCCAAATGTCGTTTAAGCCCAGGCGAGCCAATGCTGTGCAGCCAAGCGCTATCCTTGTTTTGCAGAGAAGAACCAAGGGGGCAAACATCTAGCAATTTGCTTAAAATTGCTCAGTGACTCAGGGCCAGCCCTAAGTTTAAAACCTAGATTCTAACTCCCTGAAAGTACATGAAAACTCATGAAAGTACCTGGGAGCCCATCCTCTTCCCAATGCACAGTGCAGCAGGTTTTTAGTATATATCCAGATTATAATACCTGGATGAGGACCTTGCAGCCTTTTACGGTCATATACCAAAGGTAAGGGTCCCACTTTGAAACAGTGGGACTTGCCCAACCTTCTTTGCCCGGTTCGCTGATCGGAGCTCGTCCTACCTCTGCTGCAAAATGCTTCCCAGCGATGGTGTGCTCCGAGCCTTCTGACTTGTTTCTGTTGCCCCAGTGTAGGTGGAGCTGAGATGCAGCGTATTCGAAAGGGAGGTTTCTGATGTACATAGTAGGTGACAGATACATTTTCACTGTAAGCAGACCAAAACCAGACAAGAAGAGATTACACCGCAGCTTTTAAGCACTGGGCGCATAGAACTACTGTGTCTAAACTGTATTACATACGGAGAATGGACAGAGCAGAATAAGCTATTCGATTCTTAACTTGGAATCCATCTCCGTCTGCAGTAGGAGATAAACATTTTAGTTATCTTTAAGGCTTTCTGGGCAATTCAGGAGAGTTTAAAATATTCCATTTTTCTGTTCTCTTAAACTAAAGGAATTAAGTGTGAGAGCCGTTGCCACTGGAATTCTTTCTCTTCCCTCAAGAATGTAAAATTCTTCTCAGTCCTATTAAAGAGACAGTTATCGAAGTATTGAAGCAAAGCTTAGGCTCACGTGCCTTCCTTCTAGTCCCTTGTTATGGTAAAAAAATGGCTTAATAAGCCAATATTTGCTCTGGTATTTTTAAACGCTGATCAATTGAGTTCTTTTCCCTTTTAATCTTCTTTTAGGAGCCTTTGGAAAAAAAAATAAATGGCCATAAGAATTAGCATATCTTCTCTTGACATGGGGGGCGGGGGCTGTTGTATACGCTACCCTCCTTTCTGCTCACTAATGCTCTTCAGCAGGGAAGGCAGGCTAGCTTATTTTTTGTGTAGAAATTGTGCTAGAAAAGCAACTAACTTGTTCTCTTTTCACTGTTTGTTCTGGAGAAGTTTGGTACTTCATAAAGCAAGTATGTAAAGAATACTTTACGTGAAGAATAAAGCAATTTCTTAGCAATTTACCTTTACTGGTTTCCCATGTGAATATATTTTCTTTCTGGAATGTCCCAGGCATGTTTTGCAGGGGAAATGAGGCCCAAAGCCTTAATAAAGGAGCAGCTGCTGACATACATACATATTTTTCAGCTAATATTAAAGAGCTTTTATTGAGCTCTACTGTTTTCAGTGTGGCTGAAGCAGATAATTGTAGCTGGCTGTGAAGCACATTGACTGCACATAGGAATGACTGATCGCAGAGCTCTACATATCCTACTGATTTCCTCTCTAGCCGTAAGAGAAGCTAACAGCAGGTGGTGTAACGATCACTCCAGCAGAACCGATGCTCGTTATTCAGAGCAATCAAGCAATGGTATCTGAGTGAGTTTTCTGGTGAGAGGGGGGTCACACGTTCCCTGCCTCCCAGGAGGGCACTTACCTGAGAAGCAAATTCCAGTTTTAGGAAGCCAGATTTACTGAGGGTGGATCTATTTTTGTCTTGGCTTTTATTTGGAAGTGACTGAATTTCTGGTGTTGGGGAAAAAAAAATCTGAAAATCTTAGTGACCTAGGCTCTGGGAGGAATTTGTTTTTTCCTGTGTGACTGTATGACAGGGGACAGGCTCTCAGGGTTGTGCTGTTGTTCCCACCTGCTCTCTGGTACCTTTAAAGGCCACAGTGATGATGCTTCCTGCTCTGCCTAGGGATGACTTGCATTGGCCTAATATGTTTAACTATGACAGTACAATCTTTCACTAAGGACTAAGAGAGGCTCTTAGGAAAAGGAGATTCCCAAAGAAAGAGTATTCCAGACTTTCCGTTTCTTTCAGTATTACTAGTCTAAAGCAACCTGGTTTTGTGGAGAAATTGCTCAAGATGAGGAAAACCAGGAACCATGCCCTAAGAGATTAGTCCTTACCTGATGAATGGGCTCATGATGTTGTACAGAGCAGGTTTACCCCACTGAAAGAGTGAGAAAAAAAGAAAAGTTTGCCTGTTGAGCAGCTTTCAACAAGGCATGCTAGGGAAGGGCAGAGGCCATTTCATGACACAGGTTCTTCCGAGGCCTTTGCAATAGAGGAGGATACACAGAAGGAGAGCTTTCTACCTGTTCTTGTTTGTAGGTCTTCAAATGTTTCCAGAAGAAAAAAATGGTGGAACTAGCTTATTGGTATTGTATGTTGTGTTGATACGTTAGATATCATAGACCTTTATGAGATTGCCTCTTCTCTACTTTTCTCTCCTATACTGGACGCTTTTGGTTTGGTACTACAGTGGAGGCTATGTTTGTAAGCTATTTCCAATTATGTTTATGTCATATGACTCTATCTGTCTTATCCTCCACTATAGGAGGTTTCAGTACCACCTCAAAGGAAGAGAATGGTACTTCTAACTGTATTTTATTTTTGCACTAAATTCAACCGAGCTGCTTTGATTAGACTAGAATATCAAAGAGCCATTGCATCTATATTTTATCAGTTTAATCTCTTTCTAAACAAAACTGCAAAGCCTGTTTTTGTTTCCGAGCACTTGAACCAAAGTAACAAGAAAAGCTTTCAAAAGCTCAGGAATTAATTCTGTGACCTGCCTAGAGTTTATTTAAAAGCTATAGTTTTTCAGTTCTGCTTATGCCAAATCTATTTGTACTTAGTACATTGACAGATTTCCGTAGCCTGTTCTCTAGGGTGTACGTATGCTGATGCAAAGGCTTCGTCCATCTCAGCTTAATTTCAGCTGCTGATCAAAGTAGTTCATCCATGAAATACAGAATTATGATAATTACTTTCCTTCACAATCTTTTACTGTCATTAAGCTTCCTTACCTGAGTGACCATTATTGGTCAATGTAAACTGGTCCGTGGAGGGCACGTTATAGCCTATGAATTCTAAAGGCAAGAGATTAGAATCGTACTGGAGAATATCTTTGTGAAAATCTATCGGCGACTGCGATACTCCTCCACAAAATGGATATTTCTTTGGCCAGGCTTTCTCTCCATCAGGACCTGTGTAAATTAACAAATAGACAGGTTTGTCAAGCCTTGACGTCAGAACCTTCCCTGAGATATAGTAAAAAACAGACAGGGATGAACTACTAGAGTTAATCTAAAAACTCCTGTGTTTGAGCCTTTATCCAAAATTTGGGAAAGGAGTCTTTTTTGAATCTTGAAGGTGTTTTTCTACTCCTCTACATTTCTCAATTTCATCATTTCCAGTGTCTTGCTAAGTAGAAAAGGGCCAGATTACTGTGGTAAGATGCATTTGCTGGCAGAGGAAGTGTCAGCAAAAATCTCACATAGAGACACTTTAAACCAAATTTCTAGACAGATTCCTGAGTCATAGTTTTCCATTTTGCCTTCAATTTTCATCCCTCATGGTCAATCAAAGTCAAATTCTCATGTATTTGAATTTCATAAAGCAATGATAAAACTATAATATAAAAATATAAAAAATGCCACTGTATTAAAACTTTAATTCACATAAACTTAATGATAGCTAGATAGATTAATCATATTAGTCATTACATACATGGTCATGCATATAGCAGGAAAAGTCTTCAGAGAGCTTTAGGTACTACATACATAAAATGATTGTTCCCTAGAAGAAAACTAGGAACATTTTTTGGTTTTAAATACTTGAAAAAACTTTTGTTACTGAGTTTTAATAGGTCCAGTGCACGCAAGGCTATTTTCCCATCAGTGACAGTTAAAATAGATATTCCTTAGAATTACCTGAGAGTTGCTTATAGTTCTGCAAAGGCTTTCAGCAGTGGCCTAGTTATGTTTCTTTTGATCTGAAGAGTTTGTCTTTGTCCTCTGTGAACTGACGAGTAAATCCCTATCTTCAGCCAGAAGGGATGGTGCAACAGACAGCGTGCAGCAGGAACAATGGAAGCAGCTTTGAACTTGTTTATGTGTCTGACCTGGTCTAACCTCCCTAACTTCAGTAGTGCTAGTCTTATTTTGCACTGCCATAAGAGAGAGGCATTTTTAGGCCTTTATATTTTTGCTTATTCCCAAACCACGAGGTGAGGAAACGATGTGGAAGAGTTTATTGCCTTTTCCAACCCTTTCAGTGGTTGGAAATGGAGTTCTGGGATGCCAGTGCTATTCCCTTTGGGCTCCAAAAGATGCAGGTATTTGTAAAACCCAAATTATGCTTTACATTCTTTTATTTCATTATTCACCTACTGACCTTTGATTTTTTGACAGTCTCAGCTGCCTTTTAGGTTGTACTCTTTGAGAAGTGCAGGCCGGACAGCTCACCAGGTTAGGCCTAAGTGTTTACAGGCAACAGCAGAACAAAGACAGTCACGGTGCCGGCTGGGCCCCTGTGTTCGGATGTGTGACAGAATTTGGAATATTTGATGACAGGAATGACGTTTTCCTGTGCAAGTGCAGGCATATGCACACTAATGCAGGTATGCCTGCCTTCTGAAGAGAGCTGCTGAAACAAGTGACTTCATGTTGGCAAAGGGAACATCACGGAGAGGAAGCAAGCCTTCTCCTTATCATACAAACTGTTTGGCTCTATCTAGCAATATCTCACAACTCACAGTGAAAAGTTGACTTGCAAAAATGAAAAGTAGTATGGTAATTTGACCTGCAGTAGCTTGCTCAAACTCTTGTGAAACTTCTTCATCACAATCTTTTGCCCTAGGTAGACTCTACAACGAATAGATAATATCAAGAAATTGTTCATTGCGCCTTTGATTTAATTACACATTAATAGCCAGCGGCTGTTCTCAGGCTGTAAGCTGAGACTGTTGGGATTTAAATGTTAGAAGAGGTACTTGCAACTTTTGTTTCTCCCCAACATTAAAGATTCATCTTGATTCTTTCTAAGGCAGGAGGGTCTTTTGGGGTCATCTGGCCTGAACTGTATAGCATAGGCCATTCGACCCCCTGGAATGGATTTCTGCTTTAATGAGGCCTTATCTTTCATCAGAAAAAAAAATCCAATCTTGTTTTAAGCATTGCATGTAAAAGATACTTCATAACTGCCCAATGGGTAATTACTCCCCTAGCACTTAAAAGCAGCTTACCTTTTAATGCGAGTTCATCTAGCTTTGACCTTTAGTGAGGGGCTGCTTTTTATCCTTTGCTTAGTAATTGAAGAGACTCCTGTCAGCATACTTGTTCTCCTCAGGGAAATACTTACAACATAGATGATGTTATAAGTACTTGCTTCTCTTAAGCTAAATAGATAAGAGTTCCTTGAGTCTTTTGTTGGAAAGCTTCTTTTCCAGATCTGTAATATTTTTTGTGGCTTCTTTGAAGTCTCTCCAGTGTTTTAACATCTTCCTTGAATTGTGGATGTCAGAATCTAATCTTACATCAGGTCATCAGTGGCAAAGAGAGTTCAGATATTTTCCAAAGGGAAATTAATGATTAGGAGATTATTAATGGAGACTCGCTTTTTTACATGAAAGAGTTTCCAAGGATAGCAATAAAGGAGGAGAATCCGATTTAAAGGCAGTGCATATGACAGAAATTACAAGTTCAGTTTTAGTGCTCAACGACCAACTTCCTTCCTCAGGAAAGCTCTTTCTGTTTATTCAAGACAGGTTAGCACATGACATTGCAGTGTGGATACGCAGACTCAATCAGTGCTTTTCAGTATAAATAGTGTCTGATGTTGCTGTAACTTACACGTTTGGCTACAGTTGACTGACAATCACTGTAATTTCTCTCCTCTTAGATCTTCATGGTATCTTCAAGTTATTTAAATTCTTTCTAAAAGCTAATGAATCTTATGTTGGTATTATAGATACTATCTTTTATGTATGTTTTGGCAAATCACTGATCCATCCAGAAAAGCATAAATTCTGTACTATTAATTTTAAGATAATGGGATATAAATATTCCAAGCATATTTCCTAGGAAAATATATGCTGGGATATACACTTCAGTACAAACAATGAAACTGAAATTTAACGCTTCCCAGGACACTAAGGCTGCAGCAAACTATTGACACCCTGTTGGTGAATGAGAACATCCCCACTGTCTCTGACAGGCTTTAGTTTATGCCTTCAGTGTATCTAGCTGACCTTTCTTAGCTATCTGAGCGTCTCTGTGAAAACAGGCATTTGCAAAATAGAACTCAGAACTTTTTGCCACATTCATGTATTTCACAAGCTTGAAGTTTATGTCACTTCCCAGACAACGCTTCATGGTCATCAAAGCAATTATAACAGAAAATGTTAGCACCTATGCAAGCTGTGAGTTTCATGGCATAGTGCTGCATTGCCAAAATAACTTATTAAACAGACCAGCAGTGTCAGGAAAAATTGATGAAAAGCCTTTATTGTAATAAGAGTCCAATAATTTTGTAAAGATCTGTTTTTCTGTGCATTGGTGAGGTAGTGGGTTTCCAGAAAGACTTTGATATATATCATTGGTTTGGACACTTCGTAATTCAGTAGGTAATTTTGAATTGATGCATAAGATAGAAGCCTAGTCCAGCCAATGGAAAGCACAGCATGAAGTACAACACAGTTTTTTAGTACTATTTGTGGCTGCATTGCATGCCTTTAGGAGTTGGCAGGGTAGTATGGGAACTTCCATACCAACATCAGCAGTTCAGAAGGGAAGCTCACGCGTTACAATAAAATGATGTAGCTATTGCAGTCTTAATGCACCTTAATCTTGAAGAGCTGTCATCCTTTCCCTGACACACACCCACAAATCCACCTTCAGGCCACTAAGCTATGGCAGTTCTTGCTTGTGTCCCACTCCTGCTCAGTCAACACAATTTTTTTTTTTTTGGTACAAAACCAGTTTTTCTAGAAATTCAGCCTTTTTGTCACAGTCTCATTTTAGTGCCTCAAAACTCTTATCTGAAAGAGCTGAGCTCACTGCAGCTTGTGTTTGCATATATGAAATTGAGATTTCCATGGTAGATAAACCACACAGCTGGAAGGCATCTCTGAGCCAGCTCTGCTGAAAACAAATGATTGATTGTGAACCAGATTTTCCTTTTTCTGTGCCAGCACATTTAGAGAAATTCAGTGGAAATGAATTCAGTGAAAACATTCTGTTGCAAAGGTTCTGTCTGATCACTGCTGAATAAATAATAACATGTGGTTGTATTCAGATTGGCCTGTATTACAAGTCCCATAAGGTATTTACATGAGAAGTATTGCAAAAACATCTTAGTATTTCATTTCTTCCTTTTGTGACAACAGATATGGCAAAGGGGAAGGCCCAGGCATCTCAGATGATGTTTGTTTCCCTGAGGATCCTGCTAGGACTGCGTCAGCAGAGCAGTAATCGTGCCGTGGGCCTGTCCCACCCACCCAACATAGTATTCAGCTGTTGGAGTAAATGACTAAGGTGCAGAGCTGTCAGTATGGGTGGAGGCTGGACCCCCCCGCCCCTGCCACCACCGCTCCCCCTGCAGCTCCCTGCTGCACTGCACTTGCAGACCTAGTTGCTGAAATTCAGCTTGTCAGCTGCCTCCGTTTACCTGAGCTCGCAGGGCCGTGACGTAAGGGTTACTTACTGTGATGTAAGTAACCCTGACAGTGGCTGTGCCCTCATAGCTGTTTTATAGAAGATGCCCGTAAGTAAAATAGTAATAATTCTTTGGACGGCCTTGCTGCCCAGCTCCACAGTGAGCTGAGTGAAATACCCTCAGCGCTGCAGCAGCGTGTCTCTATCCTATCATCTCCTTCGACACTTTTTAGCTTTCTGCATGCCTAAGCCTTCAGCAAGCCCCGCAGCCCTGGCACTGGAAGGAGATGCAGCCAAACGCTCCCCTAGGGATGACAGCGGTCTCTGTCCCCAGGAGGCATGCCCTGGCTGGATAAAAAAAGAAAAAGCCAGGTCTATATGATGCCGTTGTTGCAAAGAGGCACTGATGACTAGTTAATACTCGTGTTGCTTGAGCTTCTGATGGGGGATCCAAAATCTCTTAGGCTGAAGTGAACTGATGTCATAAAATGCACTGTATCAGTGAGACCGGGAATGTCTGTGTGGTATTTTGCAGCTGCACAGAGCACTCTGCCAGTTTTCAGCCAGCTGGAAGCTATGTAGCTGCAGCGAGCTTGGGTCTGAGGCGGATTTAGCCACAAAGGCTGAGAGACCGGGCTGCCTGCCACAATAACGTGGCCCCGGGGTTTCTGTTAGGCTCGCAGCACAGGCAGAGCTCGGTCCTTTCTGCATACACTTATCCAATAAGCATATATCTTCCATATATGTATCCAGAGGACGGCTTGAGGTAGAGGAGTCAGCAAGGGCTGTAGCTGTCGCTACTACTCCATTAAGTACAGGTGCTGTACAATAAATTGTGGGTATGCTCTGGAGCGTTCACTAAAGCTGGCATTTCCGAAAGACAGAGGGAGGGCTCTGAGGGCAGGTTCTCAGCACCTCACTGAACTGAAGTAGAGCACCTGGCAACAGTAAACTAAAGAGTTTGCAGCTTTAATTGGCATAATGTCGGTTAACAACCATCCTTGTAGCGTCTAGGTTGATAATATTGTCTCCTCACATGCTAAAGCACATTAATAATTCTGCTGGTACTATTACTTTTAACTTGTCTGTAAGATTAGGCCGTGTCCTCCAGCCTAGCTCTTTGTCCGCTCTCAGGGAGTAATTCTGGCCCTTTGGTTTCCCTCCGGTCCTCTTACATGAAAGCACCAGAGTATCAGTGTCCAAAGAGTGAGCCCAGCTCTCCAATTCTGCTCATTCTGTTCTGGGGCAGAGGAGTTTGAGCCTGCACCTTCCAGCCACACCGCACCACTGCAGAAAGAGCTGTGTGGGCACGGTGTCCTGAGCTCTAGGGGCATCTGAACATTGTTTGAGTTCTCTAACTGGAGCTGGAAACACTTTTCTCAGGATGTCTCTCAGTCTAATGCTGATTCTTTGACTTTCATCAGAAAAAGCCCAGTGCTGAAACAGTTGCCTTCATTAGCGTTCATTTCTGAGGTTAGCCTTGTGCTTTGTAGCACAGCACCCCATACATTTGTTGCTGATATCATGTCTGTCCTCAGCGCTGTATAGACTGGAGCCCCCCCCAGTAGAAGATCACACGGAGGCAGGAGCTTGCAGAGTGCCAGACACTGCTGAAGCTCACTGCTACCACCATTACATACTGTATGTGACACCAGCACCTTGTTCCTTAGCTACCTGCATAATAGCAATAGTAGTATTATATAGCAGTAATGGTGACTAGAGATAGAGCTCCCCTTTCCAAAAGCACTTTGTCCGTTTTGTCTGTGTTTCAGAAGGTGAAGCAGCCCACCAAAGGACGCAGAGTAAGCCCCTGTCAGAGATGAGCCTGGGGCCAGCCCACTGGCCTGTGCTGCTTCTTCCAGGCACACAGTTTACTTTCTGTTCTTGGACTATATACAAGGTTAGTGAAATCAGGATAAACAAATAGCATAGCTGCAGCTCGGTTAAGGAAGAGGCAAGTAGAGAAGAAGGTTAGCCTTTATATTTATTGCAGCTAATGCAGTAATTTCCATTATAGCCAAGGCAAATACCCACTTCGTTACAAAGTTTGTTCTGAAAAAATAATGCCTGGCCACATCCTGCTTTACTACCTTGCCCTGAGCTGCTGGTGCTATATCAACATTCAGTTCTGCATATTGTCTTACTGAGCAAATAGGCCTCTCATTGATGAGGGATGTCTCAACTTCTCCTCCACCCTTTACCTTGTACCTTGACCCTCATCTTGAGATCAGCCTGCGCTGTGATTATAAAGGCTTGACTTCCTCTCTCTTCTTGTTGACTTCATTTTAGTGGGTGGCACTGCAGAGTGCTGCAGGAATAAAGGTAAGGGGTGGAAGGTATAGGCTCTCGTGACGAACCATGATTAGTAGAAGAATATGAGGAGCAGCCCTTCCCTGGCACTGATGACAGTCTCTCTAATTGTCATTTCTCACCGTGCAGACCAACACCCTAACCATGCTTTATTCTAGATATTTGCAAAGAAGTGTTCTGTGCAATTCAATTGCCACTTTCATATTTTGAAGTTGCTTCTATAATATATCCAGATATATTTTAAAAAGTAGTTGAGAGAGAGAAAAAAAATCTGATTTGTGAACCTTTTTTCCATCCTCCAGTACGTGTCAGAAATCAGATTGCAGCATGGAAATGCTTAACATGAATTGTAGAATTTGGGTGCTAAGAATACTGTCCTCTGAAAAATACACTGGTATCCAAATGCCCAGAAAGGGAGAAGTAAATAATTTAAATAAGCATTGCACTGGGAAGGAAGGCAGAACTTCTACTTTGCTGGTAGTAGTAGAAGTTTTACTTTCTTTGCTTACCCAGTAGGACTAAGTTCATCTGATTGCTGCTCTAAACGTGGCCAAGCCAGGCTTTGATTATTCAAAGTATGTCAAGCCTTTTCTCCAAATGAGAATATGAAATATATATAACACAAAGTGGCAGTCAGATTAATACCTATAGATGTGCAGCTGACAGTTTTCCTTTTGCTGATGTGAAGCGAGTCAGGTAATTTGGAGCACAGCCAAAAGTAGCAGCTATTAGAGTTAAACTAGTTAAATCTTGGAGTTTCTTGGGTTTGTCTTGGAGCAGCACTGAAGGCTTAAGAACAAGCATTTTTTTGTGAGATTCTCAGTACTGCCTCCTTCTCTGTGGGCATGTGGCATTGAAACATGGTTTTGAATGAGGAAATACTGGCCAGAGGACTTGCTCAATTAAAAGAAAATCTCCAGACAATCCTTCTTCTTGAATAGCCATCAGGCCCCTCTGGTTTAATGTCTGACTTGGAGGGCGGGTGTGCACCACTAAGTATTATTTATTCTACCTTGTCAGAGCTGGGTCTTCAGGGAGCCAAGACTCCATTGACATGATCCTGGTGACACTGAACTCTAGCTCTAGCTCTAGCACAAATGAAGACCTGTGTGGACGGGGAGAGGCATGCTCTTTGCAGACCTAGGCTGAGATGTGCTACTGGTCTGTGACTGGTGAGGAACCAGAGGGCTGTGGGGAGCCTCTGCAGTCGCGGGGCTCCTCTTAGTCCTCTGAAGTTCTTGTCATTCTGCAGGGCAGTGTGGAGCCCACTAGCTGACTCCCAGTCCTGCAGACAGCCCTGGTGGATAAATAACAGGTTTGAAGACAATAGGCAAGGTCAAAACCTGGGTAGAGATACTGAACCCAGTAGGTTCTCACCAGGATAAATTTGACATGTTCACCTTAAAATACAAAACAAAGCCACAACTGACTGTGTATGAATTAGTTACTACTTACCTATATAAGACCATTTTGACCCTGTTAAAAAGAAAAGAAATATTACTGTGAATATTTGAAATTGAACTCACTCTGTGCGCATTAAAGAAACAAATTGCCCCTTAAACCCATCTACCAATTTTTGCAATACTTCTCTGTCTGTCTAGTCCAAATGTGGAGCAGAAACATAAAAGTTTTCAAAGGTTATGAACCCTTCTAACCACAATGCTAGCTATAATTATCCCTGTGATGCTGCCTGTAGAGCTGGACTTTTTCATGGTTTCTTAAATCCTGGGCACAAACTTCTGCTGGTCAGTTTTTCTGGAGTAGCCACAAACGTCAGTATGTAGGTATCCCTGATTTTCTCTGGTTAGGAAAATAAGGAATATAAGCAGGCTGTAGTTATTATCAAACCCTTGTGCTTAGTTGAGGAGTTTGAAACACATCAATGGATTGCCAGCTGCTGCTCTAAGAAGTGATGGGCAGTCCTTGCTGCACAGAGGCTCTGGGATTTGCTGTCTGAAAGAGCTGGGAAATGGCTGGACTTTGACAAAAGGAGATATAGTCGGTGAACCCATATAACTCTGAGAATCATGAGAGCTTGAGAGAGTGTTTAAGGGATCACTGATCAGTATTCATTGACTGTCTTGAGGAACTGGATTTGGGACAGTGTCTCTGCACACGCTTGGAAATATCGTGACTTATTTAAATGTTCTTACAGATATTCAGCTTGCTGTGGTATTACAGACACTTGTCCTGACCAACTGGAATGAATTTGGACTTCAGGCTAACGCAAACCTTTACTTTCCTCACGTTTAACTGTGTTTCCACCCAGGAAACAATCCTAAGCTACGAGTCTGCAAACACCCTGTATGCGTGTGTGTGCGTGCAGGTGTGCAGGCATTGGTGTAGCCTCAGCTGCACATGTGCGTTCAGTACATGGTACTTGGCTGCATTTCTTGCGTTCTGAAACGTATGGCTCTTCACCACACGTATGGCTCTTCACCAAAGAATGTAGGGTGAAATGTTTGGCGTGAATTTGTGGGGGCATGCAAAGCAGCTGCACTCCGCTCTTTTGCATTGAGAGGGGCTGGCAGCATGAAGCTCCCTAGCTGCAGTTTGTCAGGACCAGTGAGCCTTGTTCTTTTTGAGTTTTCAGAACAAGCTTTGGGTAATCATCCTGGCTGAAATCCCCATGTTGCTGTGTAGGAGAATTCGTGCTCGGTCTTGAATTTCAACATGAGAAACCTCATTCTCCTTTCCCCTTTCTTCTGTAGGGGATTATCTCTTACTGATGCCTTTGGGGGCGTTTTTGTGTCCTACAGTCAGCCCTTTCTGTAGGTACAACTTTGATAAAGAGAGCAAGCCACTGTCAGCAAGTTTTAGAAATCCCCACATCTCATCTGAGCAGGGTTTGAAGAAATGTTGGCTTAACTACAACAGCCACTCTCCGCTCATGCTCTTACTTCACATTGGAATGTACATAAACTGTCAAAACTATCTTTTTTGATAATCTAGAACAGCCTTAAAAAGTAAATTTCAAAGATTTTCAGTATTTTGGGCTTTTATCCCAACTGGGAAAAAAATAAATGAAAGCTGAAAGTCTTGCCAAGTGAAATTTTCCTCAACCTACAGTGACCTGTGCTTCACTATTATGCCTTTACTGGTGAGCAATAATAACAACTACTGGAGGTAGGGCTAAGGCACTCTTAACACTGTGTCATCTAATTCAGACCAGAAGAGGAACAGATGGCAGAATCTTCTTGGCTTTGTCTGTATGAACGTGTTAGAGCTGCAAAAGTGATTTGCTACTATCCTAAGACTGCGGACAAGGTTGCTTTTACGGTTATTCTGCTTGGCAATGAAATCAGGATGAGGCAGGCTGTCACACAGTCTCCCAAGGTTGGAGAGGAGTCACTGGAGCATCTGATTCATGTGTAGTGAAGGAAGTAATCAACAGCTCCCTACCTGGGAGGGCTCTCCTGCCTTTGCTCATTCTGGGGTGAGTGCTGATGAGTAACATGCTCCTGTGCATGGAGGAGAAAATAACTAGAGCCAATGTATTTGTGACTCTCTGATCCTTATCTGGGGAATAAATATCTTTCCAGTGACACTTTGGAGTTTGAGAGTGGGAACACTTCCAGTTGTAATAATCTGTACCTTAGTTACTTCTCTGACTTGGGAAGATGTCAAAGACAGGCAGATGTTGTAGCTATTACTGCTTCTTGGTACAGAGTGTCTAATTCTAAAACAGGAATTCTCCAGCTTTCCCTTCAGGACATGTCATAAGACAGATCTTTCCTACATACGCTTTCACTTCCGAACCTGCTGTGTTGTCAGAGAGGTTATTTTGGGAACCACCAAGCTCTGGAAACCTCTGCCTCTCAGGAGGGAGATGCTGCTGGAGAACGTAGGCATTTCTCAGAGGAAATATTTCTGAAATAACAAGCTGGCCTAAAAAGTTTGAATTCCACGCCTTGTGTAGCTGTTGCTGACAACGTGGTCTAATGCTTGTCTTGTCAGGGCTATGTATGAAGCTGATTGCTCTGGATTACTCTTGAGCCTTCGGGGTTTTCCTCCCATGAATAGAGGTGCTGAGTTAAGTCCTCTCTCACAGAACCCTCTGCTGTGATTCTGCCTCACACCCTATAATCACACCAGATGGATTATAATCAGCTCAAATGGATGAAAATTGATTATAATCAGCTTGAATGGATGAAAATTAACTCCTAAAAAGAGAGTGAGGGCTGACCTCCTGAAACAGGTCCTGTTTAAATATAAAACAATGAAGTCGAGTATATGAGAAATGTGGCACTTCACAGTGACTGCATTCGTTTCCTCAGTTTAAAACTAAGCAGGGCAGAGGGAAAGGTGTGCTGCTGCCACTAGCTCTGAGAAGGGCCAGTCTCTGCTTCATTCTACAGGAAACAAACAGATCACAAAGCAAGGCATACTGAGCATTCCTGGAGTCTATAACATGAACTACATCAGAGGACAAATTTCTTTTTTTCGATATATATCAGAATACCTATCCTGAAAAACTGAAAAGGATGCTAACTTCAAAAAGCTGCAAACGACAATGACGTAAAACCATGAGCCTGCTATAGAAATAATAATAAAAAAGTCTCCCCCAGTTTTCTGCTCACATTAGCTGTCTGCCCTAAGTTAGGAATGACAATAAAATAGAAAGCTGAAAGACTTTACCATTCAACGGCGCTTGCACTGACAGTTGTATCTTTAGGAAGAAAATAAGCACAGTGGCAACTACAACTATGCTGAAGCTCTCGGCTGACATCTCAAGGAAAGGCTTATAATATCCCGGCAGTCCACAGGTTTCTCTGCACTCTGAAGAAACTCCCTTGCAGACGTCTGGCAAATAGCAGACACACACATACAGGGCTTCTACTAATGAGTTATTGCCCTTCTCTCTCCTCGTTTCTCTCCTTCTTTTTAGGGCAGCTTTTTATAAAGCTCCTCAGACTCAACCCAAAACAAATGATGTAATCAGACCTGCCTCTAGGTTAGAGCACCCTCAGAAAACTGATCCTATCCCTGATTTACCCCCCTTCTGCTGAGCTCCTGACAGGGCAGACTCCAGCGCGCAGGGAATTGAAATGTGGCACTTCAGAATTCTTCGGCAGAGACGCAAGCGCTTGAAAAATGCGTCCAATGCGTCCACGCTCTTCTGGGCCATACCGCAGAAGGGATTTTCTAGCCTCGTTCAGAGCAGCTCCCACAACTGCCACACTTGGATCCGTGTGATTTAACATAATAGACCAGTGTGAGGACTGCAGGGAGGGGGAGCCAACGGAGGCTGTGCGAGGCACCATGGATACTTCCCATGAAAACCACCCAGCTGGTCAGAAAGGGATTTTTCTTTTTTAATTTGAAAGCACCTGAAACAGAATCTATGAAGCAGGGAAGACTGAAAAATCATGAAGAAATGGCCCCAGAGGCTAATGCTGTGAATAGTGTACATATGGAAAGGGGGAAAGAGGAAATGGAGAGGGAGAAAGGGTACAGGTGATGTCCTACTTTGCAGCTTATTGAGCAATAACCTCTTAAACCGAAGGCACCATGGATAGCTGAAGAAGGGAGGGTAGGATTGGAGAGGCTGGTAGTAGTTTTAGCTCAGTACATTACTGTTTATGACTGTTACTAACTACTTACTACATCCCATTAACAGCTATGCAGCATGTATTGGTTTTGATTGGTCAAATGCTTCATTACTTTTAGCATCATTATTTATCAAGTTCTGTTTAATTGTTTATTGTGATTAGATTTATTTCTTTTTGCTTGCAGCCATTCATGAGGCTGTTAAAGGGAAAGGGACTGTAGCTTGGCTCACTTCTGTCTGGAGCCCCAGCAGGGACCTGCTGTGGAGCACAGTTCTGGCCTGTTGCTGCTGGTCAGCAATAGCCCTACTCTTCCCAACCATGCAGGAGGCAGGGCAGAGAGCAGCAGCCGCTAAGGTCTTGTGGCTTTTTAGAAAGTAGCTGCCTCTGAGTAGAATTCCTCTCTCATACTTCTCCTCCGTATTTTGTAAACCTAGATTGTAATAGTTCATTCTGCTTGTTTTGGTTCAGCCACATGTAAGCAAGAGGGAGAGGGTGTGGGCTATTGTAGAAATGCTTTTAACGCCTTCTTTATTTTTCCATCTGGCTGTTGGCTTTTTAAATGCCGTTAACCAAAAGAGAAGGATACTAAAGAGCATCTATCTGTCCTCCCTGTTCGTATGGAGAGGCATGCTGAGCGTGTTGAGATATGTGGGCCATCAGCACAGAATTAATTGCTGCTGCATGTAGGACCTCTCCTAGCTTGCCAGAGGTTTGAACATACCATTTTGTAGGCTTCTGTAGACAAAATAGTTTTCTCATCAGCCTTCACACAAGTGGCAACTTGTGTGACGAGCTGCTGAGGCTGGTAGCAATCACAGCTGAAGATTACCTCCTCTACAAAAAGGCCCTTGTTGTGTAGGTGGGCGTGGACTGAGCTATCTGCCAAACTCTGCCTTCATATCTCCTTCTTACCTCTTTTCTGCCCATGTGCTTGAAAAGTGTGTTTTGATTCCTACGATCTTTTTGCATTTATACAGTCTACACCTCTCCTGCCCAGTTTCTGCTATAGTTTGGCTTGACGTCCTTGGGAGCAATTCTGGGCAGCACTTGTGCTTTCAAGGCTGGCTGGCTGGCTGCATAGAAGGCTGTGGCTTGCATGTTGCAGGCAAAGAGAAAAAAACCGCAACTTTCCCTGACACAGTTACCTGCCTGTATTCTGCACAAACCACACAGGGCTTGCCATTTTATTCTCTCTTTTTTGAAATTTTATGTTGCTAGCACTTGCTCAACCTGACATGGAGATAGAGAATGGCTTTCACAAATTGGTGGGGCTAGTGAGGAGTGGCTAGATTTGGATCCCTAGATTTGGAAAGGTTGAGCTGAAATTTTGTGATGTTGGTTTATTGTTCTTTAACTTACACTATCTTCTACCTTCAATGTGGTAGTCATCCACAAAAGTGCATGTGTCCAGTTTAAGGCAACTCATCGTGCCGAACAGTAGATAGGACCTCTATGAACAGGGGGTTTGCCATATGAAAATATATATTTAAACACAGTATACAATAAGCAGAGCTAAGAACAGGGAGGATAAAAGCTGGTATGGAGAAAGGAGAAAAAAAAAAAACAAGAAAACCACAGCCACCCAGCAGGACCATGGGCTTCAGAGGAGACTCAACATTGTTATGAGATGTCTTGTTGAATGGAACTGCAGAAGTGCAATTATAAGATAACATGATTCCATATGCTGTTTCTTACAAGTTGCGATTTCCCATTTTACCGCTGGGGCAAAGGAATGCAAAGGGTGAATGATAGGTTGTCTGATGTCCCAGCGTTGGCGAAAAGTAGAGATTACAGTCCCCAAAGTTTAACACTCTGCCCCAGCTAGCAGCCAACACAGCCCTGCCTGCCTAAGAATCATGAAACCTGTTTTAAAGCAGGACACGAGGATCAAATGCAGAGTGCTATTGGCCTGAATATGCGTTTGCTTATCAACTCTATTTTCTATTCCTCAGTTTCTCTCTAGAGCAGTGCTTTGCAAGGCTTTCAGTTCTGCTGTTCTCAGCTGAGAAGGTGGTGAAGTTTAGCTGACGCAAGCTCCCAGAGTTCCCTGGAGCAATGGTAATAAAACATTGGCACCATCCAAATCTAATCTAGCTAACCAGGGCTGTGCAGGGCAGGCCAGATTTTTCCTAATTACACTGAAGCTTAGGCTGTTGTGGCACTTCAACATGACGAATGCAATGAAGTATTAAACACAGCTTCACACTATATGAATGGAACGGCTTTAAAAATGTGTAATTCTGACTATTAAGATCTATTTCAAAGGGCAAAAGATGCAATGCCAGTATAGTTATTTTCAGCCAAATTCTTCTGTACCAGTTTCTCCTCACAGTCTCTGTATTTAGGGTTAGGAACAGCAAAAAAGCCAGGATATTGCTTCCCAGGACATTGTGCTACAGGAGTGAGACAATGATAGGGGAAATGGCCTTTAAGCAGGGAAAATTAAAGAGGAACACACTTGTCATGGAGGCATTTGTGATTTGACCTGGGCAGTGTAAGCCAGAATCAAGGCAGTTCTCTATTACAGCTGTTTAAGAGCTTCATGATTCTTGTATGCCTCACTGAAATATGGTATGTATGTGAAGTGATCTCCCTGCAGTTCATCTTCCTAAGTAACTTAGGTTAGCAAAATACTAATTTAGTGAGAAAATTTACTCTTTTCTGTTGTTTATTTTACATGATACAGTTATTCAGTCTGAACATGTGCTGTCCTTCAGGTGATACAAACATGGGCTCGGCCGAATGTAGTACACTCAGTGTGCAACCACTAACATGTATCTTAGGCCACCAGCAAAGATTATTGGTGCTGCCTTCTGAGCAATGCAGTGCTCAGGCTTAAATATGCAAAAAAAAAGAGCAGCTCCTTGCTCATGTTTTAGTTTGGGGATGGTAGTAGTTGCTGTGGGCCCACAGGTCGAGTATTACAAGCGGACAGACATCTTTTAGGTAAATAAACACGTTCATGTGTAAATAGCCTTGTTTTGGAAATGGCTATCTGCATTTAGGTGGCCAGTACATGTTCTGCAGTTCATCAGCAAAGGAAATTCTGCTCCCTCTCACTTCCCTGTGAGTTCTACTAATCTGATGTACAAAAGCAAAGACCTCTGGGCTTTCCACTGCTTCTTTCCCCAGCATCAGTCCATTCCCACTGATTCATTTTGTCCATCCCATAACAAGGCATACTCAGAAAAAAACTGCAGATACAAACCAACAGGTACAACAATGACACTTGGCTCCCAGACTGGGAAACTGCTACTTATTAGCTCATGTTTTCCAATTTGTCCTTCATTTTCAGATTCGTAAATGTCCTATTTGTATTTGTCATTTCAGGAATTGCTTCATCACAGCAATGCCCTTTACTGTGGTGGGTATGGTATAAGAAGGGGACAGCAAAAGGAAAAGAAAAACTTAGAAAACAGTCATACTGTCGCCTTTTTCTACATGTGAGTTACCAAATTCATTTATCAAACGAAACTCTGCCATTGCCAGGCAGACACATTTCATGATGGTGAACTCAAGAATTTTGGAAACAGAAATGAAACCAATGCACTTCCAGCAATTCCAGATTGCAAGGAATTAGAAATACTCTGTATCTTTATGATTTCTTGGCCCCACTGGCACATATTTTACAGCATCGTCCAACATATGCTCAGACAAAGTTTCTGCTGACACCCTGTGCTCCCTTTAGTTTGTCATATTGTGGTTTTCCCATGGAATGAATGTTGTAAAGCCATTTACTGGAAATAACTTGTTATAACATCTTGTGGGTTTATTGCAAATTAATTCCTTAATGCTTTCTAGCATGGAAGGGGTCATATCATTTCTGTTATGTAAGAATCAAATGAAGAGTTATCTATTCTAGCAGGAAATCAAATTGGGAATATGGGCTTTCAAATGTTCTTCAAGAACTATCAACACCTGCGCTGATGAGCAGATATATGAGAGTCAACCTTTAATGCCTATTAGAGCTCTCTGCAAACTAAGTGGGAATGTTTTTCATTTATCTTTTTACAAGCTGGCCAGCCTGAATGCTGCTCAGTCAATAAGCACAAGTGACACTATTAAATATTTGATACTCCTTGCCCCTTAAATGCACAAGATAAGGCTTTTTCATGATCAGCAGTGAGGTGTTGTTTCCATTTTAAAGTCCTGCTGGCAAAAAGGGGAGTGATTATCCGACACATGTGGAGTTTTCACTTGCAAAGCTTGCCATGATTTGACTGACCACCGCCACTCCCTCTTCTTGGTGTGCTTAGTTTCAAATATGCAGTTGAAATGAAATGGGAAAAGAAAGCTTTGATGTGAGCACTGTCAAAGTTAAGGGGAAATGCTGGTACTGCATGGGTACTTTTCTATGAAAAAAATGTAGCAAACATAGGGGTAAATGGTGATAACAGAGAGAGGCTGTGTGAAGTACTGTGCATACTCCAAGCAGAAAGCAAACAGAAAGGGCAGCTGGAGCCAAAACAAGAAATTCATTAGAGATCTGCAATAACTCAAATCGGTCTGGGTCGCAGGGCCGTCCGGTGGGGTCTCCCCAGCCTGCTCCCCCTCGGCGAGGCTGGGCGGGTTGGGGCAACGGCTGGCGAGGGGGCCCCATGAGGGCAGGTGGGCGCGAGGCTCCGCTGCAGCCTCCTGCGGCGCTGGTGAGGCCGACCCGTGCCGACTGGCTGGTAAGTTGCTGTGTGTAAGCGAAAGGCCTGACCTCAGGACTGTCTGAGGATTTTTGGAGGCCAAAGGCACAGCGTTGGCAGGGAGATCCAGGGTCTAGTTGCCTCAGGAACCCAAAGAGGCTTGAGTGGGTGTCAGGCGCTTTGCAGCCGTGACGCAAGGCAGCAGCTCTGCTGGAATATACACCTTGATGTCTGTGTTTGAAGTGTTTGCGCACACTGCAATTAACCCTATCCTCAGAGTGTTCAGCTGTATAGATAAAATAGGTTGTTCAGAGCTTTGGTGTTTGTTGCCTTCTTCTTGATACTGGCTCTCCTAGAAAG
Source organism: Struthio camelus (assembly GCF_040807025.1). Classification (NCBI taxonomy): domain Eukaryota; kingdom Metazoa; phylum Chordata; class Aves; order Struthioniformes; family Struthionidae; genus Struthio; species Struthio camelus. The sequence goes on from NC_090953.1 coordinate 21,130,030, forward strand.
GTCGGTCCACTGTTGAACTGGCTGTTTCCAGACTGTAGGTTTTCATGAGCAATTTTGTATCTCAAGGAAGTTCCTTGTTTCCTTGACATGATCTTCCGTCAGGCCTTTCAGTCTCTCATCATCTTGAAAGCTACATTTATGAATTATTATGCAATGCAAGAAATTGTTTAATACCTTCGTTCATATCCTATCTACCCCACCGGAATATTACATGCTTTCAATTAGTTGCCTGACATGCAGATAAAGCTGACAATAGTTAATCCTAGGAGCTGCAGCTTGCACAGTGTTGCCTCGCTGCCCTTGGTTGCCAAACCCTCGTCCTAGGAACGCCCTCCTGCAGCATTGCGCACAGGCACAGTGAAAACCATGTGCTTGTCCTTAGGACTGTCTTGCACCAGTTGGCTCCAGTCACAGGGCTGGTTACAAGCGTGTGCTACAGCTGATCCGAGACTGGCTGAAACAAGTTCTGATAGCATCTTTTTAATGAAAGCACTGGCAACTGCTGACCCACTCGTTAGTTTTTAATGTACAGTTTAGATGTATGAAATAATATCTGAGGATTAACAAGTGAGTGAGTTAGGGAGAGAAGTAGAATTCATAGATGCAATGATCGTTAGAAGTGCTGGACTGCGTACTGTAAATCAGCAGGTTTGGAAGTCCCAGGACCACCCTCTCCTCCCAGCATGAAGGCCTGCACATCACTTATTTCTAGCCATATTCTGACTGGGAGAGGAGCTTATCTAAGATGGCTGGAGGGCCTTATGGTCCATTAAATTCAGGAGAGACTGACCCAAAGCCCTGGATCCACATACCTCTAGATTTCAGAAGCTGAATCATGGTTGGAGGTGGGAAGACACAGCCAGCCACGAATGAAGGAGTTGGGGGCACAGGAGCAGCTATGGGGCAGCTGTGTTGGAAATCCATGGCTTACCCTGGTTAGATCATTGCCCCTGTTTCCAGGGCTGTCACGCTGACGTCTTTCCTTGGCATTGACCACTCCCTTAATTCTTATGTTAGCTAAACATAATGGTGAATTTGATGTGGCATGCAAACATCAACTACTTATACTTGTGTAGGAATAAAGATAAGTTATTGACACTCTCACAATAGGAATTAATGACTTAGGATTTCAAAGGATGCAGCCTGGTGACTGCTGGAAAGTTTTAAGTCTTAGCTTCGTTTACTGCTTGGATTCAGTGCACAATAAAAAACAAGTGGTTAAAAACATATGTAGTTTCTTGCCGTGGCATGCATCAGTGCATTTTGCCAACAGTGAGGTTGTTTGAACTGTCAGTTATTTTTCTGTGTTTCTGTGTTTATTCCTGCCCTACAGTGTGTAAGTAATGAAAGTACTGCTGATCAGCTGTGGGATTAGAAGGCTCCCTTTTCCATCCTTCTGCTCAGATCCCAGATGGACTAGATGCACTGCTGCTTTAGGGCCTGAAGTGGGGATCTGGGATGACTTTCTGGGCTGTAGCATGTCTTTGGGCTATAATAAGAGCTGATGAAACTGGGCAAAGGAGGACCATTCCAGTGCAAGAAAAGTTGCAGACCAAGCTGACAGGCTGAGAGGAGGATGTTAGATCAAGTGTTATGTATGTCTTTAGGGGCAACTTTATAAAAATGTAGGATAGTGACTTCTTCAGTTTATGGTCTGGGGTAGCAGCTACCAATGGGCTGTCTCACTTAACTGCATGTGGTGATTTGCATTCTCATAAGCTAAGCTCAGCCCTCAGAGCAAGACTGTTATTATTGCCTTGCACTGTAACAAAAGCTGGTTATCAGAGAACACTTTTTTAAGATAACTTTTTTTAACCAGGCTGTTTCTTGCACATACAAGGGCATACTGATGGTTGTGCAGTTAAAAGAAGTAAGCTCCAGGTTTAAATTGTGGCCGCTGTTTATTGCTCTGCACGTGATTCTTGGCTTTCTGTTAAGCCAGTTTCTCCTCTGCTGCATTATGCACAATTAACTACTTGTCTGCATTTTTCTTCCAGTCAGGTTTCCTATATAAGCTATCTGCAGTCATAGCAATGCAGCTCTGTGGTTCGTTTTGATTTCTAGACGATATGAAACTGTTCTGTCTGCGTGGCGAGCTCTTCGGGTTAACTGACTAGCAAAAGGCCGAAACAGAGAGTCACAGCTGTCAAGGGAGCACTCTCTCCCTTGTCATATCTTCCTGTTTTCCAGTCTCCTTCATGTCAGTAGTCTTTCATTTCAGCACTGCAAATGCTGTGCACATGCTCCTCATGGCATCCACTGGGGTAACATACTCTGTCACACGCAGCAGTTGGTTGAACTGGATCTAAACTTCCTGGCAAGAGCCTGGAATGGCTCTTGTGCCATAACAACTTGAGGCTGTTATCAAGAGAAGACCAGTCCAAAAGCTCCCAACAGGCACAAAAGGGCAGTCTAGTACAGAGGAGCAGGCCGTAGGAACACACCCGGTGAGCCACAGCAGAGTCCTTCTCTGCCCATCTTTGGGTCTCAGCTTTAGCAAACTGCTCTGTCACATGGCAGGGTTTCACTATGTGCGGTTTTTTTATTGTCTTTTGCCAGCTGGCTAGATTTTTATTAATAAAGCAGCTTGCCTGGGGTCTTCACCCATGTACTAAGACTTGCCGTTCCTCACCTGAGAAGACACTGGACTGAGATGGAGTGCAAACTGGGTCTTGAGAAAAATGGGCACTTCCAAACTTGCCGATTCCCTTGTATTTCACCACAGAACAGACTACTGGCTGGAATACCCTGATGCATGAATGCACTTTTAGGGGTTCAGACTGAGAGCCTCTCTTCCCTGAGTCAGCTCTCAGACAGATTTACAAGCGCACGCGACAACGATCATGTCAGGCACAGACTAAAACTCCCTCTGAGTGCATATACTGGCTTGTTCAGACTATGTTTTCACAAGGCGTCAGTTCTCTTGAATTGCTGGGTCGATCACAACCTGTTACAGTACAGTATTTAAACAGTAGACTAAATTCTGTTGCTTAGAATAGGTTAAGCAGCACCCATAAAAGAAGCAGACTGAATGCCGTATTTACAGTGGCTGTAACTATAACTAGTTAGAAGTAGTTCTGACTTTGGTATACATGTGAGTAAGAAGTCCAAATATACTTCCAGATAATTTCAAGCCATTGCATTCTGTTTCTGCGAAAATGACCTGGTCAGCTATCTAGACAGACGGCTTGCATGTGGGGGGGTTTATGCAGTGAATGAGAAACTGAGTATATGCCAAGCTAAATACTAACCTTTTTGATGCTAATAAATCACACGAATTAATAGAGGTCACCAGTCGCCTGTGTTTGTGTAAATTTAACAGGATAGGGATGAGGTAGACATGCTGCCTTATAATGAACTGTAGGTTTAAAGACTGACCTCGATCCCTTCGTTCTGTGCAAGGGCATGGCTTTTTCTGTGTAATTTTTGGGACATGAGAATCACCTCCTTGTGAACAGGCTCCAAGAGCTTGTTCAGAGTGCGACTAACATTGATCATAGGTGCTGCATTCGCTAGAACAGTAGAATTGTGCAATGGAGCTGGGGAAAGTTTCCCTAAATTTGTGAAAAATTGCTGGCTGTCTTATCTTCAGTAGACAATATTTGGGATTGCTTTTTGCTCCACTAAGGAGACGGGGGAAGGTGGGGACAGAAGTAGGTCGCTTACCTCAGTCAGCTTAAATTTACCACAGCCCATTCCTAACAGGGCAGTGAGCGACCGGGTGAGGACTCTGGGCTTTGAAGACACGGCCTGGGAACCAACACTCTACACAAAGTCTTCACCTGCTCCACCCTGAGCCATTCAGTGAGTAGCTCCTTTAATGAGCTTCAGTTACTCATTATAATGCCAACTATCAACTCACCCTAACTCAAAGACTGAGGCACCGAATGCCTGCCTACCTGCTTCCCGCTTCCCAGGTCAATGGATTCTTCAGCGTGTCCTTCCTCCCTCCCCGGCACCGCTCACTAGAGTCCTGTATTCTTTGCAGGATTGTCAGAAAATAATATGAAAAAGATGGGTGGGATGAGAGGCTGGGCTGGATGTGACCATTTGGTTTCCCATTTAGAAAGGAAGGGGAGCTGTTCTTTTGACATTATATGACTTGTCTTTCCCTCATGGCTGGGGGCAGATCGGAGGGGAGCCCACCCCACTGTACCTCTCCTTTGCTTTTGCAGCTTGATGTGCGAGGATCCAGGAATTTGCAGAGCCCTCTATAAAGCAGAGGCATCTTTTTTTGGTTTTGGTCTTTGTCTCAAAGCACTATCTTCTCTGAGATGCTCTAGCATAGCATTGACTGAGCAATAATGATGTGGCATGAAAGAGAGAGCATTTCACTGTGATTTTGTTCTGAAGCATATAGAAATTGGGTTTCTAAGGCAGATAGAGCAGAAGCATTAGTGTTAGCTTTCTTCATCTGTTGTGTTTACCCAAATATTGGCACCACCCCTGTAGAGAAAGATCTCTCACCTTTTTCATGACAAACTTTGATTTATCAGCCTGTCCTAGGCTAGATTTATCAGCCTGCCCTAGATTACACTTTATCAGGGACTCAGACCTTTCCCCACCATTAGAGCAGAGCTGAAGATCTAAGTCTTCACTGAACAGAGGAATGGAGGAGAAGAAGTGGTGACTGTGTGAACGATGTGCAACAGAATTGGTATCAAAAATAGGCTCTGACAAATTTCCTTGCCGCCTGCCAGGATGGTGGCCTCTGCCACCACATGAAAAAGTACAAATGGTGCCCTACATTATGAAAGGTTACCTAGTAAAGTTGCGTGCAATAATAAAAGAATCTCAAAGGCAAAACCTTTTCCGTGGTCACTGCTGTGACTAACAGGGTTTCTCTGTACTCATTTAGAAGTGTGTTGAGGATGTATTTGTGTGGGGGGATGAGAAATGATCCCTGCAAGGTGGCAACAGCCCAGAGCAAATTTCCAGAGAAAGCTTCCAGCAAATCTGAAACGTGAATTCATGGCACTCTCAGGTGGGCTTTATATAACAACTAAATAATAGGTATGCACTGGTGAGTCACTATATTTGTCCTGTCTGCACACACTGGAAAGCCCAAAATTCTGGTTAAAAAAAGGGTCAAGCAAACAAGTTGAGAAACAGCATACAGCTAAGGGAGGCATTTTGCTAAAGAGGGAACACAGCATTCTCCTCAGTGCTTCGCACTGCTGCTGGGTCCTGCCATAAATAAGCCTACAAATAACAGGACCATTTTTGTTGCTGGCATCACCATCAGTGTCTCTGCTCTGTCTGCTTCGTTCACCACACCTGGCCATGGTGTCGGCTCAAGAGCTGATCCCATGTTAAATGTGAGACACTGAAGGAGTAGCCAGAAAAAGGTCTTGCTATAGGGAAGACAGAGGCCTTCAGATATTTAATCCTGATTTCAGACTTAGGACTTTGTAGAGTCAGAGCGCTGAGTGACATGCAGAAATAAGGGGCACAAAAACTCCACAAAGTGAGAAGGCCTCTGCTGAGGTAGAGGGGACGGACTAAAGGGGCAGACGAGGAAGCAGGGCTGTGGGCAGTAGTCCTAGAAATAGCTGCTAAACATACAGATTGCAGTAACTTTTCTCTTTGCAGCTTTTAACAATACACGGGAGATAAAAGCTGTGAAAGTACACAAAACAGGTACAGTTTGGGTGGTAGAGGCCAGACTTCACCTCACTACTTAGTGAGCACAGAATCTGCAGCGGTTTGGGCCAATCAGGTTATTATTAGGGCTCTTGCCCTTTGGCACTGAATATCTTCTGTGCCACTTACTACACTTACAGACTGACCTAATCATGAAAATGCTTCTAGAGAGCCCTGCAGCTCCTCAGTTCTGGCCTTGCCTAATTACCAAGCTAGCAGGGTAGGAGAAGAGAGTGAGCTGGGCTGGTGACTGCCCAGGAGTCTGCATGTTGGATTTCCATTTCCGACTCTGTCTCTGACTCCTCTCTGCCTCATTTCTGTCTCTGCACCTCTGTAAACACCCGTAGGTGCCGCACACTTCTCACATTGCAGCCAGCCAGACCCGTGCTGTGGGCCAGACCCTCACTGCTGTGTTTCCTCCTTGCGCTGGTGCACTTGTGATCTTTGTTCTGTGCAAAGAGGCTCGCTGCAGTGGATGCTGCTGTACAGAGAATAAATGCAAAGTCCCCTTGTCACCTCTCCTCTAGCTTCATCAACACAGGATAGCTAGAGTCAGACCGCAAGTCCTTGAATTTCTCTGAGTCCCTGCATGGCTCAGGGAAGTTATGTGCTCATTAACTTACATGCAACTCTCTAGTTCTCCGTCTATTACAAAACAAAAACAAATAACTAAGCCAAGTCTGCTCGTGACAGGAAAAAAGGAAAAAAAACCGAATAAACAAACCTAAAAACTCTCTTTACAGCTTTTTCCAAAATATCTTTGAGCTGTCTGGAGTGACTCACTGGTGTCTGCTACACATCAAGAGACCTAAAAGTGTATTTTAATGTAAAACCAGAGAGATGAATATTAACTCTTCTTCAGCCTCAACTCCAAATGTATTTATGGCTTAGTGTTCTGGGTTGGGACTGTTCTAAATCAACGGGAGAACCTATGCTTAAGCAACTGCAGGATGATTAAAATAGCCATCCCTTCATGTTGGGCTTGCAGAATGATCTCTGCTGGTACAGAAAGTCAAAGGAAGCTGCGCTCCAAGCAGTATTTTCGTAGCATGGGGGACATAAAAAGCTTGCTTGGTTTGTCTTGCTGGTAAACATTTTGCCAATCATATGTTGGCTTTAAAAGCCAACATGAAAGAAGTTAGTGTTGTACTTTTCCAGAAATGTGAATCTCTTAATAATAACAGCAAAGGCCAGGGAGCTGGGGGTGGGGAAAAGGGGAGAATGAAATGGGGGGGCAGTTATTTGCATGAAGGCATGAAAAATAGGTGGTTTTTGAATGAAGTTTACTCTGCTTGTATTTTAATAGTATGTTCCAAAATCTTTAAAAATGTTAAGTGTCCTCCAGCAATGCAGGGAGTCCAATCGTCCGACCCTTGCTCCCGGGGGAAGGCAGGGCAGTGGTGGTGCAGCTGCTGGTCTGAAGCTCTCCACAAGGGGATCTTTGAGGCAGCCCCTGGCACATTCAGCTGCTGGAGTCCTTCCACCACCTTATTTACTCCAGGAGTCTTGTGTCCGGAGTGGCTATGTGACATTTCATACATAGCCATAAATACATTATCATAGCAAATAGGATAAAAGGGAACTAGCATAAACTAGCACTGTAGATTCTAAGTATTCCTGAAAATCATCTATGATTACAGAACCATGGACTGCTGCAAACCATTTGCCTACAGAGGTGCTGCTGGGAGAGGAAATAACTGCTTCCCTGACAGGCAATGCACAGAGATTTTCCACATTAGCTGAATGAATCTATCCAGATGATGGTGAGTCAGATTGGTTTTTAATTTCACTGCTCAGCCCTTAGTGATATGTCTCCACAATTCCAGATGACTTGTAGCTAGCTAAATAATTACAAACTTAAATCATTAAAACTCTGAAATGTAGGCCCCTCTGAAAAAAGAACAATTTGCATCAAATACAAGCAGCATATACCAGCAACACATACTAAAAGTACACAGTGCACATACATACTTGCAGGAAAAAGTAAAGTTTGCAGATAGTCCTGAGTCTTGCTCTCACTGTTCATAGATAAGTTGTGGTTTCACATTGCACCATCAACAATATCTGCTCGTTTTCCCGCATTTCAAGGTGAAGTACCAATTCTCTTTCTCTAGTTAACATCCAGAGCTGACTCTAGACATTAGCAAAATAGCTGCCTGGGACAGGAGGCTTCCGGTGGCAGCAGAAATGCCTGTGCCACAGCCCTAGGCAACCAGTCCGGTTGTGGCTGTGGCTGCAGTTCAGGGAGAAGGGGACACGATGGGTATGGCAAGGTTTGGCGTGAGGCTGGTCAACAGCCCAGCAACTGTGGTTGCTGTCTCCCATTTTTTATTTCCCTCTCCTCATGGCAGGAGTGGCCCTGTCGCAGCTTTTTACCGTAGGAATGGCAAATGCAGTGTTGCTTATGCTGCTGAGAAGCCTTAGTGAGAAGTCAGGCTTGTTAGCCTCTGTTTCCTTAAGAAAGATCATAATACAAAGCTTTACCTTCATGCAGAAATACTGAGAACAATAGTGTAAAGCTTAAGCCCAGAATTTGGGAGCAAGATCAATGATTAAAAGGCATGCCTATGAGCACCTAAATACTATGGCTATTAAATCAGCCTTTTGATCTACTACTGCTGCTGCATTTACCCATCAAAAGAAAAATATCCTATGTAAGCAAGCATATCTTGATTATTCTGTACCTCAAAGTTCTGGCCCTTACATACTTTGTAAACTTCTAGTTGAAAGATGTTGAACTGGACATTTTCCCTCAGGCTTACCCAACGTGGCATTCAGTCAGACAAAGGTGAGCTGGGAGCCCTGAACTAAAAGCCCCTTTTTAAACTATGCTGCACACCACACAAGTTTAATCATTTCTTGGGCTTGGATACTGTGTCCTACTTCAAGTACTGCAGATAGGATAGAGACAGTGCAGCAGTGAGGTCTCACATTACTTAGGCTTTGGTAATTTTTAGGACGCAATGGAACATTCAGAATGATCTTCTACTGAAACTATAGTGATTTAATGAAAAGATTGCTATGATGAAACAAGATCCCTGCATTGTTTTTCCATCTGTTTCCTACCTTACAACATGCAACAGGGATAGATGGTGATTAGTCGTCTGATTTTAGCCTATTTTACATTGCTCATATGTTCGAACCACGGGCAGTAGTTCAAATGAAATATGGAACGACATTGAGCGGGATTTGTTAATCAGCAAAGACATCAAATTGTAATTTTGTAGCTGCTTTATATGGCCAGTGATAGGGCAGTGAGGGACCACAAAACGTGGCAGGTCTTACCAAACTTATTCATTTACTGGCTGGAACATCTATTCTGGTCACTGTCACTAAAGCACACTTTTAACAAAAAGGAATCATTGTAATGACAGGTTTTGCTTCAGTTATGTGTCACCTTGGATTCTTTTAGGCATACAGATCTCAGAACATACAGAAACGCACGTTAACGTGGTACAGAGTCACTGGGAATTGGGGATGTTTGCATTACGTGAGCATGGATGAGTTACAAAGTGCTTCCTGAGGGAGTGCCAATAAATCTCTTTTCATGGTGCATCCTAAATTCCTACCTACACAGACATTGCAGAAATCAACTTGGTTAATTATAGAGTCTAGCATGTAGAGGTATAGTAATGTAGTCCTGTAGATATTTTTAAATGGGTACCTTAGCTATATTGAGTCTAATTGTACAGGACTCCGAATGAAAGCAATACTAGTCATTGCAGATTTAAAATTCCATAAAATGACTTCAAATAATTTTATCGAATGTGATTTGTATGACACTACACACTGATCCCCCCTCCCCCCCCAGCAAAATTCCATGTATTTAAATGGCTAAAAATATATTTGGGTGCTGACCTTTTTTCGTGTGAAGCAAGTCAAAATCCCAGAAAAAGAAGACTGCCTAATATGGTAAAAAAAATATCTCTGATGGTTTGACTCCAAATCTCCTCTACAACGCAGCCACATTTCTGCTCCTCAAAATTCAGGCCTGTCTCTGTCAGCAGTCCATAGAAACCCTTTGATCAAGGCACTGAACAGCCACTGGCACAGTCCCATTTTTGCTATAGTGAGTAAATCAGTTTAGTGTTTGGAGCCTAGCTAGACTCCTTTGAAAGCTCTGATAGTGTTCATAGGAGATCTCCATGGATTCGTATTTCAGAATACGAATTATGTTCAGCTGCACATCTCCCTCCCACTGTATTTTACTGTCTCAGTTTCAAGTTCCAGCTAGAATATAAAAATTTCAGAAGGCCTCATTCAGTCCTTGAATTAGATGTCAAGGGAAAGGAGAGAGGAAAAGAAATCTGAACCAATGGTCCCCTTTTTACAATTCAGATTGCTACTGAACATTGTGAATAACTGAGCCTGAGGAATAACATAATAAGAAATAATGTATTCCTAGTGATATGGCAAGAAAACTTCTGTTTCCCTGGTCCAACAAGCTGGTCTCCAGACAAGATAAAATACTGCCATTTGTGATCTAACACAAATCTCATTCAACACAGTCATCAGCTGCGTATATGCACTGTCTTTGTGAATAGTGGCAAGTTTTTCCCACTGATACTTTACTCTGGAGTCAAAACTTTTCAAAATCAAGATGCTCTGAGACACCAGTACCTTTATGTTAATATCTACAGCTCATTGTGGGCAGTAGAGCAGGACCAAGATCCAGTACATCCCAGTACAGTACGAGAAACCGTAGGCTGCAGTATTCTTTAACCAAAACTAGAATCAAGTACGTGCAAGAGAGAGAGGCAGCTGGGATGCCTTTGTAGCTTACAGCAAACAAAGAAGCAAAAATAGCCTGTTGAGTATTTTGGCTATCAACAGTCTTGTTTAATGTAGAGGGAAAAGTGATACACTTTGTGTACAGTTACAATTCACAGACACGCACAATACTTTTATTGTAGTAGTAGTCTACACAGAAATTACAGATGTTAGATGTGGAAAAATCCTCTTAGTTCACCCAGTTTGTCCTGAGACTTTGCCTACGGAATATCTTTTAAGTGTTTGGCATGGGACTTTAGACGTTAATTAAATAATTTCCTTTACAAGTACTTTCCGCAACCAAATAATTTCACATTTTGTTTCTTGAAATGTATTTGAAATAACATCATTCTTTACCATCTCGTTCCCTCCCTGGCCCTGCCATTATCATAAGTTCTTTTTTTAAATTCTTGTGGCTGGACTGTTGTCTATTTTTCTTATATTTGTTAATAAGCTAATAACGATGATGAAATTCAAAATCTGCATATCATTTAAATGCACAGTGTTTTTGGCATAGCAACTTCAACGGTTTTGCCCACATGACACGAGAAACAGTATCCATGAGTTTTAGGTTCTGGACTTAGCTGCTTTTGAACAGTTTCCCATTCCTGGATTGAATGGATTGGCTAATCCCCAGTATCCCATTTTCCAGTCACATAGGTAGTACTAGGTCCTCTTGCAACAGGCTGCTTGGAGAGCTCCGAGTTCGTCTCTGCCCTCCAAGACACTATCTAAACTGAGCTGCCCACGTCTTTTTAAAATATGCCCATGGTTATCTCACTTGCCTAAAATTAGTGTGTCAGCCTTGTTCAGTTGAGAAGGAGAGAAATTGGTTTCATTGGCTACAGAGTATTCTGTCTTGATTAAGACAGGATGAAATATAGCCTCAGGGTCTTAAAAGTAACTTAACCACCAGCACACAGTCATGATTGTATATCATCATTGCATTTCCAAGATTGCATTTGGAAAGAATGGTGTACAAAATTTATATACCTGATTACAGGAAAAGTTGGGGAACCTGAAGGCCAGTAACGTGCAAGTCACCCTGCTGGTGTCACCCTGATGCACTTGCATTATTGAACAGACGCTGGAGGACAGTGTAACAATTGATGAAGCTGGTGTTGAAAGCTGCATGACGTATGAGAATTTTCAGGCATTTCTTTTAAGCATGAATTTAAAATAATCCCTGTCTGTACAAAGAACACCTTAAGGAAACAATGCAGAGAATTCTAAAACAATGCAATTTATTCACATCATTTATTTTTTATATCTCTCTTGGTTTGTTAAAAAAAAATAAAACAACAGAACAGTCACATTCACCTTTATTTATACTGTGCAGTGTGACCAAGCCATGACTGGACAGATAAAGCAAAGTTTGGATCAGAGGTATGACAGGAAAAACGTTGCCTTTGTTCAGTAGGTTGCCTCTGGGAGTCCTTGGAAAAGTCGTGAAAAATTAGCATCAACTCTCAGAAATCAAAGCTCTGGGAAATTATCTGAATATCAGTTGTTTTCCATGAAAACAAGAAGTCTGGTATAAAGACTGCAGCTTTTCGCTTGTCTACTCCCTTTCCCCTCTACTACTGCTTTCTTTTCTGCAGCATGAGAAAGGACATCTGTTTTCTGATAGTAGCACATGAACAAATTATTTGTGCCTTCAGCCCACTCCGAATCATTGGCTTGAAGAGAGAAACAATCTTTTGATGTCATTTAAAAGAAACATATGAAGACAGCTCGTCAGCTGGGGGAACACAATTTAAGTTAATGGAGCAACTCCAGTTTATACCAACTGGGGAATGTGACCCATAATTCTGATGTACATGATCCAGCCCACACAATCCAATGGCATGCAACTGCTTTGGCCGGTTTGCTTCTCTTCTGTGTGTTTTAGGGAGCACAGCTCTTCTGCAGACCTCATATACCTACCTGAATTTGACTTCAGAAAAAAATAGCAATCTTCTGCTCTAACGGAATCTCAAAACAGCCTAATACAATTATACTGCTATAGTAAATGTTATTCCACACAAGAAGCAACTCATTTAGAAGTGAGGGATCCCTCCTCGGTGTTGGAGAGAACCATTAACCTCATGGAAGTAGAAGTTCAGGTAGTTTCTTACAGAGCCAGTGTAAGCAGGGGGCAACGAAGGAGGTCAGTTCCCTCCATTGGCATGACCTAGGACCTTTGCACAATGCCTGTGTCATACCGCCCCCTCAAGGTACATGTACAGAAGTGTCACGGACACGCGGCTCCTTCCAAACAAGTCATCCCTAACTCTTCACCTGGGACAATCTAAATATCGTCACAGATGCTTGTTCTGGGTATTTGCCTAATTTTTAAGTTTTTGTCCTTCATCTAGAGTATCTTGCATGCCAGAGAAGAATCTTAGACCATGTAAAGCGAGCTACTTGTTCTGGTGTTTTGATCAAACGCTGAAAAAGAGTGTGACCTTTATTTTCAGAGGATGTGCAGGAAGTGGAAATAGATTTGTTAATGAGACAACATGCTGCCGGAAGTGTGCTTGTGGTAGACAGCGTGCTGTGGCTTACTTTCATACACAGATGCACGCAGCTAAGCTTCTGTGCATGGTACAGATGGTGTGCAACAGAGCTGTGAGGCCAACCTCCAGTAGAGGTTGCATTAAGCTGAGACCTTCTATGGGAACTTACCCACGTTCCGCTGGTTTCTGTTGATATTTTCCATGCCAGTTGTCTGCCTCAGAGTTGCATGCTAAACTGCACTCGCTAAAGAATTCCTTTCCCTGTGGGTTTCTGTATAGTCCCCATTGCTGTCATAACTGAGTCACTGCCATCATATCTGAATGTTTCACTTTTACACCTCTGGGAAATAGGGAACTATATGCTAATTGGATCTGATATACAGAGAGGTGAAAGCCCAAACTGTCGGGTTTCGACTAGGTCTGGACAGGCATGTATTGTTTTCCAGAGTATTCACTGCCTTAAGTGTTCAGGGCAAAACACCTGCTGATATCCTTTTCAGTTATGAGTGCATCTGCCAGTCTCATTCTGCATATTCTGAGCTGACCATCCAGAAAAGAAGCAGCATGCCATGCAAGAGGATATCCTTTCTATCTTTAGTTTAACTTAGAAGTTCAAGCTAGATGTCTTGCCACAGAGAGAAGACGACAGCAACGTGTGCGCTCTGAATAGAGCTGGCCTCTTTTCCTCAACTGTAGCTGAAACGGAGGTTAGGCTTCTAACTCAAGTACCTAAGGCAGACAGGCCTCCTCAGTAAAAACTTTAGTTTAAGTAACTTGCCCAGTGACACGTACGAATTCTGTGGCAAAGAGCAAGTTAGACTCTAGTTCTTTGGGTTAGCGTTCATTGCACCCCTCCAGCTTCTACAGCAAACGAGGAAGTCATCCTCAGCGATGGTCTGCTCGACTTGATCCACCGAGTGATGCTCATCTAGTGACCGTGAAGGAAGCTAAGATCACATGGTAAATTGTGCTATTGTACCATTAGACTGCATCATAATGCATACACAAGGGAAGCAACTTAATGCTGTACTACTAATACTTTTGAATATTTAAGACCACAGATTTTATTCTGAGAAATAAATAGAACTAAAGAACCCTGCAAGCAGGGTGTAAATACTTGGTGTAAATACTAGGCATACACACAGGATACCAATTTGGGGCCAAAGTCTAAGTTCTCAGATGGAGCCTATGGCACAGATGGATGGATACATATATCCCATGGGGGAGATACTGTGTGGAATGCCTGTCTTGAAGTAGAGATGATGTGCTATCATATCAAATAGATATATCTAATTTATAATGCTAATTCACAGCCTCCTGTTCTACAATGATTTGCATTTGTTATGAGCAGGTGTGTAGGCATTACCTTAGCTATCAACTGAATTAGACTGACCTGAGGAAGGATGGGAGCGAGAGATGGGACTCCGGTTCCAAATCAAGTGGTTTGTACTCGTGGAATCTTATTCAAAAAGCAAACGGAAAAGGAAATTTCTAATTCGAATTCTTCATCATCAGCTCCTACTCCAGTTGTCCCTTGCATTCAACATGTATGTCTCCAGTGCAAGTCACTTAACAACTACCCTTCTTCTAGTAGTGCTTTTGAGATCCAGATGCTCACAGAACTGGACACCGGTTATTTTGCAATAGGCAAATACGTTGCATTACAAACATATCTATTCTTCTTCAGAATTGTCCTTAAATACAACTTTGTACATGTAGTAGCTGCTGTGCACCATGGCTTTCCAACAGATGGAAACATCCTTATTTATCTTGGCAAATAAAGCCAAAAAAAAAAAAAAAAGAAAATACCACATAAAGGCTACCACCTTTGTTATAGGCATTACAAATAAAATGGAGACACATGCAAATATCTGAACAAAGTTGCACCGTTTAAAGTGCTTTGCTGAATGGTTGTCAACATGCAAATGAAAGGAGGAATTAAACTCCATTTATTATCTTGCATAAGAACAAGGTGTCACGATGTATACATGTATACCGATTTTAGCTCTTAAGTGTGAAACATCGGGGAGGAAGATGAAGGACCTGATTTTGGTAAGCTGACACCTTTTTATTTAGTAGTTCTTCACAGCTAAATGCTGCCTGGAGAAGTTATGACTTTGGTGTCTTTCATTCTAAGAATTGCTGTGCTTAGTAGGGCTTTGTAGTCCCAGCCAGTCTCCCTGCAATTCCAAACGCCCTGTGTTCTTTTGTTATGGAGATCTTAATAGCTCCACAGCAGGGGAGAAGGGAGATTTTTCTTTGTGCTTCATATTGCAAGTTGAGTAGTCACTTCTTAAAATAAAGGTCATAGAGGATGGTCAAAGGGCTCTTAAAGCAAAGCCATGTTTTTTCTCTGAGGGGAAAAGTTTACAGCCTTCTGGAATAGGAAATCTTAGAGAACGCAGAACATAATCCTTATATCTGCAAACATTTTTGAGGTCTTACTTCCATAGTTCCCTATGCCTGTTACAGTTTTGCTGCCATGGATTCATGCCTGTTCATCTTCTCTGGAACCTTCCTTTTCAGCAAGAGTAACACTCTCTCACCTATTCAGCCTATTTTTCTGTTAAATCCACTGGTTCTTGGGGAACCGAGATGAAATATAAGGTCACAGCGTAGCCCCCTCTGCTTGACTCCCACCTCATATTTTGGCATGGCAAAGGACAAAAGAAAGGTGATTTGGAAATACTGTTCCCTTTTCCCAGACAAAGGAAGGGAGCAATTTTCTACCTGGATTGCATAACGTGAGTAACTCTGTTGTCACTTAACGTTAATACTATGGTTGCCCTAATCCACAGGTCATGGTTCGGATGGTTCCAGTTCAGCACAGGCCTGCCTGAAAGTGCCTTGCTTGTTGAGCCTTCTGCTGTGGCACAACTGCTGCAATACAAGGCGCTAGGTGTCCAGTAAGGTGCCTGCAAAAAAAAAAAAAAAAAAGAAGTCCCACCAAAGGAGAAACTTTCTGTGGTCAGGGAAGTCATATCCACCACACCAGCCCTTCAGTGGAGCTGTGCCACGGGCAGCTTTTGGCAACAACAGGGAACGGCACAGTCCGTGGTTGACGCTGTCTCTTCTGTGCCACTCTACGAAAAGAAATGTAAATACGCTAAGATTGTCTTCTCTCCAGTTAACCGTGTGCCGACTTTTCTTTGGGCGTGATACTTGGTGTCACTGTGGGACGTGCTGCAGCTGTGATCTCACTCTTTCCACTAGCCGCTTTCCTTCTTCAGAGAAGATAAAGACCGTATAGTTGATGTAATGCTAGTGTTTGAGAGAAGAGAGACATCCAGTGGGCAAAACTTGGTGAGAATGAGTTCCCGTGGAAGTGCGAATTTGCGTGTGTGGTATGAAATACCTAAAACATTTTAGTCAAACTGGTAAAGGCAGTAGATACAGCCAAAGTCGTGTTACAGTGAGCTTTCAACTGATAATTTAAAATACAACTGCAGATAGATGAACTTAGCCTTTTTCTTATGCTCAGGAAGGGCAGGAAAGGAGGATCTATGCGAACCTCGCCGGAAGATAGTCTTCCAGCAAGGTTATGTTTATAAAAAACTTCTCTAACCAAAGCATCCTAACAGCTCTACTGATTTCCATGCGTTGGCTTTACTGGAGCTGTAACAGTTCATGCTGGCAAGGATTCAGCTCCAGTACTGTTCTTTTCAGGCAGGCCCTGGTTTTGTTTACTTATGAAGGGAGGTGGTTTTCCCTTGCAGGTATATTATGTCAACTGTAACAAACATGAATGGGAGTGCTAAAATGAAAGTAGATCATTAAAGGTATTTAGACATGTTTGTTTTACTATAGTTAATCCTTGTTGACCAGTTCCTTGCTTCTGAAAGACTAAATATACTAGTGACATAATGCACACAGTGAGATAAGAACTGACTATTTGGGTTAAAGTCTGGTTGCAAAGTACTGCTGAGAACTAAGGCCAAGTCATGCTGCTCGGCGAGGGCAGAGCAGCTGAGGTTTCCTTCCCCCGGTCCGTGCTAGGAGGGGTGAGACGCGACCGGAGAAGTAAACACAACGCCTTGCTTCGAAAAGGCGGAAAACAGCGGCAGTCCGAGCGCTGCGAAAGCTCTCCTCCGTTCTGCGGAGGGGGCACAAAAGGCAGGGGAGACAAAAGGACCCTGTGGGCAGGGGACAGACGCGCTAGCGCAGCCGCCACGGCGCTCCTCGGCCCTGCGCGCGTCGTTCCCAGCGCTCTGTCGAAGCTCTCTGTTATCTATGTGGAACGTTTCGGGACTCCTGTACTTTTCTCCCAAAGCTTTTTTTTTTTTTTTGGCTCTATTTATACGACATTTATTAGAAAACCGTGCAGATATGTATGTTCTTCACGTGAGCGACGGCAAAAGAACAGGCGCGAAGCCGCTGGCGGGCGGGAGGCGGCGGCGCGGCTCCTCACGGCGAGACCCCCTCCTCCTCACGGCGAGGCGCCCGCCCCGCCCCGCCCCCCCGCGCCTCGGCGGGCGGCGGCAGCAGCGGGCGGTTGGGCCGCCCCGCCCCGCCCCGCCGCGTGACCGCGGGCAGGCGGCCGCTCGCAAGGCGCGGCGCGCGGCTGCTCCGCGTCGCCCGGACGGGAGGCCGGCGGCAGCGGCGCGCGGAAAGCGCGGCGGGCGGATCGGCGGACGGGAAGCCGGCTTCTCGGAAAGCCCGGCGGGCGGAAGGAGGAGGGGGGGCGGGAGCCGTGTGGGCGCGGACGGGAGGGCGGCTGCCCGCAAAGCCCGGCGCGCGGATCCCGCCGTTGGCCCTAAGATGGCTGTTGTGCGCGGGGCGCCGCTGCTGTAGCGCCGCGAGGAGCCGCCCGCCCGCTCCCCCGCCATGGAGTGCCCGCACCTCGGCTCCAGCGTCTGCATCGCCCCCGACTCGGCCAAGTTCCCGCAGGGCTCGCCCTCCTCCTGGTGCTGCAGCGGTGAGTGCGCCCGCCGCGGCCTAGGCCCGGGGAGGGGGGGGGTGCGGGCCGCCCGGGGCCGGCGGGCAGGCGGCTGGCGGCCCGGCCCGGCCCGGCCGCTCCTTTGTTCGGCGCTGGCCGGCGGGGCGGCAGCGGCGGAGGAGCGGCGGGGAAGGGGCGGCCGCGCTCCGCGCAGCGCCTTTTGTTCGCCGGCCGCCGGGGGAGGGCCGGCGGCGGCGGCGGAGGAGCGGCGGGGCCGGCGCGGCTCGCGGCAGCCGCGGGCGGCTCTGCTTGGTTCGCGCTCCTGAGGGGACGGCGCGGCCTCCGCAGCCCTCCGCGGCGCCGCCTTGCTGTCGCCCTCGCGGGCCGGTTCCGCGCGTCGCGGCGGGGCAGCGACCCGGCGGTGACCCTGGCAGGTATTCCTCCTCCTTTTTTTTTTTCTTCAAAATAAAAGCTAGTTGTCCTTTGTCTGCCGGCGCGGACGCTGTAGTGCGGGAAGGCTGCAGCTTGCCCGAGCTGCTGGCTGTCGGCAGTCTCCTGGAGCCGAGGCGCGGTAGTGCCGCGGCTGCCTTTGGCAGCGCCGGTGGTTTTACGCCGCTGTTGGAGGGAGCGCGCTTTGCAGCGGAGGAACGAGGGGAGAGAGGAGGAAGGAATAGGGGATACTTTGTTCTTTCCGGCACGTCTCGTTACTGGAGAAAACTCGTGGACAAGGAGTCTGACCCTGTGGGTCCATCTGCTCTCTTCGGGGTGTCCCGCGTGAGCAGGGTTGTCAGCCAGAGGCCTGTGGCAGTGGGGAACCTCCCTTCAGAGAACTTCAAAAAGATAAAATTTCCAAAACTGAAAATACATGCTCAGGTATTAACATAACTCTTCAAAAATTACTCGGTTTACTGGAAAGCACGGGATTCCTAATGTTGTAGAAAACCTTTTAAACGGGGGCCCGTTAGGCCTCTGAAGAAAGAAGTTGAGTGTTGAGAGCGAGTTTCCCTTTGTCAGTGGGAGGCCTTTCTCCCAAACTAGCGCTTACAGGGAGAGAGAGTTGGTGGGGGTTCGGCTGATTTATTACAGTTGGGAGGCACGAAGAAAGAGTTGGACGCTTCGAGGAACAGAATAATTAGTGACAACGCCACGTCTAGGAGAGCTTTGCTGTTATTTTTAATAAAATTACAATAAGAGATCACACAGTATTTGTATAGATAATATTGAATTCTTAACAATTGGTTAAGAAAAATGTATGTATGTACATTGAATTTAAAGCATTCCAGTGAACAAACGGAAGGCTGTTGGCAATTAAAAGCAAATGAAATTTTTTTTAAAACTTTTTACAAATGAGTTTTGCATTCCTGTTAGTCTAGCAAAATGTAGCACCTCCCTTCTCAGTTACAGCTGCTAATACGATTAGCATCGTGGAGCTCATGTAGCATATAGTGTACCATCGTTTTCTTGTCTGTGCTTATCTTAGTGAGGGCATTTTTTTAAAAGGTGTGTAATATCTGTTTCTCTCCATTCACAAGAAATAGCATTTCTTATTCTTCGGTTTTGCTGCGAAGTGGTGTTATGCAATTAAAGAAAGAAAATGCCATATGTAAATTAACATGTTGCCAAAACTGAATGGATTTCCTGTTGCTTTTGATGCTGTTCTCTAAGGTTCTGTGGTCTTACTTTCTTTTTGTTGTTGTTGTTGCCCAAGTTGGAGGAAAAATATTTAGGAGGTAAGTTTTTGCAGTATGTAATTATAAGGTATCTATCGTCTCTCACGTTGTCTTAAAATGACTCGGAATTTGTAGTCTGTCCTGTTCAGAGCTAGAGCTGACCTTTCCAGAAAAGGAGAATTAAGTGAAGATACTGATACAGGAAGCATTCTGGCTGCCACGTGATCTGCCAGCGATAACCAAACACTGCCGAGTACAGCAGAGAGCAAGCTCTTCCTTCAAACTGCCAGTGGCTATTTTTGTCATTATCTTGGGTATCTGTGATTTGAGGGCCTGGAAGTGTCCTGCTGACAGTGATGCATATTGATTGCGTGCTTTTCCCTCTCCTCTCCTCTCCTCTCCTCTCCTCTCCCAAAAAACTCTCTTGATTGCAACAGCAATTTTGTAAGGTAACACAGAGGCACTTTAGAATACTTTTGGGAGATGCGTCGCACTGGGTAATAGAAGCGTGTTGTATTTTGACCCTGATGTTTGAAAGTTAGCTTTACTAAAGTTAAAGAATCAATTAGGGGAGCTTGTGCACCAACCTGAATTGCTCTCTTGGCTTAAATCCCCCTTGAAGATACTAGAATTTTTACTGAGGTTATGTGATCGAGGAAGACACTAGAGAGCAGTAAGAGGAAGCACTGATGACAAATGTATTGATCAAATATGAACGTTTTGGCTCCAAGTTAGAGTAATGGTATATGCCCGTTTCGAGGTGCTTCTAGAACTTCTGCTATGTTATTAATGTGTATGTAACTATAATACTTTGGAAGTCGGAGAGTTTAAGCACGTCTGTTTAGAGGATGGCATGCTTTCTCCTGAGTATTTTATCCTGTCAAGTGTGCTTTGTACAGTAAGCGATGCAAAAAGCAGCATACGTATGCTTTGAGGAGTTTCAACGCTGTCGGAAAGAGCACAGAATGCCTCATGTGGGATCCAGATTTTTTTTTGTTAGTGCTGTTCTAATTGGGCATTTGAGAGGAGATAAATATGTGAAGCAGAAATTGTACAGAAACTGAAAATTCCTTTTAATCAGTGCTGCCACGTGAAGAAGTATTACATGCAGATGTCTGCTACTTCCAGTTAGAGTGCAGTGGTTCCATGTGCTTTAATTTCTGTAACTTCTGCTGAAGTTGGAAGTAGAATAGCTGGAGGCATTGGCAAGACTGCAGAGTGTCACAGCCTGAATCAGTTGAATTTGTATGATGTGCCACACCTTTGGCACTGTTGTGCAAATCACGTAATTATGAAAAGTATTCTGGAACAACTCAGATGTGGTATTTCCCAACAACTTTTCATAGACTCGTGAAACCACAGGGAGCCATGCCGCACCTAAATAAGATTACAGTCTTCTAAGCACACCTGTGCAAGTCTGAAGAGTTTTGCCAACTTTTTTTCTGCATGGTTGAGGTGAATTCATTGATTGTTCAGTGTAGAATTTCAAGTTACTTCTTTAGAAGAACAAATGCACACAGATAGGGCTGTGTCTGCTGAAATGGTTTTTTTTTTTTTTTTTTGGAAATTGTACTTCTGAAGTATGCTTAAAACTTCTGTGTTTCAGATCACTGCCGGTTAAATATCTATATTTTTTTCTTAAATAATGTAGTTTTGTTAGGTATTGAAGAGCTATTTTGGCTGTAGAGTGGTGTTTTCTGCAGAAGCTAAACATATTTGCCTGGTATCTGTTTCTGCCATTCTAACTGCTTTTGAGTAAGAGCTCTAATTTCACAGTTGGTCAGAAACATACACTGTGGTGTTTACAAATGACTCTGAGACTATTAAAAGTACAGAGGAGAGCAAGCATGAGGAAGCTAGCAAACAATGTTTATGGTGGAAATCTGCATGCTGAATTGTGACTTTTTTTTCTGTGTTTAAAGTAATTTACAAAATGGCATTGTTAGTTCAGAAGCATCCAAAATGTCACTGAATGCTTTATTTATATGTGAGAGCAAATATTTTGGGCTGAGTGGGAGAACTTTCAAGACTATGATTGTATTGGGTGAGACTGCTTTTGATGATTTCAACCCCCCCCCCCCCCCCCCCGAAAAATGAGTTACACAGTTCTCTATTCATCCAGGTAGGTCAGGTAGGTACCACTGTTCTGCCGTGCTGTGCTTTTTGGCGTTGCACTGTTGGGCTATGGCAGTCGATGCCAAAACAAATATACTGTACATGCACAGGTACACAGACTTTAACCTTCTCAGCTTCCCTTTTGATCTCAGCTGCGTATTAGTCTTTCTTCTCCATTTCCATGAGTATTTGTCTCTCCTCTTGCTTGTTCCTTTTTATTACCAGAGGTCCTCATTTCCTCTCTTCTTTCATTCCTTACCATAATCTGGGAGAAGGGGAGAGACCTCACCGAAAATGGAGAGAGGTAGCTAGGACGTGCTTCTTAGGAGGACCTTTCAGTCAGTTGCACGTAGAATCAGGGTAAGCTCACAGGCAGTACGTGAGGGTAATGGTTTCTATGTGTGAGCGTTGTTTGTTACCCTATATTTGGAAAGTTCTTCTTTAATTTCAGACTAATTCTGGTAATTATCAGGCCAAATCAAAATGAATATCTAAAAATTACCTCTTTTATTCAGGCACATAAATTTAATTTCAAAGTAGAGTAGTCTTTCATCTGTTGCTCTGGGTCATTGCGATGCAGGAATGCTTGTTAATAAACTCTTCACTTTATAGGTTGTTATATCTATCTCCTTAAATTCAATCCTTGGCTGTCTTTTTAAGCAAAGCCTGTTCAATTTGTTTTGTTTTAGACCTAGTCTTGTTTTCATTAAAGCTATTAACATTTTTTTTTCCATTTGAGTCTGTTATGATGTATGAGCTAACCATGTTGGCAAGAGTTATTTCAGCCTGCATGATAGAGAGGGGATAGTGCTTTGGAACTGATTGCATTAGACGATACACGCTTATTGTGGTGGGGTAAGGGTCTCTATTTCAGTCTCATAAACTAGATCTGATTTTCCTTTTAATTACCAGAAAGATGACTGGAGGTTTTCAAATACTTTACATCACTTGAGAGAATATATGAGTCAATAAACTTTGACTTGATGACAATTAATATTTTCTAGGTATTCTTTTGAAAAATTTGTTTATGCTCTCTGCTCAGCAAAGTCACGCTCCATCACAAAACTTGAACGTTAGCTAAGGGAAGAGACCTCTTTAGAGGAAAGTAGTCAAACATTTAATACATTGACTGTTCAAAAACTAGATCTGATGAATATTCATGGTGATTTTGTAGAGTAAAAGATGACAAAAGATAAATTTTACTGCTGACTGATCCAAGTTAACCATGAGAAGTTAAAAGTTTTTTCATAATCTAATAAAAAAAAAAAAATCAGTGGTTTGAAATGACTCTTCAAAATGCACCCTATGGTAAGGAGACAAGACAGTCCAAGGCATTGTGGAAGCAAGATATCTAAGGCACACAGACATGTGCAGAAGAGACGCTTCTGTACGCATGGCAGACTCTTAACTTATCCACTAGAGCACAGTCTCTCTGACACAGATTTAGTTCAAATCTCGTTACAGCTGGTTTAACTAATCAGGACAATAATTTTCACCTGCCTTTCCCAAGCCCTTCAATATACACATGTGGTAAAATTGAAGTTCAGTGCATTATTTTTAGTCACTTTTTTTTGATAGTTAGGACACACGGTTGGAAGGTGGTACTAAGGCCCACAGAGCTAGATTAGCTAATCTTTTCTTTCATCTGTGTCTGAGGTTCATAGTGTGAAAGTTTCAGACCCCGTGTTTGGAATGAAACAAAGCTTTGAGCCATTTCAAACTTGGTCATTGCCGCTCTTTTTATTTACTAACCTGTTAATGCATCGCTTTGTCTTATTTTTAACATAGGTATTCGTTATCTAGATAAAGAGTGCTTAAAGGCCATGCATAATTACATAGACCTTGGAGTCTGGAAACTGCAACCGCCTCAAAAATTTAGATCTGAGAACTAGTTAAGGTTTTTCTGATTTTTATTTTGAGATTATTGGAGGAAATAGCTTTTATCATAGAGTGAATTATGGCCATATCTGATAAAATATTCATTGCTTTATAGTGTCCTTGTTATGGAGACAGGGTAAGATTTTTATGTCTTTATTCATTTCCTATCTTATGAGAGGGTTTTTTAAACTGTAGATGGCATGATGAATACACTTATCATTCAGCAATCTTAACTGGCTTGTCAAAACAATCCATTTTTTTTTCTCCTTTTGGAATGTCTATTTAATTCTGGATCTTGTAAATATAACTTGAGATTTCTTTGACAGATTTTATTACCCAGTTTGAATCTAATTACGATACCCACAGGCAGCTTAGCTAAATAAGATGATTTTTCTGGAACCGAGATTTTTTTTTTCCTTACTTTTTTTTTTTCCCCCCCCCTTTACTTTTTTTTTTTTTTTTTTGCAAGTAGTCACCTTTTCACTTCAAAGCAAGATGATGGTGTCAGGCTTGGGGGTCTCATCAAAACTTCAAAAAGAAGCAGATACTGATTTTCAAACTGAGCCACATGTAAATCATTTAGAATTCTGTTTACAGAAAAGTGTTTACTTGTCCATGTCAAACTACAGGTGTCTTTTCTTGGTATAGCCATTTTTTTTTAAAACTTCCAGTTCAAAATATATATAAATGTATGTATGTAGTGTATGCATTTAAATGTGAATACTAATTAGTCAGCAAAATAGTTGATCCACTAAAATTTGTGTTTAGAGTGTAAAGGAGAAGCGAAGGTAATGGATTTTTTAAAAATCTCATTTTACTGGGATTGTTCAGTAAAATAAGCTTACTATTGATGTCTTTTTTTATTATTAATGTATAACGCATATTTCCTCACTGTTGCTTTTGGCTAGGATGTGAATTATGTGGAATATGCAGGAAAATCAACCACTAACATTTCTTGACCTCAAGTTTGAATTGGCATGGTATCTTACCAATGTAAAAAGAGTAAATTACCTAAAAATGTCACCACTGTAGAGTGAGGGCTAACTTTGTCCTTTTTTGTTGAGAAAGTATCAATGGATGTGATTAGCAGTGATGAGTGACCTTTTCCTTTTAGCATAAAGGAAAAAGCACCGCATGCTCTGTGTTGATCTTGCTGCTACATCTGAGTTTGCTGCTTTTTCTCTTGTGTACTCTCCTTTTTTTTTTTTTTTTTTTAAATTTTATGAGTTCGTTTAACCACTTCCTCAGGAACTGATGTTTCTGTTTACAGTGATTGAAAGAAGCATTCCTACCTACCTGTCTGCTTTTCCAGTACACAGTTAGGAAGATAGGCTGGTAAAAAGCTTGTGTTTTTCAGCTTCCACGTTTTCCAATGTGAAATTGCGATTGCGTAATCGACATCCTGGACTGTAAGCCAGTGTGGTTGAGCGTAATTTGGGAGGTGAATTATACGCAGATGAAGCTAATCACATTGTTCTCTGAGGAACATTAATCAGTGTCAGATATGTTTGTTTTGGGAACTTCAATGACCTTGTTTGTTCTATGGAAAATTGTTTACCCATGTTTTACTTTTACATTCTTATTCAGGTATTGTTTAGTATGTCTGAATTAAGTATGTTTTTCCATTGTAGTAAAGTGGTTGACTGTAACCATCTGTGAAAGATCCTATATGAGACTGAGCAATGCTTTTTTGTTTATTGACAAAGAGCAGGAAATACCACGTAAGTATCATTAAAGCATGAGCACAAATGTTGGTTGATTTCATAAGTTCAGACTTCATCAGAAAAATGACTTGGGTTATTTTGTTTTCTCACTAAGAACTTAATCATTCTGGCTTTGGCTGAAAGCTAATGGCGGAAGTAGTAAATGGGGTTTTTGGTTTTTTGCATCGCTTTAAGTTTGAGTTTTTATTAAACTTTGGAGTCTATTTATATTCTCTTACATTTGAATGTGATTTCAGTCAGACTAGGACTTGATGCAGTTGACTTCTATTCATTGTGCATCTCTTACAAGGGTACGCAACACTGGAAGAATGGTTAACATTTTCCTATTGTTAGTAATGCCTATCAGGAAATTTGCTTCCTTGTAAGTTTTCTTGCCCTGATAATTTAAATTTTTATCTTAAATTTAAATTTTTATCTTTTCTTATCTCTTCTTTCCGTACGTGGGTGTCAGCTGATATAAAAACACAATATTTTAAATAGTCTAATTAAAAGTCATTTCCCTTTTTGTCTAGGTTTCACTTTGATTGGAATGCTATTTTTCTAAAATAGGTAACAAATGAAACTTATGTAAATGATTACTGAAAAGAATATATTTTTAACTGGCTAGTATCAGATAGTTTAAAACAAGTTGAGTCCATTTATGAACTTCCTGTAATGGAGGTGAGGGTAGGATAAAAAGAGCTGTCTACGAAGTTTGATAACAAATGGGAATACTCTCTAAAACCTAAACATTGCAACAGCAGTCTTGTAAGTAATAAAGGTCTAGAGCACGACTCTCATTTTCGAAGCCTATAATGTTTAGGGTTTTTTTAATTATTATTTTTTCCCCTGCATTCTCAGTGTCTGCAATGGGGTTTTAGCTAAATTCCTACTCAGAGGCGTAAAAATATTCTTATAACATTTTCTTCCTTTTTCAGTCACTTGGTTTTCATAACAGTTGCTCACCTGGATTTGGCTAGCCTTCAGATCTTAAAATTCAGAGCAGATAAACTATGCATATCTATTAAAGAGTAACACCCTCCTCTATCCCCCTCCCCCCAAGCTAATCATTTAGCTCAGTATTTAAGTTCTAGAACCTACCCCTAGATCATGAAATAATCAGCATTTTGCATGACTCGGTGAACTTCTTTGTATGTTAATGCCTATCTTACGGTTTTGCCAACATATCTATGTGAGATGCTTATTTCAGTATCACTTACTCCCTGTACATATACACAGACAATAGGGTCAGATAGCAAAGCTTACACGCATGCGTGCAGTGGATGCTCGTTCCTTTCAAAGAATGCAAAGTCAAAAAATGTCTAACATTATAATATGTATTAATAAATATGTACTTGGTCATAAGTAGCTTACGTTACCTGTTTTGGATTTTTATATGCTGCCTATAAAAATCCTGCCTAACCTTGGAGGACACACTGTGCTTTGTAGGCATCTTTGAATCTGCTGTTAAGGTGTTTCTGCGATGCCAAATGTCTGATTCTCGGCATATCCAGAAGCGCCTTAGTCCTGACTGATGTTCTGTGATGGTTGTCGCGTCTATTTTTTGCCCTGAGAAGCTGTCTGTGTATGCTGCGTTATGACAGGGTTTATGAGCCATGGAGCAAGAGTGCGTGTAGCTCTCTAATGTGGCGGTTGGACAGTTCGTTTGTAGGTGGAGAATCCAGGGTTCCAGTTTCAGTTCTCATGACTGCATGTTTTACCCGATAGTTTTTGAATATAGACCGCATGGCTGCTAATTGCTGCTGAGACTGGAACCTGGGTAAAAGCTGAAAATGCTAGCCTTGAGGAAAGTCATACTCTCTTTTGCTTCATCCCACTGGTTGAAGGAATTGTTCGTTATTCCATGCAAAGTGCTGTCTTTAACAAAGAACCAGTTATTTAGGAATAGTCTGGAGGGGAAGTCCCTTGGGGTGGAAGGTGTGAGTTTGAATTCCTGTTGGCAAAAGAGGGAATTAAATCTGATTCGCATCTTGAATGAGTGGGGGTTGTGCAGAAAAAGCTCTTCAGCTGATTTATTCAGTCTTGGAAAAGACTTTGTGTCTGCATCCAGAAGAAAGTCCAGCGCTGTAAATACTAGTGGTGGCCAGTGCCTTTTTGCAGACCAGACCAGCGTGTAATCCCAAAGGAGGGATGACATCCAACACAGTCTTCTCCTTGATGTTTCTCCTGGGCTGAAAAACCGGGGCAATTCCCTGCTCAGAATACTAGCTTTCAGAGGTTTCTCTCTTGGATGCCTGATGTTTCTTTTACGCAGCATATAGGAAATTGTAGGTGCTTAATTCAGAGATGTTTTGGCAAGCCACCATAGTTAGGTGTAGACTGCTGAGTTTTGGGATATCTTACTATTGCCTACCAATACCATGACACAGAGGCCTAAAGTGTTAGGGCTAGTAAAGCCTATTCTCCCATTCTGATCTGTGGTGATAAGCTTAAAATGATTCTTTTGGCAAACTATTTGATCTGTTCCCCCCCACCCCCCATTCCATTTTATCAGTCTATAAAATGTAATTGGGCTCTGTGAGGAGTGCTCTGAATCCTGTGCCTGAAGAACTTTGCATTTGAGATATTATTGATAAAGCGACTTACATAATTTCCATTAAACTTCTGTGCAGAGTTTTGTATTCCCACCACTGGTGATCATTTCCCAGGATTTTTGGCTTGCAAATTTCTCTCATCTTTACTTCCAGATCTTTGGAGGCAAAAACTTTCGGTCCAGTTTCTTAGGACTGATGCGTTGCAGACAGAAACATATTTCGCATAGTAGGGGTTTTGCATTTTGTTAGGTGAACTGTTGGTTCTTTTTTCTTCAAAATGCTGTTAGTGGAGTCAGCCTATTTTTTTTTTTGCTGTATTTGTCAGCTTTCTTGGAGCAGAGCATAAAATAACATTGCCTTGCTACCAAATATTAACAGAACAGAGCAGTGAGGGATTGTGAGGCAATATGAGGGTACAAGTGTATTTTTTGCCATGTAATTTTCTTTGGAGATAGGTATTTATATCATATATGTATTTGTCAGCAAGTGCTTATTTTTCTGGGCCAGTTTGCTTGGTGTGCTGTCACTGTATCAGTGCGACCACAGCTATATAAATATTACTCCTTTTATAGATGCTTATTGAAATAACAGCTAAGCTTTTTCAGTTTAGCTTGTGTCAGTATAGCTGACCTGCTATGTCAACATAAATTGAACTGAAAAAAATGTCACTTAGCTCAAAGATGTTTCTGTGTGGATCATTATGCCTGTGTAATTTAACCATATAATTATACCTGTAAAATGGTAGTGCTTGTAGAGTTCCTATGAGAACAAAGTCCAGGTTGTTTTGTAAAGGATGTGGAAAGTACTGGAGATAGCTTAATGACCCTAATCTCGTTTCCATTCAGTGTGCTTGTAACAGAAGGACCAAAATTGCTCTCACTGTGCCGATATTTTGTGGCCTTTTCCTTAGCGATGTACTAAAGGACTATTTTAAAACTTGGATGTAAACATAGATGTGTAGTAGCCATGCCCTGAGGTTGTTTCTGCTCCTGCGACTGGCCAAGTCGCCAGCGCGAGCTGATCCCATGAGCGCCGCGCTGCCCGGTTCTCCTCCGGTGAACGCTGCTGCGCCTTGCAGGTTTCTCGACTTGGCTGCCTTACAAAAGCTGCTTCCTGTTTGTCTCCTCCTCTTCCTGCTGCTTTTTTCTTTTGCCAGTTTCTAAATTATGTAGTGTGCTATTTAAACAAAACTATTAGTTTCATGGGTTGTTTATATACTTTACATAGTTGTAACTTTCCTACAGTGGAAATCTGCAGCTTTGTTCTGTGAGGAGCAGTGTGTTTGCCAGGAGTATTCTTGCCTCGCAAGGCTGTGTCTGGAGCCTGTTTTCAGTAAGGGGGGGGGGAGGCGGTTAAGATTCAGAAGTACGTGTTTGAGTGATCATGAGGGAAAGCTGGGGTGGGAGCCCTGTGGTGAGAGTAACAGATTGACTATCCGTATCTTAGTCATTCTACTTTACATAACTTGATGAACATTATTTATCAGGATGAGTTACAGAAAGTGGAAACTTGAGAGGGAGGTGGGGACGTTTCTGAATGTTCCCATAGTTGTGTGTGAGGCTGTGCATATGCTGTTTGTTTGCTCTCTAGGGGATGGATTGATACTCCTCTGCTTCATTTAGAGAGCTTTGCAGCCGGTATAACAAATGAGCATTCAGATTTCACTTACAGAGATCCATCTGTAAAGGATGGTACTTCCCCTTCCTGCTACATGATTAAATAATATGGTTTCTACACCTCTGAGTAAGCTGATACTGATGTAAAATGGCAAATGACTCACTGTTTCAGGCAGCACAGTGGCACTGCAGATTTGTTTTCTTTTTTCTCCGAGATGTTAATATAATCTTTGCCCAACTGCTTGAGGCTATTCTAAAAATACAGTGAAATGGGCCAGTTGCTAACTGTTGCAATGGCTTCTTTAGTTGAGAAAGCAGCCAGCGTTCCTTAGCTTATATAATATTAAATAAGCAGTAATAAACACAATTAATTTTTATTTTTTTAATTTAGCTACAAGTTTTAAGATTTTTGACTAAACTGTATTCCAGATTTGGGGAGGACTAATGTGGTCTCCTCCCTCCTTTTTTTAAATAGCACTAGAAGGAAAAAAAAAAAACCCACCCCCAAATCCTATTTGGAATACTAATTATGGAGGGGGAAGTTCAGGCGTAAGTACCTGTACAAACGGGTCTGAGGGTCTTTCCTTGTGATTATGTGCCATTATTTGACCTGGGAGGCCCAAACACTGAAGTCTGTGTTAAAGGCCAACTGCTGAGACCGTGTAACGTGTTTGCAGTTGAGGAGGGATTTGCCGTGGACCCGTGTCTCTTTTTCTGACCTATTGTTAAGCCTAGTGTCTTCATGTCTATACTACATCTGAAAGGAATAACATGTGTTTTCCTGACAGCTTAATTTGGACTATCTCTAATTTGGACTGTAAGCAGCTCATGGCAGTGACTATCTTTTTGCAGTGCGTTCCCCAGTGCCTGTCTCGTTAGGGTCCTGACCAATGCTTGAGGCTCCATGCCTAGTTTAATTATTAATAATAAGTGTCAGACAGAAACTCCTTCAAGACTTGGATGGAGGAAGACCTAGCTTTAATGCAGGTATCTACTGAGCCAGCCTCGGTGAAATATAGAACGCAACCTTCAGCAACCTTTAAAAAACAAAATTGTGTAATCCTCTAGGAACAGAGCAACTGCAGGTCATAAATTTAATGCTGGCCTCTGTGTTTAATCTTAGTGGGAGTCACTTCCATATTGAGTTCTTTGTGGGAGGAGATGTTTGTGCGGAAGATAAACTACACAATCCTGATGTGATGCAATGGGAGCAAAGTTCTTCCTAAAAGTTAAAGCAAACAGCCTATCCTTTACTATTCTCTGATGTGAAAGTTGGAAAATTTTATTTGTGATTGTGCAGAGCTGGTGGACTTGTTTGCTGGGTTTCTGCAGAACACTTAAACATGGTATGAACTCGGGTGAATGAGAACAATTGCAATGTGGTTTAACTCTGGAAACACTTTGTAACCAAACAGTGCTAATATTTAAAATACCTGAATGTGAGATTGTCATTATCTGGTATATAGTTGAAGGTAAGAATAATAGTTGGCATCCTTATTCTGTAACTTACTGGTTGAGGTAGTTCTGTACCCAGACGATAATGTAGTGAAATCAAAAATTTTATTTAAAAACTTAGGTTTCTGCCAGAATTTTAAAGCCAGCAGGACTGTTTCATGTTTCCAGCAAAGAAATGTAGGATAATGGTGGTGGTTTGTTCACACAGTGCTTAAGCAGCTATTAGATATCACATCTGTGCTTAAATGCATGAATGATTTTTGGCTTCTATTTCCTTCTGGTGACTTTTAGTTTTTGTAGTTCAGGGAAATAAATTGAGAAGTTGTGGGATTTTTTGATCAAATTAAACAAATTGCTTTCACTTTTCTAAATTGCAATGTAAGCCAAAACTATCGGACTCTTCCGGATCTTTTGTAAAGTGACCATCACGGTTGTGGGAATTGTCAGCTTTAGAAAAGGGAAAATTGATTGCTGAAAAACCAACAGAAGACTGAAACAACATGAAAATGTGTTTCTAAAGTAAAACTATAACTGCATCAGTTTAAGAAAGCAATTCAGAGTCTTTGCTAAATAATTTAAAACAGTTACTTCAAATAACATGTATGTTACATTTTACAGTATACATAAATATTTGTGCTTTTTTCCAGTGAACATAGTAAAATTTTTAATTTTAAATAAATAGCTTACATGGTCACTTCTCTCCTGCTTAAAAACTGACCCTCTTGCTGCTTTCTTTTTAATTAGCAGTTAACCTGATAAAGAAACTTAATTCATTTTTGTTAGCTTAGTTTTCTGTGATAGTCTTTGACCTTAACAGTCTGATATATACCATGTTTTACAAAGCGTGTAGCTTGGTCAGTCTGTTTTTGAGTTCCTTTACAACTTCCGACTTAGCCTGGCCAGGTGATCTTGGCGCTGAAGTGGCTCTTGTGCTCCCTTCAGTTTCTCCAGTTCATCTCTCTGAGGCACGACTCCAGACGGTTAAGTCTGTTTTCCTCTCAAAGCTTTTCCACAGTGACCAACAATATAAATAATTTGTGCATGTGCACAAATTGCGTAAACTCCTCTCTTGTCCCTCTTTCACCCTGGCTTTACAGACTCTGGTAATGCTTCTGATGTGTTGCTTTTCCTCTGTGACTCTTTTGGCTAGTTGCTCCAAGAAGCTGCTGTTCATGGTGTGCAAAAAAAATTAGATAGTATTGCACCTGTATATTTGATCTTATATTTATATTATCTTATATTTTGAGGATAATTGAAGTTTTCTCTTTAGTGTTATTTTCTACCCTTTGCAGAAATGCCCTTAGGATTTCATTCTTTTTTTTTTTTGTCATCCTAGTGGGGCTGTTCGAAAGTGTGGTGCTGTTACTGTGAACTCTGTGGTTATTGATGGTAGTTAACAATTTTATGGTATTCAACTCTGAGCATTATATATCATAGCATTATATGTATCATATCCTTCACTGACATGATCTAATTTAGAATTCCTCTGGGAATTGAAGGTTCAATATTAATTTAATTGTAGTTCCAATATTGCTAGTCTTTAGAAAGATGCGCGTACTTTTTTGACTTAATTGACCTCAATTTTGATCTGGTTGCCCGTTTTTATGTGTTCTGCCTATCTAGGTTGATTATTGAGACTGCTTTGTTTCTAATCTGAATTTTAGAGACGTGGCTACTGGCTTTGGGGAGGAGTTAGAATATCCATTTTTTTATGACCCCACCCTAGTATGATGTATTGTCATGAACTTGTGTTTTCTAGTATCTGCTGGCGTTTCCCCAGCCCTTTAGCTTAAAGATATCCATGTTTAGTTTCAGATTAAATTTTAGTTTTCCTAGTTTTCCTCCATTTAATGGTTATCTTCCGGTGTCCTGAACAGATTGCAAAGCATAGTGCTTTATTGCAGTTTAACTTTTCAGCTTCTTGTGCTTGATTGGAAGAGGAAAATCTTTATAGATAAGGCCTTTGCCAGCACTGTAGCATAAGAATAATAATTGTATAAATGGTATGTATTATCGTGAGTTACACAGTAATTTATTCGATCTGTTCCTTATCAGATTGTCAGGCTTTCTAACAGTTTCTTCTTTAAAATGGCTTCTTATACAGCAGGTTTTCTGAGACAGAAGACAACTGCTGTGGCTTTTGTCAGCGTTCTGTGGACTGTCTTACTGAAAAATAAATGAAATGACTTTAAACTTCTCTGCTGTTCTTGCAACGTTTGCTTGTGATATTTGTGTTTTATTTCAAAACCAAGTAGACCTCATATGGATCTAATAAAAACGAAACCCAAACAAAATTTTTCAAGGAAAGTAACAGTTAAATGTGTAGCCTGTGGCAAAAACCTAAAACAGAGAAAGGCTAACCTGCTTTAGTGTGAATAGCACTTCAGTCCTTAGCATAGGTTAGTAATGTACACAGCCAGCTATTTAGTGTAACTGTGCTGCCAAGGTGGAATCGGAGCAGAGCTATTGCTAGTGCTCAAGATGTGTTACATAGCTATACTGTCACAGCAAATTCACTTGACTCTTGGGTTTTTTCCTCTTTCATAGTGTGCCGATCGAATAAAAGTCCATGGGTCTGTCTGACGTGTTCAAGTGTCCATTGTGGAAGGTAAGTACCAAGTGTCAGTGTAAAAATTATTTAATCAAGCCTTCATCTTTTTTCCTTTGCAGCTTGACTCTGAAGCAGTTCGCTCTAGAATTTCCTGAATTTCTGAGAATATCCAGAAATTAACCTTCTATGATTTCATTTCACAGTGTACACTTATATTGAACATGCCTCTTTGCTACCTTGCAGGAGTGCAGCGATTATACTCAGCATCCCTTTCAAAAGAAAAGTGAGTGGTGAATGTGATTAGTCAGCTCAAAGTGTCTGGACAGCTGTTAAATCTGTGAACTATAGTTAAAATTCCATTCTGTAAGAGAGAGTTGTATTGTGAAAAGATTAAAACAGTAGCAATTTTTGGAAACCCAGAAACCCAAATTTGGCCTAGCTTATTTTGAGAAGATAGCAAGTGTCCAGCTTAAAGTGAAAATATCTTGAATATGCTGCAGCATGGTTCTGAAACACAATAATTGTCATAATGGATAAGGACTTTCTAATGCAAGAATTTCTTCAGAGTATTGCTTTTTGTCCGTATTAGTTGACGTACACCCAAAGAATTTTTAGAGAAATGATACAGTCAACCATTATTCATACGTCAGGCAAACTGCTGAAAATCTGCTGCCAGGTAAATGTTAGAGATGCACATATTTAAAGAGAATGCGGGAAGTGTTCATGTTTGGACAGTACCTGACATGTGAAAATGTTTCATCTGTAGTGTAGCATCTGGGTTGATGTGCTCTTATTCTGGAAAATATATTCATCGCTAAGCTTTGTGACTGTATCTTTAAATCATCATTAATCTTTGTTACTGAGTCTTTTAAAAGTAGGTTCAATAAACTTTTTTTTTCTTTGATCTGGACAGCAGCAAGTAAGTGCTGCAGGTTTTTAATAATGTCCCTCATGCAGAGTTTTCAGTACCAAAAAAACCTTCCCCCCATTTTTATTTTTATTTATTTTACGAGTTTATACCTCTCATGAAAGAGGAGGAGCTACTTTGTATTACATGCCCATGTGAAATGAGTAGTTTGGAATGCTTTACTTCTTCCATTACCGATTTTTCTTTCTTTTTTTCTTTTTTATTTATTTTTTTTTTTTACTGTCCACATATGACCTTTCTTATATGCAGTTAGTAGATGTTGAGTTCAATTATTTATGCGGTCTGACTGCCGTATTGCTGTCATACTTGATAATGAAAATACCTGAATGAGAAAAATGTCATATACCTTGTGAAGAGAGCACTTTGATCTTGAAGCCACTAGGATGTAAGCATGCAGCATGTTCTGTTCAGATAATGTTTGAAACTGAAGGAAGAGGAAGTAGGGCCTCTCAGACCTTCGATTGTGGTACGTCCTCCAGGTTAGAGCCATCGTGAGCGTTGCTGACAGTGTTAGAGCAGCAAAGCCTTTCTGGTGGGTGCACAGCTCTATGAGCCTGTCGTTGGCACTGCTAGGCAGAAAACCAACTCCTGCAAGCGCAAAGATCAGGTTATGACATAATTGTTGCAGGATTCTGCCAGCACAGCAGTGCCAGTAACCACACTACTTCAGTCCCCTAACTAGCACAGCTATGCTAGCCGAATTGTTCACACCTGTGTGCGAGAGCAAGGATAGAATACTGAGAAACAAGAAAGGACCCGGAGATCTTAATGTGGGGCATGTGCAGAGTTCCTGATGATTTGTGTGACTGAGTTCAGCCAGCAGGAAGCGAGGGGAGCGTCCAATTCTCTGAGCTCTGGCCATGCTCTTCAAGAGTTAATGAGTAAAGCTAAGTTTCAGCTTGCAGTTGTAGTGACACTTTTTTTAAAATTAAAGATGATTAAATTTCTAGGTACGTTTCAAATTTTGGGCATGAAAATGTTCACTGTGTCAGCAAAAGTGCTGTAGTGATTTTGGATTGCTTTTCGGTTATACGACCCCAAGCCCTGGTGTGTTTCAAAATCTTGAACTTTATAAAATGTAGAATGCTGTAATACTAAATCAGCCTGCAGAACAGAAGAGCTTAAAATGGATGTGCTTTCTTATGGGAGTCAGCACACTGTTAAAGTAATCACAAAAATGATGAATGCTGGGATGGAAAAAAAGTAGAGCTGTAAGAAAAGTATATGGGAGAACAAAAGGGAGAACTACCTAGAGATTACCAGTGTGGAAAAAGGGGGCTAATCGGTCTATGGAGGGCCCGTATCCAGGGGGATCCAGGATGCTAGTTTGTGGTTAGGGTGAAGGAGGCAGAGATGCTAATTTGGGCAACGTGGGAGGTTAACAGGAAAAAGTTAAGAAATTTGACCAGCGTTTTCACACAGATGAATTGCCTATTTTAATGCCTGAATGTGTAACTTCTAGATTTATATTACACTTTTTTCACTGAATGTTCATTAAATAATAGTTTAAAAGTATAAGACTTTTTGTTTTTCATTTATTTCAGATATGTAAATGGCCATGCAAAAAAACATTATGAAGATGCACAGATTCCTATGACCAACCATAAGAAAACAGAAAAACAAGAGAAAGTTCAGCATACTGTGTGCATGGATTGCAGTAGTTACAGTACATACTGGTAAGGGTGTAAACACTGGAATTTGACAACTTCTTGTGTATTCAAAGGTGCAAACTTTAGACTCTTGTGAAGCATTATGTTACACACATTTTTGAGCCCTTCACCTCGTGATTTCCAGACTTGGCTGTTTGAGAACAGTTTCTGAAATATCCTTCTGCTTTTGCGTGTGTATTGTAGCATTGATTGAGACTCAACTCCTGCATTTCCAATGACTTGGCACAAACTTTTTGATACAAATAGTATTTATATAATTTGGAGTTATTTCTGTTTGGTTTGAGGTACGTTGAGAACCGAACTTTTCATTGTAAAAGCTACTGTTTGGTTCTCGTTACTCCTTTCATCAGATTGGTAAGCCTTTCTCAGGTTCTTCATTTGTCAGAAGATCAGAAAGTAAAGTAATACGCTCAAGTTCCTGCCCAAGAGATGTGATCTTGAGGTATTTTGGATTTTCTTGTTTGTTTGTTTGTTTGTTTGTTGTTTTTTTCCCAATACTGATCGTTTTCTTCCCGCTGAAAGGAAAGGCTTCTTTCTGTTTCTGATTTTGTACAGTCTGTATGACTTTGGGAGAGAGTGGCAGATCCTATTCAGAAGCAGCATCAATTTGTCAGACAAGATCAAAGAGCAGAATTTTTAAAGGAAGTGATGCAGAAGAGAAAGAAAATGGCTTAGGCCGATTTATGCTGGCAACTCCTTTGAGTGAGAAATGGGCACTGTTTCAGGAGGTTTAACAGTTATGCTGGTAATAGCAGATTCCTAATCTTCTTGCTTCAGAGAGGAAAGACTGGAAGTCTTCTGGAAGCAGTGCTTTCGTGCGTTCGCCATCTTCTGTCCTCTTCTCCCTCAACAAAGCAGTGTGGTGGCTTTCTAATATCACTGAATGTACCACTCCACTGATGGATTTTATTTCATGCAGATAGTTGGGTATCTTTGGGTACTTCATCAAGGAAATACCTATTTGCTGAAGTTTGGGTATCCTGTTTTATGCGAAATACTTGTATAACAAATGTTTTTATCCCCTGCAAGTGAAGTGCCTCACCTACAGAAGTGGTCTCACCTAAAGAAATTTTTGTTTGGAGTAACTCAGAAATTATTCAGATAGTATGTGCAACAATGACAGATGCTGTGCAGGTGTTAAGCATAGAAAAAAGTGATGTTTGAGTAGCTTTATGATGTACATAACTTTTGCTTCTATTTATGCTTTATTTAAATAACCAAAGCTTTTGCCTGGCCTGGTGTTGAAAACATTATTAGAAAACATGAAACTGTTCTAAGTAATGCATATGCAAACGTTGCCAGCATTGAAGTTGCTGTGGGAAGCTAATTCCAGTTTTATCAGTCGATGTTAACAGCTGAGTTCTGATGTTGTAGGTTTTTTTTCTTTTTTTTTCTTTTATAGATATGATCTGTCTTTTAGTTACTTTGACAGTAATAACGTATGCAGGAATTTTAGCAGCAGTATTTGAAATCTCGATTATATCGTTATTTACTGTAACAGATAGTGTGGCTAGTCTGCCAGAACTTGCTGAGGCCTGATGAGTTATCTTAGCAAGTAAGAGCACCCAGCTGACCTTATCCCAAACCCAGTACTGGTGTTGCAAAATGAGGATATGCGACCTGAGGACTGTAGTATCTGTTACTGAAACAGTATGTCTGTGGGCAGTAGGTAAGCAAGCACTTTGGAAGCTCACTGGTGTTTCACAGCACATTTGTGATAGGACAGATGAGAAGCAGTTTAGTGTGTGATGTCCTTTCTGCTGTAAACGGAGTAGAGGTTGAGTCATCTTACGGATGAACTGGAACCAGTTGTAGAGGGCTTTGCCTTAGGGAGTTCCTGTTGCATATAATTCACTAGCATAAGCCTCCTGTGTTATTGTGAAGCTGAAGAAGTTTCAAAAGCAAACTGTCTTTGCTCTCATTAGGATATTTCAGTTTTTTTCCATCTGATACTCAGGAAAAGATACTGGGGTTTGATGTTTGCACGCAATTTCTCAGTAGAAATAGCCTTATTTATATAAAGTTAAAGCAGTCATTCAGACTGACTTCTGCCTCTTTGTATAATCAATATTATAGGGGCTGCTATCAAATAGTGCTTACCAGTTGAAGTAAGTATTCGGATGAATTTCAGTCATAGCTAGCCACTGTGGAGATTGCATTTTAAAATTTTGTTCATTAGCATTTTCCATGTAGACATAAATCTAGTAGACAGTGCTAGTGGTATTCCGTTTATGCAACATTGTTACTTTCAAGTGAACATGTGTTTAGGATTAATTGTTAACACAAGCAGTGTGGGCAACCTGGATAATCTGAAAGTCAGGAAAATACGATCCTAAGACTTGATTAAATTTTACTTCTACTATAAAAACAATGGAGATACTTTACTGCAGTGCTGGCTTTTGTGTTTTGAAGTTGCAAGGTTTTGTTTACTACATAGAGTTGAGTGGAAAACTCTAGTTCCAGTTTTGTCCTACGGATTCCAGTCCACCATGTTCTTGAAGCCTGCGTGAAAGTAGCAGCGAGCAGGTCTATATGGGCGCTGTTCTAATCAGGAGGCATTTAATCACTTCCTTTTCTTTGGCTGTGCCATAAACGTTTGTGCAGTCATGAGAGCACAGTTCAGGGTTTATTTTAGCTATTTTTGTCAGTCCAAGGGGAAGAAATACTAAGCAACTCTTCTGACTACTCTAGCTTACTGAATTTGGTTTCTAGTTCGCATGCCATCTTACTGTAAAAAAAAAAGTTTGCTGTAATTGCATTTCAGTGTGGAAGTCTAGGGGGGTGTGTGTGTTTGTTTTCTCTCTAATCCGACTTGAAAAGTTCTCCACTCAAAGCTATTTTTAAGTTCTGGTAGAAGAGTGTGTTTTTATTGTTGTTTACTTTTTTAACACCCGAGAAGTTTTTTTTTTTTTATTGTATTTATGAATTTTTGTAGTGTTTTGAAAAATGTGGACATGCTTGAGGGATCGTTAAGTTTTGGGGAATTAGGGACTTGCTTTCCAGAGGATTTCGATCTTTTCTTATCTGTCCGCCTATTCTCCTCTTTTTCCCCACTGTACCAGAAAGATCACTGGAAAAGTTGAATGATGGTTAATCTTTTATTTATTATGAGAATAGGACTCTCTTCTTGATTCGTCAGTCTCTTTGAGGCAGTAGATAAAATACTGAATCTTTACACTGAATCACATTTGAGATACTATACGCTGAGAAAAATAGATTCCTGAATTGCACTGTTTGGCAGGCGCTCAGCCTTTCAGTTAGTTCTGAAGTACTAACCGCAGTGCGCTTACAGATCTTTTTTTTTCTCTTCAGTGTATTGAATGATGCTTTCTCTTGCTGTGCCAGTGATAGCTTTCCTCTGTGCAAGAAGTAAAATGATACTTGTGAAGAAGCTTGCTTTTGGAAATACAATCTTTCTCCTGAAAGAGGACTCTTGTAAATCTGTTTTCTCACTTTTACTGCACAGGCAGTTGGTTAGCACAGGAGGAGAAAGGCTGCCTTGTTTATGTGTTTGCATAATGTCTTTCCCCTGTTCATTTAATCCCAGATGCAATTTGTAGTCAGATTTCTGACCTCTTGGCCCGCTTGTTCTCTCTTAAACAGACAAGGTTGTGTTAACGTTCCCTAATGTTTTTATTGAAGGATGATGTAAAAATAGCTAACCAAGTGGCAAGGGCTTGAAGCGTTTTTTTACTCGTTCCTTTTGTGTTGGTTCTTTTCAAACTCGGGTTTGTTGTGCTAGCATGTAAGCGTCAGAAAATGAGGCTGCTTAGACTGTAAGTTTGCATTCTGCAGTTAAAGAAGGTGAGTAGGGTTTATCAAGAAAATAAAACTTGAATTCTTAGTTTGGTCATATAAGGTGTTAGCACAGCTAAGGAGATTTGGAATTTCTTAATTGTTCTTGTCCTATGATTCTTTAAATCAGGACTTCTAAACATACCATAAAGTTCTGTAACGTACTGAAACTGCCAGCAATAAGCCTAAATGTTTCCCAGAGCAGTACATACATTTGCTGGCTTACTGCCATCTTAGCAGCAGAGGAGGCCTTGGAGTTAGCAGAGGTACTAAAAATAGAAAGTATATAGAGAAGAAAATACTGTGCTAATCCATATAAGGGACCCTGCCTGAAGTATAAAATTTGTTCAGTCCAATTGCTGTTAAAACCATATTGTAGAGCTACTATATACCAAAAGGTGCACAGTGGTTAATTTGTGATAATCTTAATGATCACAAATTAAACTTCTGTTTCAAGTCTTCGCTACATATATAGGACGTAATCTCTCAGCAGCTTACCTTTAAGGTGTTGTGGCGTAACAAGTTTTAAACTCTTAAGATCTGAACTCCTTCCTTTGCTTTTGGCTTTATCTAAAACAGTTTGACTCAGTTTTGTTTCTAATCCTTTTTATTCTCTACTTTTCAGTGAAGTAATCACAAATAAGGATGCGGAATCCTCAGTGTTGCAAAGGATGTGATTTAAAAAAATGCCCATTAGAAAAAATAGCAATGGCTTTTCTTGTTTTTAAGTGAATCTTAAGATCAGTTTTGCAGCATTGCGAAGACCTTGACGTGAAGAAACATTTAATGACGTATTTGGTTTTATTCTTCCATCTTGGGGAACGTGCTAACTCGCAGTTTCATGTAAAGATGCAACTGTTACATGAAGTTAAAGATATGGCTAATGCTATATTTAGGGAAAGGGAACATGTATTAGTTCATCTTTC
Organism: Struthio camelus; assembly: GCF_040807025.1. NCBI lineage: Eukaryota > Metazoa > Chordata > Aves > Struthioniformes > Struthionidae > Struthio > Struthio camelus. Next base: position 21,170,679 of record NC_090953.1, read on the forward strand.
CTCAGTACACTTTTCCTACTTTTGGCAGTAAGTTGGCTTAGAGACTTTCACTGCACTTGCATCTGCTTTCATTACCTGTCTATGAACCTTTCTCACTGCACAGCTAGGGTAGCAGTGCAGTTGTGTGAACGTACTCAGGAGCGTGGACGCTTGTGATATTCAGGAGGGGTCAGACTGTACTGCATCCACCTGCACCGCATCGGCCTCTGCTCAGAGCTGGCCCTGGCAGCGTGCTGGCGTGGTTGTCCTCGAGAGGTGTCTTGTCCTGTGAGAGCAGCAAATGCAGGAGTGCTTCATTAGGTCACTACGAGCGGCTGAAAAAGCAGAATAAGTCTGCTTAAAACATAGGTGAAAAATAAGTGAGTTCACAAACTTCCTTCCGCTCCCAAACGAACTGGGTCTGTGGCATCTTTACATAAAAATAAAAGGAAAAAAACTTTATTGTACTGGCAATAGCTATTTTATAGACACCTATGTATGATGTAGAAATTATGACTGCTGCGTTCAGTGTTTGGAAATCTCGAGAGCTGCATTAAGATCCTCTTCCCAGAGGCAAAAGTCAACAGAAATCCTGAACAGATTGATCTTCCAGACTCCTTTTGGTGGCAAAGGCCTTCGCTTTCTCAACTCTGTAATCTCTTGAACAAGCTGCTACAATTCATTGTTTGAATTAATACTAGCAATGTTGTTGTCTTTGAGCTACGTAACAAATTTATGTAGCTAAGAACATTAAAAATTCCAGTTGTGCCTAAAGTAGATAGTTTCATTAACTTACAAAGCACGGATCTGCTCAGAGGAGTAACCTGAGCTGATGAAGATGCATTTCGTATTTGAGTGAGTCCTATGGCAAAGGAAAAGGAAAGCAATGGCTAAAGTTTTGAACTTAAACATATCCAAGGTAGGTTAATCTCCTCCACAGGAGGAGTTCAGTTGTTTGCCAGAGCTTTAAAGCTGTAACTTGATGCTTTGCAGTATGCACAGGGCTAATTAATGCTACTCAAGAACCCCGAGTCCCCTCTGTGGGACGTGGGGGAAAGGGAAGTTGTGACAAGTCACCATGTCTCTTGATGCTCCCTTTTTTTGTCCACTAATGCTGCTTTTGGTTACGCAGTATCTTTGAGTTTTTATTGAACAGGAATTCTGCATTGGTATGAGTGGTAGATAATGCTTTTGGTTTCTCTTTCTAAGGGGGAAGATGATAGGCTTGAATTTACTTTAACAAAAGTGCCTAATAGAAAAGTGAGCTGGAAGAGAAAGCACAGAATTAGACACTGACTGTACCTTCTATTGGGTAGCCTTCAGAGAAGACCAGGCTAGGTCTAGTAACTAGGTGTCATGCTCCCCTGTTTTCCTTGTGATTTTGCACTATATCACTTTAATGATTCCTGCAGACAGAATTGCATGACTGTCAGTAACCAGGTTTTAAAGTATTTCACTGAAATCCTTTGCACATTCTAATGTGTGTGTGGTGCTGTTTTTTTTTCTTCCCCCCCCCCCCCCCCCCACAGTTATCGTTGTGACGATTTTGTCGTCAATGATACCAAGCTGGGCCTGGTACAGAAAGTCAGAGAGCACCTACAGAACTTGGAAAAGTAAGTAGTCTGTTTATATCCAGACTGCAGTGGGTGGATTTATAATATTGCATCATTTAAATGGTAATTCTGTTTTAATGTTGAGGGTTTGGGAGGTTTGTTTGCTTGTTTTTTGGGCTGCCTTTTTTTTTTTTTTTTTTTGGTTCTTGTGCATGTGTGATACTATGTAAGTTTAAATATCTCTTTCATCACCGAGAAGTCCAGAGCTAAGGGCTTTGGCTGACCTTGTATGTTTTGTTTCCTAACACTGAATCTTGTAGAAGCTGCATATGGAAACAGAAATTTAGATACCTGTTAACTTTATTGCTCCTTTGCCGATAATTACCGTCTTTTTTCATAGAAATGGGGCACAGCTTCCAGAAAAGCAGCATAGTTTTGTCAAAGTCAGAACAGGTTTCTGGAGCAGAAAAATTAAACCTGAAATGGAGGTGGCAGTAGTCTTCACGTTAATTGCATAGTTTGGTTTCCAAACACAGATTAAGAAGGCTTATGAACTTAGAATTGTACAGAAGAGACATGTTTTTCCTGTGGCTTTATCTGGCACGCTTCCACTGAAAAGTAAATATTATAATCTTTGTGATGCAGATGCTGTGGCTGGTTCTAGATAGCAAGTAGTCTTTTCATAGTTTACTTGGAAATCTTATATAATACTAAGGAGAAGTGTGTGTGCTCACAGCGCTTCCAAATACATTTTAATGCCCCAGAATTCAAATAGCACTACTCCTGAGAAATTGCTGTGGTGCTGAAAAGTCTCTGAATCCTTACAGAATAAAGAATAAGTATGACGTTTAACTTCTGAATCTTGTTGTCTGGCGTTGCCCCAGGTTTATGGCCTCTCAGCTTCTTTTAGTGGCTTTCTTTTTTGAACGTGGCTACAGTGTATTAACGTTTTCGTTATTTTCCATTCTCTTTTTGTTGGGCTTGTCAGGTACGTAATGAGATGTTAGACTGTGTAAGGATAATAAGAAGTGCATGTAAATAACTTGGAAACGTACAGGAGATTTAGCTCTTTTGGAGCTAATTCTTTTGGCAGGATTGAGGGGTCCGTAACTTCTAGCAATGCAAAAAAGAAAAACTTATTACTCTTGTAACTTTGAATTAGTCTTATACAAATGTTATAACCTGATGTATTTCTATTTAAAGTAAGAGAAGTCAGCTACGTAAGTAGCTCAAGATGCTACTCAAGATGCTTTTTGGTCTTTGGTAACTACTTTGTCCTGGTTTGTGAAGTTGTCTTTCTAAAGATTTAGCGTGATACTTCTGACAGAAGTATTTTTTGGAAAATTCTATATAAAGTATTCCCTTGATTAAGGGAAAAGATCAAAGATCAATATCTCAGATCAGAAGTAGCATGCTAACAAGGCCATGCTTCAGGGCATGTACTGCAGCGTGCATAGCTTAATGCAGTTCACTCGGACAGTAGTGTCTCGGAGAGAGATGTAGCAGTCCATTTCAAGGCTATAAAAAGCACATGGTGCAATTGGGAAGCTCTTTGCTGTCTGAATAATTGATGGCAGATGTAATTACTATGTTAGACGTGATAATCATTATCTGTAATCCCTTTCGTACAATTTTTTTCAGTAGGTAACCTATTTTCATTACTTTCTAACAGTTCAGCCTTTACATCGGACAGACATAGGAAAAGAAAACTATTGGAAAACTCATCTCTGAACAGCAAGTTATTAAAAGTAAATGTAAGTACCACGGCTCCAGTACAGTGAATTTCAGGGATTTTGTTAATCCTGTTGAGGCTTATAGTGGGACTAGATATAAAATAATTTCTCTCTTACCCGAATTCTGTTTGGTTTACTTTCTTTCTTATCTCTTGATTGCACACCTACAAGAGCCCTTTCTCACAAAATAATTTTTGATATTCTGCTGTACTTGTGACTTGTGTTAACCTAGACTTTGAGCTTTCCCGTGCTTGGTGGGATCTGCAAAATAGGAAGCAGCTAGTACTCAATGGACTTAGAACTAAATTTTTTTTTTTTTTTTTTGAGCAGACAAGTCAGTCTCGCTCGCTCTCTGTCTCTCTCTCTCTTTTTTTTTTTTTTTTTTTTTTTTTTTTTTTTTTTTAAAACAATTCAGAAGCCAGAGAAGCAGGTTCACTATCTTTTTCTGAGAGGTAAGAGAGTAATTGTTAGGAAGAAGCAAAAAGCTTGAAAACATTTTTAAAAGAGCTTAGTAAAAATCACTTTCAAAAGCAACTGTGAAATTTAAACTATTTTCAGTCTCATCCCTCATCTTCCTGCTATTTTCACTTCACATCTGCAAAATAGTACCCAGGAGAGCACAGTCCAGCCCTTGCTAGATAGCTAAAGGGCTGCATAGCTTCTTCTAGCCACAGGAAGCCCCAAACCAAATGTCTGTGTTGTCTGTGGGTTGGTTTGAGGGAGTTTCTAGTCTTCATGATTTCTCCCAGATGTAGGGAGACACCGACTCAGTTCTATGTGACTGCCTCATACTTACCCTGAGCCAGAAGGAATGGTAGGAGCACAGAACCCTTCCTCCTTGGTCTTTGGGCCTGCAGGACACTAGCGTAGTAGGAGTCAAAGGGAGCTGAAATAACTGCTGTCTTCAACTAGATGAAGCAGTTACCTGACTAGGAAGGGGAGAGGTCCTCCAGAGGAGTATGAATGGAAGTAAGAGGGTGGCGATGGGAGCAAAGCCCTGAATTCCCACCGTTGCCCTGGCTCTTTGTGTGCACCTGGAGTTCCAAACAGCCAGCAGTGAATTGCTGCTTTGCAAATTCTGTGGTTTTAGTTACTTTCAGAATGGGCTACTTACAGTCTTAAGGATCTTCTGAGTGCACTGTGTATGTTTCTTATGGTGCCCCGATCCTGGGCGGATTAAGGAAGCCACGGAGTGGGGTTTTTTGCAATCGCAACACGCAGCGTCATTGTCTGGAAAACTCAAAGCTACTAAAAATCAGAAGGAAAATTCCAAGCAACATTTAGATATTGAGAAGACAGAAATAGAAAGCACAAACCTAATGCTACCTTTCTTAATCTGTGCTATCTATTTTCTCAGTTTTATTAATACTTGATAATTGCCTGTGGCAACAGATGGTCTTTTTATTGTTGGCACATTGAATCATTATCTAGAAAAGACAGAACACAGCTGCTTGCGTTAATGCTGTGCTGTCTCACCGTGAGTAAGGGTGAGAAGAGAACATGCTAAGGACACTGTGGCGTTCGTACTTTTTTTCTCTTCTATTTTTTTTGGAGAATAGGTCTCTTCAGACAAAAGTTACTGAATTGCTAAATTGCATATTTAAATAATAATAGGGGGTTGGACAACGTATTCACAAATATCTTCATGTCTTTTGTTCTTAACTAGGGATGTAGGTTGTTTGTGTGTTCTTTGTCATAGAATTGGGGAGAAAAAAATCTCTTACTAGAACATTTAGAATACATATTCAGTATACTGCACTGAAAGCATGCAGCCTGGTGTAAAGTCTTATGTCTGCTTTGAAATACTACTACTGTAAGATAGTTTTGCTTTTAAATTCTGCCAGAGCAATGAAGAATATCCAGAAACGTGATGAACTTGTAATGTGATATTTTGTAGACAACAAAACGCCTACAAATGTTGTGGATTCTAGAAATAATAAATGCAACACTGCCAACGTTTCTCTTCCTTCTCTCTCCGCATCTGCCTACCCCCAGATCACTTGGGAAAAAAGCTAACTGATCTGCATGTAACATTGGTCTTGCCTATTGAAGTCAGTAGGCCATAAACGGCATGCGTTTCGCTTTTCTTCAAACACATTGCTTTCTCTTTGCATAGTCTAATTTTTAGAGTATTTCTTTCCCAGATAAGTGCTGTTGTGTTTCCTTTAAATGCTGCTCTCCACCGCAAAACCCCACCAAGACAACAGACCAGTGCTGGTGATTTACAGTTCTCGGGCTGACGTGCTATACGTATTTTACATGATGTAGACAGATAAGGAATTGTATTTTCAAAGGCACTTTAGGGAGATTATCACCCAGTTCTCATTGAACATTGCTGGAGTGTGAATACGTAACATATACACACAAATACTTTGCAGTAAAAGTGTCTGTGATTAACTCCATGATGCGCATGATGTCCTCCTCTTTTAGATTTATTTGCACAGGAAAAGATGCAGTATAGGAGTAGTATAGTTTTCTGTTGACAGTAATCGGGAAGAAACAGGTGTCATGTCAAGGTAGAGCTTCAGTCACCAAAGCAAGGTCAAGCTGGTGATGCTGTTGCTTTGGTTTCTGTACATTCCAAACACTGCAGTTTTGGGGTTTTTTTTGTTTTGTTTTTGTTTTTAAATCTGTGCTGATACAAAGGTAACACAGCTCTGTGGGGAAAAAGGGGGGGAGCAATAATGCGTCTTTTTTAACTTAACCATTCTAATTCTCAGGGAAGCACCACTGCCCTTTGTGCCACGGGCCTCCGGAACCTGGGGAATACGTGTTTCATGAACGCAATCCTTCAGTCGCTCAGGTACCTGCTGCTTGTTATATTGTGAAGCTGCTAAGACTTTCCCTGTATTTCTTTGAGAGTAGTTTTGTGCTGTAGCATTAGGCAAGAGAATTTGGCAGGTCATCACTGTCAGTAAGTGTCCCTGGATTAGCGGGAAGGGGCAGTGCCGCAGGTACCATGAAGCTCTCTCTCCCGTTGTGAGGGACTTGGTGCGATGCAGCCGTCTGGGGGAAGCCTGCCATCTCCTTAGCGGAAAAGGAGACTGCCTTTTTTTTTTTTTTTTTTTTTCTTTTTTGGGCTGACACGATGAAGTATGTTGATGCTTATGGTAACTGTGGAGGCAGGCAGAGAACAGTGCTCTGAGGTGATGAGTTATTAGACTTAATGTCATTGCTGCCAAGACCACCACGGCTCCATAATTGTCTTTTTGCATTTCTGTGTTCACCTGCTTCATATTGGGCAGCTCTTGAGTCAGGCTGTAGCAGGACTAACTGGTCTCCCCTTCATTCTCTTTTCCGCTACTGAAGGGTTTGCTTGCAGGAGCCAAAGCACGTGAATATGCTCCATTATGGGGACTGTTGTAACAGTGGTTATAGTTGATAGGTGGAGGCTGACCTTGACCTCCTAAGCAGCTGCAGTTTGGTTTGTTAGGGAATGCTGCAGTCTGTCATGGTATCGCTTAGTCAAGGCAGAACAAAGATGTAATTATTTCAGGTAGTTGGGATGATGACTATTCTTACAGATTTGCTCACTCGTTTACAGACGATGAGTAGATACTGCAGTATTTTATGCATCTTGCATGAAAATACTTGAAAGAGCTGTTTGTGATTGCCATGCGCTCTCGCTATGTGAAGTTGTGTTTATGCATTTCAAAGAGCAGACTCCAGAATACATAATCTCTTCTTCGCTCTCTGCCCTTTAAGGTTTTCATTCCTTTTTCCTTTTTCTGTAGTAACATTCAGCAGTTTTGCTGTTACTTCAAAGAGTTGCCCGCTGTGGAGCTGCGGAATGGGAAGACAGCCGGCAGGCGAACTTACCATACCAGGAGTCAGGGGGATAACAATGTGTAAGTTGCACGTTCCTTGTTAGCACCGAACTTGAAGGAAAACAGCAAATATTTGAGTAGTAGAGCCAGTAAACGCTTTCAGTGTTACAGAATCGTAGAAAAATGATTTCTTAGAAAACAATTGTAGAAAAGTGATTTGCTGTACAAAAGAAACTCGCATCGCTGCCAGTGTGCTCATACAGATCTGGTGCTGCAGGGGGAAGCAGTCGCGTACATGAGAAAGCACTGGAGTGTAAGTGAGTTTAACGTAAGGTTAAGTGCTAGTGATATATATTCCGAATGTGTTTGCAAAAGAACATAAAAAAATCACAGCAAGTGATTCAGTGTCTGTAACTTGTTTGAGCAAGTGTTAAAGGGACAACTTTAGCAGAGTTGACAGTATAATGGTGAAAGGGGGAAAGATTTCCAGGTGAGTCCTCAACCTCTGATATGTAATTTTCCTAACTTGTCTCTTTCCAAGTTTGTGGATTGGATTTTAGACGTGAAAATCTTCAAAATACTGGTAAAGTTATTTACCTAATCATTACAATTTCTAACCAAAGAAATGGCTATGATGTTTGTACCGTTGAGTTAGTAAAGCTGTAAAGGTTATAGCACAAACCCATATTCATCACCAACTTTTACTTTCTTTCTAGTTCATTGGTGGAAGAATTCAGAAAGACACTGTGTGCTTTATGGCAAGGAAGCCAAACTGCATTTAGCCCAGAGTCTTTATTTTATGTTGTTTGGAAAATCATGCCAAATTTTAGGTAAGTTTTGTAGAATTAGAACAATACCCTTGAATGTAAACTCACACAGCTTGTGTCCTAATCCAAAACCTGCAGGATCCGGGGGTTGTGTTCTGTGCAACTTCCCCATATGCCCACAAATATGCTTTGAAAAGGACTTTGTAATTTGATCTACAATTTTCTGTTCATCAGTAGTGCCTTTTTCCTTCCCTCCTACCACGTGCTGCATGTAGCAGTGTCAGAGAGAACAAACGTCTCAAATATTAAGAGAGTAGTAGTTGTACCTTTGCCTGAGCCAGTGCTTCAGGGGGTAGAAGAATCAGGACAAAGCCTTGTAGGTAGGTGCCAAGCGTGTGGCGTTGACAGAACCCGAGCCTGGCTACGATAAGAAAATGAAGTAGTCCCATTAAAAACATACAGGTACCACAGGCCTAAACGTGAATGTGCTTGGTAAAACTTCCTTGATTCTCTCAAAATACTGTGGTCATCACCAGTGTGACATGAAATAAGGGCTGTAAAAAAAATTTATTGTGTGTAATAGACATTTTGCGCCCATCCTGACAAAAAAGACAATGAAAAGGAAAGGAAAAAAGGTTACCCGAGTAAATCAAAGTATCGTTCCTCTCCAAGGTCTCCCTGTCCTGGCCCCTGAACCTCTTTCAGAGGAGCACTGAAACCTGTTAGGATATATTGTGATGAAGGTAAGTTGCTCCGTGTTCTCAGGTAGTAAAGATGTTATCTGTTACATCTCCAGCAGTGCTGAAAAGATGCTGTGAACACATCTGCTAGAGGAACAACCCCAATAACAAAAAGTTATTTATTCTATTCCTCATGCTGCCTAATGTGTTTCACCTGGCTTATGAGAATCAAGGAAGTTTAATACCAGTAGTTTCAAGCAGAGGCCAAAACTTGATAGGCAAATGAACATCATACTTAATGTCCTTGACCAGTGTCCCCGTTATAGTCCTCACTGTAATTCCTCTTAGACTAAGCAAGAAACCAGTTCATTAAGTTCCTCTAGCAAATTTTCAGCACTGTGGATTCTATCGCAGCTTTTAAAAGGAAAAAGTGCTGTGTCTTTTTATTTGTTTATTCCCAGTTAGCTGGGAACATGTCCGTGATTCATTGGTAAGAGAACTCTTTTTTTTTTTTTTTCACTGCAAGACATATGAGCTCGTCTGTGTTTTATGAAGTAACATTATGTAATAAGTTACATAGAAGAGTCAGCTGCTCAATAAATACGTCCCCACTCTCCCATTTCTGCACGGTCTAGGGAGACAGTTCTTTGAGTGTTTAATTGTATTATACTGTAAAAGTTAATAATGCTACTGTTCCGGTTCTACCTTGTATGCTATTTGTGAGATTAGGAGGAGGGGGTGGCTGGAACAAGGTTGGAGCCAATAGCGTGTGAACAGCAAACCAGCTAATTTGGTTAATGTAGACCAAAGTGATTCGGTGGGGACAACTTGCTGGAAACTTGGTTGAATTGCTTTAGCCCAAGGAGACTTCAGTTGTTAAAGGCATGTGCCTGCCTTGAGGAGCGTAAGCGCTGTTTTTCTTACAGAAGGTTATCTTGTATATAGGAGGTTATGGGGAAAAAAATGCTCGTGATGCGCTTTATGGCCATCTGTCTACTTCCTAATGCATGTAGGAAGTAGAGAGTATAGCTTATAGCTTTTAAAACTTGAGTGTTGTAAGTGCAACTGGAAAGGCTCTAAGCTCTAATGCCACTATGGAAGTCCTGATCTTCGACTGTTGCACTGAGGCTGCTGCTGTGACTTCTGCTGCCTGCTGAGAGTTCTGTAGCCTCCTGCTGAGTCGCAATACGCGTACTTTGCTGCTTTACCGTCATATGAACAGTATATTCTATTTTCCTAGTAACTGCTCCTGTTTGTATCCCCTCTTGCTGCTAGTAGGAAAGGGGATGTCAAAGATGGGCTTAAATCGAATTGGTTCGGGTACATGGAGATCAGCTTTATTACAAAAGCTGCCTGTCAGAGAAACTGTGCTTCTTATCTGAAGGGCCTTTCGATCATAATTTATTTTGAAGAGTACGTGGTCGATATCATTGTGTTCTTTTTATTAAAAATGTACATCTATATTTATGCTTTTTAACAAATCAAAAGAATGTCTCAGCTATGATTAACATATTTGTATGCACGCACAAACACATGCATGAGGAACACAACCAACAACGTGGAATGGTTCCAAAGGGTATTTTATCACATTTGTTGCCATATTACTTCAGAGCTCTTTTCTGAGGAAGTTAACGTTAAAAAGAATAAACATTCCTCTTCCTGGTGTCTGAAACAAAGCGTTTCTGTCTTTTTCGTTGGCTGTTCATTATGATTCAGTATGTGTTAGGTAAAACGAACCTATCTCTATTAACTAAACTAAGCAAATGCTACGTTAACTCTCCAGCTTCTAACTTATTAACCCTGTTGTGTTTACGGTTAAGGTGTGACTTTGAAGCTGGATTCTGCTTTACTACTTTGTTTCATAGTAACGTGTAATTACATTGCAACTTTGGGAGACTCGAGTCCTGTTTTCAGCTGTACAGGACCTTGGCCTGTTGAAGCACATAGGTTTTTCTGCGTGTCACTTTTTTCCCCTTGTAAAAGGGGATAGGGATGTTGATGTGTTTTTCAGAGTGCTTTATGATCCACCCATGAGAAAGTACTACCTAAAAGCAATAGGTTGCCCAGTGGAGGGAAACGTGTAACAGCGGTAATGCCTCTACTCTGCAACGTCTTTTTAGTTGTATTTTGAAGATGGTCACCAATTAAGCTATCTGGATCATGCATTAACTTCATACTGTTGGCATATCTACTTGATGGCGATTAAAATAAATCTCACTGTAAAAAAATTTCACTGTAGTGAAATACATAGGGAGAATCAGAACAGAAATATTTTGATTCCTTGGCCTTTAAGGTAAACATCTTGTACGCATAGCTGTTTGGTATTACCGTTGTGCTGCAACGAATGAATGAACAGAGCTCATTAGGATTTTAGATGAAGTACCTCATTGATCCCTTAGTGTAACAAAGGCTGGAGGAAGAACTAAGGCGACAGATTAGCTTCCGTTGGTTACACTGGTACGTGAGTAATCCAAGTTGTACCTGCTCTCATTTTCATGTTTGCTTGCAGATGATGCCTTTTTCTGGCTTTTTTTCTGCCCCAATACTCAAACTCAGTAAGTTGCTAGTTAGGAAGAAAACCTTACTGTAATTCTGTGAGATGGGAAGGGACCTTTTCTCCCCCTCCCACCCCCCCACCCCCTTTCTTTTTTTTATTTTATTTAAGCAGCTCCTTCTTTTGTGTTCACATTATCTCCTACGAGTACTTTTGTAGTACACTGAGTACTTCTGTTGCACTGAGCCTGTTCTCGTTTCTCTAAAACTCCTGGGTATTGTGCCAAGAGTCGCACAGACGTTTTTCCATCCCCTGCACAACAGTGTGAACCACCTCCCCGTTGTTTGTTCCCAGACGTGTCTACGTCACAACTGTTGCCCAGCTTATGTGGAATGGCGAGGAGGGAAGGCGGGGGGAGCGGGCGGGCGGGAAGCATAAGGAGAAGCCAGCTCTCTGCTGTTTGGGGATTTCTGTAACTAGGCCTGCAAAGACTTGTGCAGAATTATGTCACTGTTGCACAAGGCTTTTAATGTTTCAATATGCATGTTTTCCTATTTCATCTCGTACAGTCATATGAGGATCTTAGGGCAAATGAATAGTAGTTGTTTCTGAAATGTTAATGCATGCTTTAGCTTGAAGAATTTTACAGGCCTGTTTACCCTAATGGCCTTTCTGTTTCCTTCCCAGTGGCTTTGTTAGTGGTGAGATAATGATGGCTCTTTGGGCAGCGCTGCTGCTGACAGCATGACACAGCTGAGCCTGGGACCCTCTTCTACCAAATCCAAATACTCAAATGATGTATGAGGTCCCCCCTGCCCCTCGCCCCCAGCAGATGGGTTACACAAGGGAGGTGTGCGACTCTAGGCATGGCTCTAGAATTTGCCCTAAAGAGGGAAGAAACCTCTCTCCCATCTGAATTATTTCAGAGGTTCTTTTTGTTGCTGAAAGGGACACAAACGCTCAGAATCAACGCCTTTGCTGGGTAGGGGAGAGGAGCAGACGGCAAGCAGGCGGTTGGTACTGCCAGAGCGAGCGGGCTCAGCAGCTGAATGAGAGCTGCTCGGAGCTGTTGACGCTGAAGCCGATGTGAACAGCGTGTTTTGTGGTGTCTTTGAATCTTACCAGTTTTGTGACTTTAGTAGCTTGAACATGATTTATAGTAGTTTCAAAGTAGGGATAATAGTGTACTGTCCGAACCAGAATCGCAACACAGTTCTGTGTAGATGCTATCACATGGAGTCAATAACCAACAGAGAAAAAGTAGAAACAGGAGAAACGTTTTTGTGTGAGTGAGGAGAGATCGCTGCTACCATTGGCATTTTTATTTATTCATGTATATTAGAACTAGGATGTTATTAGCATGGACAGATTTTCCTGAGGCCGATTTAACGTGGCAACTACATTAACAGAATACGTGAGCAAAAGGCGTTACGTGTCTGGTACTCTCTGCTGTTTTCTGAAGTTTTAAATTTTTGCTTTAAACTCTGTAACCTTTTTTAAAAAAAAAAAAAAAAAACACTCTTACCCTCAAAAAGAGGAGTGCATAGAGATAGATCGGCAAAGGACAGAAATAACTTCACTTTTCCTGACATCACTTTATCTTTCAAAGGCTAATTGGAAAACATTTCTAGTACAAACTAAACATGTTCCTAAATCTGGTTCAGTGTTATTATAGAAATGTTCTTTCTTGTGACCATGGGAAGCACCCTGTGTATCAGGAATAAAGGTGCAACCTAACCTGTTCATTTGGTAATTGTTGGTGGTGGTTGTTGTTTCCTTTTTTTCTTAAGGGGATACCAGCAACAGGATGCCCACGAGTTCATGCGTTACCTTTTGGACCATCTACACCTGGAACTGCAGGGTGGCTTCAATGGCGTTTCACGTTCAGTGATCTTACAAGAAAATTCTGGCCTGTCTGCAAGCAACAAATGTTGCATGTAAGAAATGTTTTGAATTTCTTCAACATCTTACTGCCCCTGTATGGGTTTGCGGGGTGTGGATCTGAAATTTTAAGACCCTGGGTCATTACTTAAATTTTCTTTAGAGCGTCCTTAACACTATAAAGCTGCAGGGTAAAGGATTATCATCCTGTGGACTGCGCTTCCTTTCTAAAGTAAGCGTGTGTCTTAGATCGGTGTTTTTCATAGATTTGAGCATATAGAATATATTGTAAATACACTTTGATACATTAGTCTTTCTTTCAGAAATAAAACGAACTCCTGTTATTTTTCTCTTCTGTACCTATATAGAATTCTCTTTTTTTCTGTTCAGACAAGCTAGATTTCTCAGGGTGATAGATGCCGTGAATGAAAAAGAAGCAAAGAGACTGCAAGTACTTGTAGGTTTAAATAGTCAGTAGACCGTCTGGCTCAAAGTGTAAGCAGTGCAGCTGCGGTTTGATTTAAAGGTGTTTTTTTTTTTTCCCCTTACAGCAGACCTCTGTGTATGTGCATAAAACATGAGACATAGCTGAGGCAATTGCTTTGTTTCTGATAGTTTTTTATTTTCATATTATTGTGTCTTGAAACAGAGGTAATCAGTATGTTCTGCACATGTTTCTTTTCTTCTGGAAATACTGTTGTTTCTGAGTTCTGTCCCAGGCGTGCTCTCGGCCAGAATGAGGCCATCACTGAGAGGAAACGTTTAACTTGCTTCAGGAAGGAATGTTAAAGTCAGTTTAGCCTGCATGTTTGGACTTAGGTCCTTGGACTCCCTGTGTAAGAGTTGACTCTGAATTTTCCCTTCCTCTACTGACAAGGACATATTAAAGTGCTCTGAATGATACAGGATTTTATAGATACTTGATGAGTGGAAACCTTGAGTTCAGACCATGCTCATTACCACTTTTACATTCCTTTGGTGCTTAAAAATCTCACAAACAGCTTAGGTAAAATGTTCTCAGAATTGAAGCGTATTGGAAACCACTTAAGGGGAATTTAGACTAGGTTCAAATATCTACTGTAAATTTGCCCTGTGAAAAGCTGTGTAAGTGCATGGTGAGTTGGGTATGGAGTGGAATAAGCTGCCTCCTGTCGAGGGCAGAGTAAGGTCACATACTTATGTGGTTACAGGAAAGTAGTAAGAATGCCGTAAATGCCCACTTTTTGAGCAGCAGTTTATTTGGATAGCCATTTCCTTCTACTCAGCAAGAAGAGTTCAAATTAACGTGAAGACGTAGGTGGAGCACGGCTAAGGTTTCTGCAGGCTTGTGTTGTCAGATACGCAAGCACAAACTAGCCAGGTATTTAAAAGTTGTAGAATGTAATTTAAAAATGTTTTAGTTTCGTTAGACTGTAAGTCTATTACATAACCTGCTACAACGCTTAAGGGACTAACGAAAGTATAGAGAACTATGATAATACATATTATTTACTGTATCGTAATGCAACTTGAGCAGTCTTTGGAGGCGAATAAATGGGAGAAGTGCAGACCCAAGGCCCAGTGAGTCGAAACTAATTGTAACCAAGTATAGTGAAGATTCGAAACAAATGCTTGACCTACCTAAGAGAAAAATTATTATTTAACACCGCTGTTCAGGAATAGCCTTCATTATAGGGTTTAAAAACTGTACCCCAGTGAGAATCACCTATGCAATGTAGAAATGCTATCTTATCAGAATGCTTTGCCCACTACAGTTCTGTGGATCTGCTTGGTGCGTTTGCAGTTGACGCTTTTTGCTAGGTACAAGATAAAGCACAAGTATTGTAACAAATAATTACTTGCTCTGTGCAGTTTTGGGATAAATGAAGCGCCCTATGGATGAACCTCAGTCACTGTGTGTTACATATGGGCCAATCTGCTCTGCCTAATAGCAGTGACTTGTTAGCAGTAAACACACGTCAGGTATTTGTTTCTGACTGCGTTTTCCTCTGTGATGTGGTCTGTCTAGAAATGGAGCTTCTACTGTTGTCACAGCAATCTTTGGAGGCATTCTTCAAAATGAAGTAAACTGCTTGATATGTGGGACTGAATCTAGAAAGTTTGACCCATTCCTAGGTAAGATGCTTCATGTCTTCCAAGTATTGGGTGAATTAAGCCAGAAAAAGAACTCTGAACCTCGTTATGTTTTGATGTCACATTACTGAACCAGATCTTAGCATGGAAAGATTAAATGCCAAGTGTTATTCTGCCCTAAACACTTTTAATATTTGTTTTTCTAGACCTTTCACTAGATATTCCAAGTCAATTCAGAAATAAACGTACTAAAAATCAAGAAAACGGACCAATGTGCACACTACGAGGTAAGAGTGCCTGGACAAGTGAAATCCCTAACAGGGGTAAGAGTATAGCTGTTACTTTCAGGTGAGCCAGGCTTTCACCTAGGATCTGATTTGCTGCTGTCTGCCATCTCGTTTTGTGAGGCTTTCTAGTGGAAGAAGGTGCCTTCTAGTGGAAGAAGTAATTTTCCATGCAGGTTTCACTCAGTCACTGTGTACTAACGTACTACCGCAATAAAGCGGGGCTGAGAGGTGCTTGGGTGTCCAGGTCAGCTAAATCCCAAGGAAGATACCAGCAGGGTTGTGGTGTGTGGTGGTTTTTTTTTTTTTTTTTTTTTGTGATGAGACTATTTGTGGTATGTTCCAGTCTTTCCAAATCAACAGTTACTCATGTGTCAAGTTGCGTAGCTGCAATTGTTAAGGCTCTGTGCTTAAAAGTACGCTTTGAAAAATGTGCCTCTTGCCATATAGTAAGGATGGCTTTTGCATGGTCTGTGTTTTAAAATGGTGTAAATACAGTCCAGGCCAGCTGGGTGGTGAGGCTTTTGACCTTGTTTTAAAGGACGTTAATTTCTACAGATCTGTAAATACGCTTGCTGAAAAATACTTTTTGGATTAATAAATATTTTCTCTCTTTTCACCTCGTGTCCTGGGGGTGTGGAGGGGGGAACACAGCTTTAATAGTTGAAGATTCTTATTTTATTAGCAAGTCTTTTATAAGCTTCTTTTGAAAATTAATGGTTGTGCTGAATGCCAGAAGGGATCTTGTTTGTTCTTTTTTTTTCTTTTTCTTTCTTTCTTTTTCTTTCTTGAACTGCTTATAACTGTGTTTTAAGGAACCAGGAGCTCTGCATGCTACAGCATGTTAATGTATTATTACATAGTTGCAGCCATTTTGCTGCACAAACATATAATAACATTAACCAGAATGACTGCAGCACACACATTCTCTATTTTGCTGAATTTACTATGTTTTGCTATGCTTTTTTAATTCTTATTTCTTTATTTATTTAGACTGTCTGCGCAGTTTTACAGACCTGGAAGAACTTGATGAGACAGAGCTCTATATGTGCCACAAATGCAAAAAGAAACAGAAATCCACCAAAAAATTCTGGATTCAGAAATTACCAAAGGTTTGTATGAGCTTGAAAAGTCACGGCATGGGAACGTGCCAAAGGAAATGGCTGCCCAACTGCTGATTAGAAACTAGTGTGTAACTGGTCCATCAGCTGCTGCTGATGTTTAGCAATAAGTTCAGCCTATTCCTCTAACACACCTTTGTGTGTGTGTGTGTTGTGTTTTCTTGTTTTTTTTTTTTTTTAATCCTATAGGTGCTATGCTTACACTTGAAACGATTTCACTGGACAGCATATCTGAGAAACAAGGTTGATACGTATGTTGAGTTTCCATTACGAGGCCTAGACATGAAATGCTATTTGTTAGAGGTATGAAGACACTCATCAATATGTCCTGTAGAAACATGTTCCACTGCCTTTAGAACAAATTACAGTAGATGTCATTTGAAATCTGAAGAGTTTTCTCTCTTTTTAACTGCAGCCTGAAAACAGTGGCCCAGAGAGCTGCCTGTACGACCTTGCAGCTGTTGTGGTGCATCATGGTTCAGGGTGAGTACGTGGAGTGAGCCAGCTTCTGGGCAGAAACCTTCTTCCCAGTGAAGTACGTGCTGACTGACTTGAGGTTTTTCTGTCCCTAGTGAATGTCTGTGTTTCACTAGTGGAAATAAGCAGTAGTTTTTAAACTTGGAAGGGGCAGAGCTGAACTAACTTATGATAGAGTTATACAGTAAGTCCCGGGAATCTCCACTGGTGGCCCTTCCTTGGGGGTAACGACTGAGACACCTAATTAAAATAGTCTATTTTCTGAAGGAATGGAAAGCACTAAAACCAACAGAGCTAACGCTTCACTCTGAAATTCTTAGTACCCAGAAATATTTTCTTCCTCTGTTGTTCGGTTTGAGAGGCATATGATGTTTATGCTGAAAAGCGTGTTTGTTTGGAGCAAATGTAGACTTAAGATGGGCACAGTAAAAGCACTTATCCTGTATTTACCTCCTCTTCTACAGGAGTGGAACTTGGGAAAGCTAACAGGCCTGCCCCAAGGCTTGATAGTCTTTGTATTTTTGGGAGTTTTCTGAAGAAACTAAATCATTAATCAAAACCTTTTTGATTTCTTGATGTAATTCAAAGATATTAGAAAGTTCAGTCCAGAAAGCCATACTATTTGACTTGACCCTTTGCACCTAATGCTTCAAAGTCCTAAGAAAATCAGCTGTACTTGTCGCAGTCAGTAAGGGAAAGTTGGTCGTAGTTAGAATGGAATTAGATGGTTGGAAGCATTCATGAACTGTGTTATAACCCATGGGCAGGTGAAAGCAGGTCTTAACTTGAAGTGGCAGGGCAATGAAAATTGGTTGGATTTGGAGCTCTGTTATTTGAGATCACGAAATACGGCTGCAAAACTTGGATCTGTTTAAAACGAATTTAAGTAATTTTGTTACTCTGGTCTTTGTTTTGCTGTGGCTGCTTTTGATTATATTTAGACTATGTGAGGTTCTCTAGTGTTAAGTGGGGAAGATTTTTACAAAAATAAAAAATTCACTATGCTAGTTGTTATAACTTGTTGTTATGTATATATATAATACTTACAACTTATTGTTATAAATACTTATAACTTATTGTTACAAAATTCACTATGTTATTAGCTATAGCTAATAACAATAACAGCTAATGGGCTTTTTTTTTTTTTTTAACGTGGGCAAGAATATTAGTTCTGTGTCGCAAGAAGCCTTGCTTACACACAACTATGGGATGCTAATATGTGTATATATTAAAAAAAAAAAAAAAAAAAACCACTCATCCCAGTATGTGATTGCTCTGACTGAATGTAAAACTTTAATTTGAAGAACTTTGAACCCACAGATGAAGAGGAGGAGAATTTTACCAGCTGTTACAGGGGGCTTAGTTCTTTTCTTCCTCTGGCTCCTGGAATCCTCTTAGTTCATTATCGCTTAGTAGAAAACACGTCAGAGAAAGAGGTGCTGTATCTGTCTCCTTCTGATTGTCTCCTCTCCACCCCCCCCCCCCCGCCCCCTTTTTCTTTTTTCTCCCTTCCCTTCTCGCCGTCAGCGTTGGCTCCGGACATTACACCGCATATGCAACGCACGAAGGTCGTTGGTTCCATTTCAACGACAGTACTGTAACTCTGACCGACGAGGAGACTGTGGTAAAGGCAAAGGCCTACATCCTCTTCTACGTGGAACGGCAAGCCAAATCTGGATCAGATAAACTTTAATACCTCCTTCTAATTCTCACTTATCAAGTCCATCGGACAAAACATTTCCATTTCTCCGTAAATACTTGATCCAAGACTATTAATTTCATTGTGCACTTTTCAATTTCCTCTTGTGGGTTTTAGTTTTGTTGTGTCAATGGTAGCATTTGACTTACTGAACTTGGACACAAACTAACTTTTTTATTAGTTATACCAGAAAACCTCAGCAGATTTTGATTTGCTGCTTTAGTTGTGATAACTCAATTTTTATATATAGTTTAATGAACTACTTAGTTATTTGACTTTTTTATATTAATGTTTTCAGTTCTCACTTTCTAAAGGCACATTTACATCAGAGAAGCTTTCTGTTCTCCTTGCAAGCAAGATAAATGTGCTCCTGATTATGAAGAGCAATACAACTTCATGCTGCTCTCACAGCTGTTATGTAGATACAATTTAAACTCTTTAAATCAAGGAAATATTTGCACGTATTATTTTCCTTTGTGCAAGAAACTAAACAGCGACCTCTGAGCAATCATTCTTTGTCTGCAGAAGAGATGAGAGATGGCATCGTTAAATAGACCAGGTAATTGCTGCTATTGGTGTGTATTCAGGCTGCTTACTTTCAGGAATCATTGTAAATAAATAGTTGGTTCAATTGTATCTATACTGCAGATTAATTCAAGTGTTCCTCACATATGCTCTTCCCTTCCCTCCCCCTTCAACATTTTTAAAAATTATCTTAAAATATATATGTCTTAATTGTGTTGGATTTGGATTTTTTTTTTAATGAATCTAAATTGCCGGAAACATCTCTATTTCAGATTTTAATCCTGAAATTTGATCATAAACAATGACTTGCTTTAAAACTTGGAGACTTCCTGGCACTGGGGCCCCAACCCCCTTTCCTCATGGAATAGGAACGTAGCCCCAAAGCCTGGGAATCTGTGAAAACACGCTTAACTCTAAACACAGCTCCTGTCCACCTTCAATGCCTAAAGTTTGCTTAAAACTGAAAGACAGTGTATGGAATTCAAGGTGCTTTGTTTGACTTGTGCGCTGCCAGTTCAGTTGCAAACTGTAAAGGGAAGATACTCAATTTCATACACGTAAGAGATTACACCATGCTGGTCTGATGGGAGATGTTCAGCCAGAACTTCTTGTTGAATGAAGCAGCAAAATGGCTGTCATATTTACTCGTTAGCCCAGTGTGCTGCTTTTTTAAACAGTCTCTGGACTTGAACTGGCGGTATCATACGATTTCTTAAACCTGTCTGTTGAATGGAAAAAGGCTTCAGTTTCAAGTTGAATTTTAGCTGTACTGCTGATGTTCTGGTTAGCAGAAGTCAGACCCTTTCAATTAAGGAGATGTAAAAGAACAGGAGAACCGATGTTGCAAAATTTGGGAGTCCAGAAAATCTGAAATTTGACAAATGTGACTTTTCAGTCTCCCCCCCACCTCCCCAAGCCAGCCCCCGTGTTGCTGGGGAGTAACTAGACACTCCTGCAGTCTCAGAAGCTTGGTGATAAGTGTAGGATTTACTTTACAGAGAATCACAGCACCAAACAGCATCTTCTAGTTGTGATAACAAAGTACAACATACTTGTCTGAAAACATGTAAGAATTCAAGTAAAATGTGTGTTTGTTTTTTTTTAAAGCTAATGCTTCCAAAGGATATGCCCACTAAACGTTTCCCTAAAAATTGTACTGTAGCTCAACTTGATGCATATTTTTTTGAGTAAGCATTGATTTCCCTGTTGTGGGCATACCTGCTAGCTGTACGTTGGCAACTACAAATAGAAATCACAATCCGATGTTGTTTAAAAGGCAGTCGTTCGTTCTGGCTTTTTCCACATCATCTTAAACCAGGAAAGAGACTGGCTTTATATAAAAGTGCAGAAAATGGCCAGCATTGCTAATTGTGTTTGACTACATAAACTATACATTAGCTAAAAACCTGTGCCTGTTAGCTACATTGTGACACACACACACACATACACGTGCATCTTGTCTTGTTTTTGCCTTAAGTCGAATAAATAGAACTATTCATTTTTTTTAATTGTAGATGCTTGTCACCTACTGTTTTCCAGTTTCTTGCAGTCAGAGCCTTTGTTCCGGCAGAAGAGTTAGCTGTTACCATTTATGTGGGCAGAAAAAGGTATCTGACAGACTTCATCATTGTGTGGGGCAGGGGGAAAGTATCTTTTAACACACATGGGGCATTCAAATAGTTCCAACTGTATTTGCATTCTGCATGCTGCTTCAATTGGCTTGCTTTAGAAGTTTAGTTTTGGGGGAATACAAATATTAAAATACACCACTAGCCATGGCCACAAACAGTTTAACTTGCTGTAGGCAAGTGAATGCAGGTCTTGCAAATCGGTGATGTAAATGTGCCTTTGTGTATGTTTAGGAACTTAAATTTGTAATTTTCATCAACATTCACTTATTTTAAGCCGTTTCTACTTCTCCAGCTGTTTTTTTTTTTTTTCCTTAATCAAATTAATGGTCTCACTTCAGTATGTCCTTTCAGTAATCTTTTCTCTGTAACATGAAGGTCTTGGGCAGTGGCATCCAGCACGGTCCATTTCAGCCATGGCCATGGGAACACAATGCAATCGCGTCACGTCAGTCTTGTTCTTGCAGCAGGTGGTGATAAGGACTCAGCCATATGCGTTGCTGGAACAAGTCCATCATAAATCCTTTCCTAATCTAACTTTCTCCCACTGCAAACCCAGATGGACAGTACAAACAGTTTGTTGTGGCAACACAAATATTTCTCTTCCTGGTGGAGAACTCTGCTTATCCACTGTATTCTATTCAGTGTGGTGTCAAAAAAAAAAAAAAAAAAAAAAAAGTAAGTAACTGAGCACTGAACCAGTAACATATACTGCACCTGGCCTAGTATTACATTTTTAACCTTACTTGTATATCCTATATTTATCTACTAGCTTGTGGGAGGGGGGAGAGATCTGATTTCATTTAAGCCAAATGTTTCTTTTCTACTTACTGCTGATCATAGTACACACTAACTGGCAAGAATTTTTTTCTTGCTCATGTCTGCTCTGCAAGCAACAACTGCTCTCTACAGTTCAAAGACTCGCATAGTTTTTTTTGTCACCAAAATTTGCCTGATATAAGGGTGTCCTTTTGTTAGTCATTGTTTAGCCATGTATACAACTGGAGCCATGACTTCTGTAAAACAAAACTGCAAAATTTCCAGCTCTCAGAATAGTGCTTTACTGTGGTGTATACCGAGCATTTTAATGCAGAATTGTGCAAACCTCTAAGGCACTTAGACCGAGAGCTCCTTCTCATAGTACGGGCAGAAGGTGTTTTTCCAAGAGGTCATAGATGTCAGTGGGAGATGAGAGGTTAAAACTTTCACAGATAGCTAGGGAAAAGTGGACTTGTATCAGAAGCAGGAGGCCATTTATAAGGATTTTGCTAAATCGATGGCACGCATAACGCTTCTTGGTGGTCAAAAGCTTCCCCAGCCATGTTTCATTACCGATGTGTCTCTGTCTTACCGATGAGGTAATTGGCACCTTGACAGTTGATTCCAATGTGCTTTAGGATATCCTCAAGTACTGTAGTGCCATAGTTGTAATTGTTTACCATTAAAATCTAGTGTGTACGTTTCAGTGAGGATCACTGACTGTGCTCATCGTGTGTGTTTTTGGAGCATTTTCAGGATGAATGTGAATAATACCTCATTCACGCAGTGTGTTTATGGAAAATGTGCCATTAAAGTGTCTCCTGTCCCTAGAAAATGAAACTTTTCTTGTCCTTCTACAGGTATCAAAATATTAATGTAAATTCTCTGAACAGGGATGACTATTTTGACTTGAATTGGGGTGGAGAGCAGCCCAGAATCAAATTTAAGTGTTCCCACTATTTAGCACTGCTGTCCAAATTTGGTATCTAAGCACAAAGAGGACCTGCTTTTCAATTTTAAAAGGCCTTGTTACATCACAGCAATTATTTTTTTTTTTTTTTTGTCAGACCAAGGTCTATGTCCTCTGTGTGGTGGAAGAGTCATACCAGCAATGGTCACCTTAATTGTTTTCTTTTTTAAAAGAAAGACTGTTGCAATGTATATTACAACTCTGAGTAGTCTTGACTATCTACATCTGTTCAAAAGCAAAGGTGAGTTCTGAAAAATCAGATGAAGGAACAGAGGGAGAGTTCAAAAAAGTGTCCTCAGAACAACTGCTGCCATACCAGTTCCGCTGCTGTTTCGCCAGTGTCTGGCTTACCTGGTGTGTAAAATCATCTCTTCCACTTGTCCTTTTCCTGGCTTCGCAAGCACTTGTGCTCCTGCCCACAACCTGTTTCTGAGCATTAACTATGGGAGGGGAGCAGAGCCATCCTCGTTATTTTGAGGGAAACACTTCTTAATAACAGGCTATGAAAACAAAGACTGACACCCATTAAGCACAGCTTACCATATATAATAGAAGATTACCCTAAAGACCTACACACTGCCTTTCTTGCCTTTTATTCTGAGCCACTGCGCATTAAAATAAATTTCAAGTTTTGTTTTTCAGGGTTCAATTGCAGAGTGCAATCTCAGGGGAAGAAGGACAAGCTTAACTGCAAGCCCATTCAACCCTGTCAGAAATTGAAACGACCCCAATTAAAACGCATAGGTACATAATCTTAGCTGAGTAAAAACAAAAGGAATGTATAATTTAACAATGTGTTAAGTAAAAAATGTAAAAAAAAAAAAAAAAAAAAAAAATCAGACAGATGCTAGGCAGTAACCACCCTGAGCATTTTACTTCACAAACATCAACATTGTAGGGCTGTTTATTGTTACTTTCCCTTCTCTCTATTTTTCTTCTAGCTGAGCATTTCTGCTGCAGTCGCTCCAATATTGGAAACAAACCATTTTTATTCCTAAAATGTATCTCTGTCTACTTTTCTAAGGCTAAGGTAAGAGAACTAAAGCTACAGAACCATATGCAACATTAACAGCACTTGTAAAACTCAAGCTAATAAAGCTGTTAAAAGGCCGCAGGGTAGGAACGCAGGGCCTTGCTGCTCCCAGGCCTGGCTGTCGGTGTAGCCTTACTTTCCTGAGGCAAAAGGTGAAGCAGCAACTAGCAGTGTTTGCTCAAAGAGCAGCAGGCAGGAAAGTGTCGGTGCAGCTGGGGTGCATAGCAGGGAAGGTGCAGGCTTGTTTTGGGCATACTTCAGAGTACCCAGGGAAATTTATTTTTAAAGAATTTTTTTAACTAACAGCTTGTAAAAGTTCATTAAACTAGCCTCTCTTAAATGCCAGTAGCCTAGACCTTTCACAAAGGTGCAGCCTTAAAAAAAAAAAAAAAATATTAATGAACAAATACAGGAACCACCCCCCCTCTTTTTTCCCCCCCCCCTTCCCTCAAACTTGAGGATGGCAAAGCTGCTTGATGCAGCTGCAGCTACTCTGTGTTCATTAGCACAGCACAAGCTCTTTACATCATCAGGATTGCCTAAAAGAAAATAATCCCTTTTAAGGAAGCATTTCATGAAAGTCAAGTGCTGCTGCTCCATGCCCATTCCAATTCCTTGAAGAAGAGGAGCAACCCTTTCATGCATGCATGGTTCTTATCCTGTCCCAGTTGTTGGCCAAAAATAAACACCATTCCACAACCATATATGTGCAACAGCCTCCTGGTGAGCCCCCCCAACCCCCCCCCCCCAACCCACACACACTCACTCTCTGCCCTTACGCCACAAGGCCAGGAGACCTGGCCAGGAGACCGTCTGCTTTCTAACGCGCTGAAGAGCTATGCATATAACCCAGCTGAATCGGGAGTGCCTCTTACATCTATTTTCTTTTCTGGACAAAAACAGTAGAAAAAGTCTAGCAAAAACATGTCACAAAATGCTAGAAGTGTTTCAAGATCCTTTACTGTGGTCTTTGCTGAACTTTCATTCTCCAGTGGAACTGAAGAAGGATAATTTTCTCCTGGGACCTGCTTTAAAGTACTTATCCATCTGCTGGCATTCACAGACAGTCAAGGTGTGTAACACTGAGGAGTGGCTGAAAAACACTTTCCAGAAAGACTTCTGTAGCAGGCATGAAACTACTGTCAATGATTTTTTACTAGAAGTTTGCAACAGGTACGTTCTTTGGGTGCGAAATTCTACAGCTTTAAAAAAAAAAAAAAAAAGTTAACTGTCACCTGCCTCAAAATGACCGAGCGCATCTTAGAGCTCTTCTCCATACGGCCTACCTGAAACGGAGCAGTGCGTACGTGAGTGCCTTGACTTTTAATAGTGTGGTTAAGTTAGTTTTAGTGGAACTTCCTATTGACTTACTTTACTAAGATTCCTCAAGCCTCATTTTTCCTCTTAGTTTTTTTCCTTTTTTTTTTTTTTTTTTTTTTTGACATGAATAGTACTGGAACGTGCAATAGTGCCGACTAAAGTGCTGCTTAACGAAACTGTACCATTCTGGCAGTACAAACTGTCGGGGTGGGGGAAGGGAAGCCCTAGAGGAGAAATACGGTTTTACATAATGAATACGTCATTACAAAAAAAAAAAAAAAAAAAAAAAAAAAAAAAAAAAAACAAGTTCATGAAACACATCATTACTAAACGTGAACTTCTATTTATTTCCTTCACGTGGTAGTACAGCTTACGTAATGCTGGGCTCTGTCAGGACAGCACTGGGCATTTTTCTAAGAAGAACTAAATACTGCTTTTAGACTTAGTTAGAATTGCTACACTTACTTACTTATCTACATTTAAGCTTTTTATAAGCTTCAGTAGAGGAAGAAGGACCTACCACTAAGGAAAAGCAGCTTTCAGTGCACACCATTATTTCTTGAGACAACTATACTGCTAGGAAGTGGCTCCAAGACAAAAATCAGGAGGGCAAACCAGGTAGAGCCCATCCTTGTGCATTGTAGAACCAGCAAGGACAGCTGTAGTCACACATTAGCGCTGAGACAGGCATGTCAGAGCCTACCCTGAGCGGGCACGCCACTGTGCTGCAGCCAGCCTTCAGCTTTGGGCCACACTGGGGAGGACAACGGTCCCTTAGGAACTAAAAGAATTTTTAAAACCCACCAGATTACAGGCTGTTGGCAGAGCATAGGGTGTTGCTGAGAACAGGCAACAGTGAAATCTCAAGTAGCTGTTCTAGAACAAGTGATTTTAAAAAAAAAAAACCAGATTAATTAGCAAAATACTGTTAGGAAACACACCTGTTGCTACAGAGGAAATGTCCAGTTTTGGCACTGGAATGTCTACCAGCGGCTGCACTTAACTATTTTCATTCTTTTGCAATCACAAATCTGTATTCGGAAAGTGGACACAGCAAGATCACAGCTCTGCAGACGCAGTTTATCACTGAAGTACAGTCCTCTGTAGAATCCATAACCCCAAACTGGCTTGCAAAGCCTGTGGGTAGCAAGCAATCTCAAAGGCCTGGCAGTCCATCAAAACTCAAAAAAAAAAAAAAAAAGGCTTTCAGCCTTGAACAGCTTCATTTCCACAAGTTAAATCTGAACTCTTAAAAACTACAGTGTATATTGATACTGCCCCCTACAGTCATTTTAGCCTTCCCAAGCCAAGTTCTTGTCTTGTTGCAGCAACCTTCTCAAAGCAATTCCATCACAACAAAAATCCTAGCACTCTGTGCAAAGAAATATGAATTAGAGTAGGCGCAGTATATATATTTTATATATATTATAGTAATACTCTCTCTCTAAATATATATATTAGAGTAATACTATATTGTAGAGAGTGTGTGTGTCTGTGTTTCTCTCTCAGAGTAGGCTCAGGCTATATAGTTCCCTGAGTTGAGAGTATTTTTGTTCTGTTCATTGACCAAGACTTGAGAAAAGGCAGGTTGGATCCTTTCCTGCTTTGGACATTTGTTTTTCTACCTAGTCACAAGAGTAAAGGAAAAGAGTAAAAAAACCAAAACACGTGCAGGCGACATGATCTCACTGTATTAGCTCAGCTGAAAAGGTGACATCAAGGAGCAGTTTGCGGCGAAGAGGGTGGGGTGGGAGGAGAAAGAGGAACGTACTGGTGTTTGCGTAAGGACAAGAGAACATGCTGCAGTGCTAGCTGTCCAGCAGTGGCCATGAGCAGTGCCCCTTGTTGGCACCCACTGCCAAAACCCTGAAACACGCTGTAAGCACAAATGTTTATTTGAAAGTGCGCTTACAGACACCTTCTTACAGCTCTTGTAGGACAGGGAAAAGCTAATAATAGCTTTACTGAAAGGGCTCACAAGCTAGATAAGCAAACACCTTTGCATTCCTGTAACCATTTTCCCCCCCTCAAAGAAGTCTGGTATTAATGGAGAAACGTTAAGCTCCATTTAGCTAACGATATGGGATAGCTAAACCAGTGCTCCCTGCAGCAAGCTGCAAGCAAGAAACCAACACACTTTGTAGGGAAGGCTCTGCAGGCTGGTGCACAACGGCTAGTAGTGCCTAGGCTGCTTCAGTTTTACACATACAGTTAATACCAGTCATCAACACACTGCACTTGGAGAAGAACAGGCCTTTTCTGCATTTGCCCCAGTCTAGCTGAGCAACAACAAGAAATACTTTTCATTCGTTGAACAGGAGAATTCTTACCAGTTCCAGCTGTTTGAGGAAGGTTTAAGAGTTGTGTGGGGAATCGGACATCAGCACTCCATTAAAAGTAGCAGGTTGAACCTATTCAGTAAAACCCAGGAGTTGCAATGCACATGTTAATTCCCATAAATCAAGAGCGAGAGAGTGAGAGCGTCTTACTTGCCCATGCTCAGCATGTCTACAGTCTCTTCTCGCAGTTGTCCTCAAATTCATCCTGCCTCAAATCTATGAGCTCTGCTGTCTTCATCCCCTGGACCTGGAGGAGGGCAGCACCACGCACCTCCTTAAGAAAAAAAAAACAATGCAGCTGCAGCTTAACAGGCATCCACTTTCCCTTCCCACTGTGCTGACTGAGCTCCAGATGTTGTGATGAGCAGGAAAAAAAAAAAAAAAGAAGGTTAAGTCTTGAGATTAGTAAAGCTGTGTATTAAGCTGTTTAAATGCCTCTGTCTACTCATGCTTTTTTACCCCTCCTGGTAGAAGAGAAAGTATTTTTCTAACTTTCATTTTAATGATGACAGTGTCTTGAAGACACTGTCTTCTCCAAACTCTGCACATTAGCACATTACTCATTTTTCCCTCCTCTCACCTGTAACAATCGCCATGTTTTCAGATGTCAAAACCTGCTCTCTCTGACCCTCTCTGGGTGCGGCCACGTTACAGATGATTGCATCTTGCTTCTTCTCAAAAACTGCCCAAACCTCAAGACGCTCAAACTGGAAAATTGCGTGCGGATCACTGACCAGACCCTGGAAGCCGTGACCCTCTACGGGGGATCCCTGCAAACGCTCCACGTGGATTTTTGCCGGAACATAACACAAAGTGGTCTAGAGAAAGTCAGGGAAAAACGTCCTTCAGTAACGCTAAGAGCAGACAGAAGCGCTAACATGATTCCAGACAACAAGCCAGAAAAAAAGCTGATGCTTGAAAAGGCATCAAGAAAACTGGTTCAGCTTTAAGTGGAACAAGCTGTATGAAATCAGTCAACATGGCTCGTCTACCTCACTTCCCCTCTCCTCCCAGGTAGCAGGGCTGCAGTTAACCACGGCTACTTAACTGCACGCTGGGCTAAGTCCAAACACATGGCTGGTATATTTTGTAAAGGCTCTACAGCGACAGTGTGTGCATCGCCACCAGCGCAGTCTTAAGACGTTTTGTTTTCTGCTGTTTCTTCAAACTGGAAAATCCTACATTTCTGCCACAAGATGGTAGCCTAGATTAAGGTTAAGAAACTGTGATTCTGATATCTTTGCTGAAGAGGGAAGGGGAGGGAAGAAAAGCAGCAGCCGATACTGCTTGGGTAATTGTATGATCTACCTACGTTTCAGGGAAAGCGTGATTAACAGATTTCTGTAAAAGGAGATGCAACACACACGTCATTCCATCAGCTGGGGTGACAACCACTACGTCTCAGATCCTTCTGGCTAGCAGATCACATTACCTGACAGCCACCACTTCCTCAGAAATCAGAATTTGTAGCTGATTTGTCAGGCCTGTTTATTGAATGCGGATATGTATGGCAATGTGCACAAAAGACTATCTGACCCTCCGTATAATGTATTTTGACAAGCTACCCTTCAACTTATTTTTTAAAGTTGGCATTAAAGTGAGCCAGTCTGCAGAAGTAACCTACCTGAAAAGGCAATGATTTACAGCCTGTAAGTTATGCAACTTCAAATGCTGAATTAGGAAATTGCTACGGCAGAGATCCGTATTAACACCTGTTTGTCTCTGCAGCAGTAAAAACACGCAGCTGTTTGCATCCCAAACCACAGGCTGTCGCATTCATACTGCTTTGCTACATGGAAATGAACCATTTTTTAAAGGGTTTAAATTGTGTGGAACAATTCAGAAGAATGATTGCGTGAATTGTTTTTTGTTTGAACTACAGCATGCCTTTTTAAAAAGCACCATCTCAAGCCCCGCACTTCACCTATACGGGAGCACGTCCTCAAATTCAGCTTTCCATTATTTTCCATTTTGTACAGCAAGTGACGTTTCTGACATGCCCAGACTTTGGCTCCTAGAGAGCATACCAGAAAATAAAAACCTGCATATTCGTGCTGCCTCTGCACCTGAACTTACTTTACCATGTATCTCCTCTGCACCTGAACTTACTTTACCATGTATCTCCTCTCCCATTCAATGCAAGTCACTGAAGAACTTTAAGCTTGCAACGAGAGGTGGATAAATCTGGCTATTGATGATTTAGTTTCTCCTACAGGACCAGATATCGGGACAGCTTCGATACTGAACACAAAGCTACGTACAGCCCAGGCTGACAAGCTCTACAGGTCCTGAACAACAGAATTCCAGCTTAATTCACGATGAAGTCTACAGCAGGAAGATTTCATTTTAAATAAAAACTTACAGAGAGTAGAAATACCTGGGTAAAGGTTTCTGTCCTTAAAATTAAAGCACATTTAGAAATATTAACCTTGGGAAAATAGTGTTCTGTCCCGAAGAGTCAGCATTTCTGTTCCATTCCGTTAGAGGTATTCACGACGACTTCGCTACAGCAATCTCTCTGTGCGCACATCATAGTAAATCTGGCTTTGATTTAGATGAGGTGCTCTATATTCGTTCATCAACCCATGAACGAGAACTTGCATCACTGGAATTCAAGTATATCAAGACTATCATGGTTTAAA
Organism: Struthio camelus; assembly: GCF_040807025.1. NCBI lineage: Eukaryota > Metazoa > Chordata > Aves > Struthioniformes > Struthionidae > Struthio > Struthio camelus. Next base: position 21,200,403 of record NC_090953.1, read on the forward strand.
ATAATTTTACAGCTTTGATGCGTTTTTACAGTTGTAAATGCATCTACAGGTAAAGCTCTGCAGGCTTCTATTTTGTTAATTACTTGTCTGCATTTTACTCTCTCTTACATAACTGGAAGATTACAGGAGCTAACATTTCTGATAAGGAACACAGTTAGTGACGTCTTAAAATTGCTATTTAGTAAGTTATTTAAGGTTGCTATCCATATCCAACATGACACTTTTTTTTTTTTTTTCTCCCCTTAGAGAATGATGTGACCGCAGTACCTCTCTTAAAAGATGTATGGAAAAATTGCTATTCAAATAAAGCAGATTTCCCCCCCCACTGGCATCCAAAATGTAGAAAGAAGTTCTTAAGTTAGATGTCAATTACTTATGAGTAACTGGTTTGATTTTCCAGCATCTCACTGTATTCTTTTAACAATATTACTACTCCTTTTATTAAAGTTATGTGGAGAAATGTTGCTTTGGATATCATAATGTAGAACTCGTATTTTAACTTAGCTCTGATGCCTCAGGTAGTTGGTCTTGAAATAAATCTTTATTTCAACTGATGTGTCATCTTTCCTTCATGTTTGAACAGAAGAAAAAGAAATATGCTATCAAAATTCCACTTGAAGCCAATTCTTATTGCAAAAGTAGAACTGTAAAACTGTATTTCCAGTTAGTTTCTCTAAGAAGATAAGTTTCAATCTCAGCAGAAATATTTTTTATAGACTATATTCCTAGGGCTTATTCTTTCCTCTGCAAGAACTGATTAACTAGTTATGGACTCCTGAAAATATCCTTTATACGGTGCAACAAAAATGGAAAGAGGATTTTACAGCTTTCAACATTAATGAATATACTTACTCGTCTTCTCCATCCTGGTTTATCGATCCACAGATATCCTTTGGTACGCTTGTCATTTGGCTGAGCTACAAAACAAATCACAGCATTACAGAATCTCAGTGAAATAGAGCTAAAATTCTAGAGGAATATCCTGTCAGGATGAAGATCCATAAGAAACACTTACCCAGGAGAGACATAAAGAAAATAATTTATTATTGCATCTTCACAACTTGGTGATACTTCAACAGCATAACACTACAATATTCTGCTATTTCATTAATTCATTCCTAGAATTTAAGTAGGACCCTTATGCAGTACAAAATAAGGAACAAAACTGGAAATATTCCAGGAAAAAAAGGGCAAACAGCAGTCCTAAACCAGCATTTACAAGTCAGAAAGGAGATGGCTGCACTGAATAAACGGACTGCAGTGGGGAAAATGGAATGCTTACACAACTCTCACCGTGAATATATTATTTCTGCACGGAAAAAACCCAAGTTTCACATATTGCTGTTAAGCCAAAAGAAAGCGTGAATTCTACAGTGGTCTGAGTAACCAAGGACCCTGTACTGATGCCAGCTCTAAGCGCTCTGTGATGGATGCCTTTCTAGGGAAAGGTTAGATCTAACACCTAACAGGTTTCAAGTAGCTACAAAATATGAAAGTGGACGTGCATGGCCTACATATTATTTATGCCTTTCTGCCTGTCTTCCATCAGGATTGTTTCTGAAGTTTGGTTGCTTGGCTTATTTTTTTGTATGTATGTTCAAAGTCATATTTCTTTGCCCCTCCCCTCCTTGAATTAAGGTATTTTTTCATGATATGGTAAAATCTGACCACCCAGTGCTGTTTTTCAGCACCAATCATTAGTTTTCCTAGTTAGGAACGTAATTTGAAAATTGCGTATATAATCATTACATTTTACTTAGGCTATTACGTAAAAGGATGGAAGCGCACTGAAAGTTTTCCTCAGTCCCGAGCCATTTGAGTTCTGTCAAAATTCTCTTTAACATTAGTGAAACATTGTTCACTTCTCACATACTCTAGCTTAGTATTTTGGCTCTGACTTACCAGGTATGGAAGGTGGAAGGCTTGTTATACGATACTTCCCGAAAGTGCTTAGAAGAAAAAAAAAAAAAAAGTGATACGAACCAAGACACCTGCTCAGATTATCAGATGCAACCAGCAAACAATGAAGAAATTGCTTACTTACCAGAAGTGCTATTTTTGGCAGTCAAACATCACCGCTCAGTCAAGAGGTCTAAATGACAGAAATAAATCTAACTTCAAGACCTGACCTGATCACTTGTGCCCTTCTGAGAAGAGGTGGACAACAGTTACATACACATTCTACTCTTATCAGTCCCCTCTAAGCATGACAGAAGCCAGTCCCACCAACCGCTGCCGTCCTAGCGCTTGCCGCACCCCCTAACGCCACTACTGCAAGCCCAGCAAAGGGCGGAGGGCTTATCCAGCTCAAGTGATGGGCCCTCCTCTAGCCCTGGGGCTGCCTGCTCATCTCTCTGATGGAGCCTGCCTGCCTGTTTCAAACGGCTGGCCAGTTGTCTGAGAGCCCAAAGTGCTGTGGATGTACTTCCTAGCGACAGTTCCTGGTGTAAAAAACGGTGAAGAAAAGTGGTTGGAAATCCCAGAGGAAGTAAGAGAACAAAATATCTAAATCCAGGGGAAAAATAGGACAAGAAATATCAAACTGGATTTCAAGAAGCAACAGTCCTTTAAATTAGGGAGAGCGAGCGTTTCCTGAAGAGCTGACAACTAAGGAAAAGGCTAGGTCTTCCTCACTTACAGTAGAAAATAACAGGTAGTAAATAAAAGTATTGTTTAACAACAGCTGCAGGCTTTCGGCATCACAGTGCTTTCCGTGTAATACCTTCCCAGAACAGTACTTTCCTGGCAAAAGCTTTTCAAGCTGTTTTTTTCTGGTTATGTCTAGAATTTAACACTTCCAAGCATACTGTGTTCGAAAGCTCACAGGAATTTGAAACGGCTACAGACAAACACACTGTCTTACAACCGTTCTTACCTTTGATCTGCATTTGGCATCACTGATCTCTGCTTCAGTCATGTACCTCAGAGCCATCCAACCCCGAAAGGCGGAAGGGAACCGAGGTGTCATGTTTGGGGACAGCGCGTCCACCTCCCCGAGGCCGTTCTGCCTGGTGCAGCAACTTTGCCCGTGGAAGGTCTGCTACAAGAAGTCAGTTGCGTTGTGTTCCCCCCCCCCCCTTAAATAACTGCATACATGACCTGCTACTAGGGAACGCACACATACGCTGATAATATTTATTCCCCTCTCTATACAGGAAGAGATTTGCATACATAAAATACCCTTAAAAGGACATAACGTTACAACTTTCTCAGGTGGTCTCCAACAGTAGGACAGAATCAGTGCCGTAAGTTCATCTCTGTACGCAGTTCTGCGTAAGAAGCATTAGGCAAGAAACATGATTCCAGTCTCACTCAGATGCCTGAGCAACAACAACAACTAAAAAAGCCAATGAGCAGAGTAAAAGGAATGCATGCACAATATAATCATGGTGAAAACAAACAGTAGGGTAAAATAAAAAGAATTAAGCATTTGATAGATTTAATCATGCTAAGATAGAATATTCAAAGGAGAAGCAGAATTTAAAAAACTCAATTAAAGAGCCAAGCACATCCCTTTAATCAACATTAATATTTACCAATATCAACATCCTTTACACTTTACTGTAGACTGCCTCCAAAAATACCCTCACTACCCAAGAACCAAACTGCATAGCCCATACAAAACTAATATTTTTTTCAGGTGTAATTCCCACTTTCTTCCGGGCTTCTGAGTGAAGCAGACTGAAAAATCAGTAGCACTGACTCAGACACATAACTGCAGTCTAGTAGACAATAATGCAGGATTTTAAACAGCAGTCTACCCTTTTATTGGTAACTTCATGTTTTTCATGTATAACAAGTATGATTTCTGACCAGGATGTGAATATACTCCCCTACAACATAGGGATGGGGTACCAAAACCTAAGTCCAATTTGGAACCATACTGCATCCTAAAGAAGGAAATCAGGTCTGCATGACTGCAGAGCCCCAAGACCCCTTTCTCCCACAGTTGTTGCAAGTTCCCCTCCGCGTTTCACGTTCTAGTCTGGTTCTTGGTCATAGCCCACGAACCTTTTGCCTTTCTCAATAGCCAACAGCTAGTCGTTACTGAGAGGACCTCACCAGATAAAACCTGGATCTTCAAACTTTGACAATTGAACAAGTCAGCCCTTTGACCACTATTAGCTGGCAGCAATACACCACATTCTGCTCTTGACCAACTTGGCCTCTTTATGAAATTCCCTAATTAATCCCTGCTGAAGTACAGCAATCACATGAGGGCAGAAGAGAAGAATTTCTGCTTTCTTCTCCAGACTCAGGTCCAACAGTCCTGTCCCAGGCGAGTTAGGCTAACAGACATTCTCACTAATCCTCAGCCCCACGCCATCCTTGCCAAGGACTCCAGCGTGAGCGAGGGGGAAATCGGGGCAGAGCAGGGGCGACCCACCAGGGGAGACTCTACCCTTTTCCTCAGCCTAGTTAAATCCTGCTACTGAACACCACGTAGTTGCTTTAGTAGTTTGACACAAATCACATTTGTTATACAGACACTGAGGGGAATTATCTACTCTTCGGCACTTCCCCAAGACACAGAACAAAAGATTTCTTTATACAGTACATTACTGTCCTAACCAACGATGAGCATTACTGTGTAAGCCACACACTTCTGATTATAATGCAATTACAGCTCTAACAAAATAAGACTAAACATACGCAATTTTACTAAAATCAAAGGCCTAAACTAAGAATGTTTATAAGATCTACAGCCTGGCCTACTGTACTGACGCTTTCATTCGTAATTTCTTTGCGCTCTGATCAGGATTGACTTTACATATATTAAAAAGGATTGGGGGGGGGGGGGGGGAGACAGACACAGGATTTAAAGGATTCTCTGTTTCAAGGTAGCCATACGTTATCACTGTCAACAACTACCACTGTGGAGGAGAAAAGTGCTTAATGAAAAGCAAAACAGAACCAAGTACAATTTTAACTTATATTTAAGTACAGGTGATAAATAGTGGTATACCTCAAAGTGCAGGGTAGTGCTACACATCCGATTAGTTGAAGATAAACATTTTAAGATGTTTCAAATGTCCTGTCTAAACACTGCAATATTAAAATTTCCTGAGACATATCATGTAAAAGTGTGAAGGCTAAGTTAACCAATAAACAGTTCACAAAGGCATACAAGCAACCAATTCTTGAATTTGCTTTATTTTCTCTGCATAAGGAACCCTGCACAGGCAATTCAAATTAAAACAAAATAAATATGAGAATATTCATGTAAAACTGTCCTTGCTAATGAACAATTATACACAATGTACAACTTCATGTTCACTGGGAGGGCTTACAAATGTACTATTCCCAACAAAAATGCACCAAAATGTCTCCATGCAAACTTATCAAAAGTGACCAAAAAAGGAAAAAAAACTTACTGATCATAGTTTTTTTGTTTCCTCTTTTTTTTTTTTTTACAATCACAAAAAAAATAAAAACATCTAATTTTTTGTTACATTTAGAGTAACTAAAATGTGGCCACTGTTTATTAACATCTGTTTTTATGCTCCTAAGACATCTATGGTTATCATAAAATTGTGCCAACAATGAATTGGACTTAGGGCACTATTTGTAGTAAAAGGAAGATGATTTTGTTCACAGAATGTTAATAATCTGTGTCTGAGCCCTCTGCATTGTCCACGTTCCTTGAGAGCATATAATTGTCCATATCTATAGACCTGCAATTATTGATTGCATAGCGCAAACGCTCTGCCATGATTAGTTGACTGGAGTAAGGTGGGAGCCTCAGTTGAAAGAAACAAGTCTGTGAGGTAGGCAAGCTGTCGTAAGGCTGCGGAAATGGATAAAAGGTGGAACACCGTTAAGTTTGTGAAGGAAATAAAAACTGCAACGTATTCTTGTTTCATTTTCCCCTCCCTCCCAGTGTCCGTCATTCACCATTGTCTCATTTTAGCTCAACTATCGGTAAACAATCCCTTCTAAGAAGCAGATGAGCCTCTGTTACTTACATCACTCTATGTGCTACACCACCCGTCCTGTAAATTCATTCCACCCACTAAGGAAACGCAACTATTTGAAGAGCAGATGACACAATTATTTAGCAGCCCGCTGGACGACTGCCCGCTAAGCATTATTGAAACTACCCACCATAGCATGCCTTAACTCAAGGTGACTTGAGACAGTAATCAAAGATGATTGTTATCCACTGTTATTTTATATTTGCCCAACTCTTTCATTCATATAGTTCCCAGAGAACCTGCTTTCACTGCACAAAAAACATACGTAACTCAGAAGGAATACATCCTGTACGTACAGTAATATACTGTAAACTCGGTGCTTTTAAGACTTAGGGTTCACTAGTGGTCATACACTGCCACTTAATGAAAACTTAAGAACAAAAAACAAAAAAAAAAAGTTAAATTTCTCAAATGAAAAAAGGAATTGAAATAGAAAACGACTGTGGGCAAGTTACGTTTCTGTGGAAGAGGCTACATTTCTTGTGCAAGGACTCGTCTTGACCTCCAACCATATAATTACATAGTGAACCCACCAAATGCATTAAGATGTAATTCATGCACTGTTCTGTTCTCCCACACAGTTAAAACCCTTGGTTTTAGTAACTCAGGGCTTATCCCATCAAATGTTTTCTCTATAAATTTACCATGAGGGAAACCTGGCTCCAGCTGCCAAAGGACAAATTAAACTCGACAGGAATAAAACAAATGGAAACAGCATCTTACCCTATCAACCTTCATTATTTGGAATCGCTGAGAGATATCAGCTGTGTTGGCTGGCAGTCGAGATCTTCCTGACACAAACCTCATGAAAAGGACTCTCTCCTCATTTGAAAATTCTTCCAAGGTATGCCAGAACCACTGAACTAGTTGATGCTGTTCATCAACCTCCCTGTATCGCACAACTTTCTTCAGGACTTCAACTGAGATTTCGGGCATTCCGCAGACCATTTGCTCCAATTGCTTGGCAGTCAGAAGAGACAACAAGGGGACTGGAACAATCCAAGACATTCCTTCTCTTACAGCAGCCACCTATTTCCCAAAAAAGAGGAGACATTTGAAGGGCAATTATCTTAGCTCTGCTACTCTGTACCATCCACACGCAAACTCAACATACCTGCTGACAAATGCAACAGAGAGAGAGAATTATACAAAATCTCTTGAATATAACCTCCCCCACACGCATCCTCGCTCAAAATCCTAGGGCATATTACGGGTATACTTGCACATTACAGAAAAAGATTTTGATACAGAGTAGAAGAACTTAAAAAGGGACACATTAGCAGCACAAACGTTAAATGTGCTAGAAGACACAACCTGGTATCTCTGATGAGAAAGTTAGTGCTCTAATGCAGATGATAATACCCTCTGTTTCTTGGGAAAAGGGAAAATAGTTTTCCTAGCATGTAATTTGTATACTGCTTTCATGCGCTTCACTATCTACATGACAAAATACACAAACGCATGCAAATAGGTAATCAATACTTTTCAATGCATCTCATGCACTATTTGTAGTTCCCATGCAGAAGCAGAAGAGAAATGGCTTCAAGTTAAACAGGGGTTAGCAAATATCAGTTACTTGAACTAGACCTGTAAGTGGATATAACGCCTAGTTAAAGCGCACAGCATGCACAATTGCAGACCAGCTTCCCAAGAAGAGCTGACAGTTGCCGTAGGGGCTACTCTAATGAAATAGAGATTCTGACTTCCAACGCTCTTCTGGCAACTGAGCAACTATTAAAAAAAATATGACCGATTTAAAACAAAACAAAACAGCAGCGCTTATGGAGGAAAAAAAGCGAGGGGGACCCAGGCAACGTTCGGAAAAACGAGCTTTTCTGATTCCTTAATACACTGTAATGGAAACTTAAATAATTTATCAAAAAAGCTGTTCACACCAACAACATGTATAGAGTCATGATGAGATTCTTACCTGACGGTCCATTTCATGGAGTCTGTACTCGATTGCCCTCTCCACATATTCTTTCCTGTTTGAAAAGGTAAGTGGGATACTGTTCCCTCCAGGGATTATGGGAACCATTTTACCATCAGCACTTTGGCCAACAAAAGAATCTAAAGGAATCATCTGTTATGCAAAATAGAAAAAGCATGTTCATCACAAGTCACTCAAGTCATTTAAATTTAATATTTTATTAACAGTCCCTAGCTATAACTCTAAAAGATCGCAAACGGCTTCAAATACATACAAAGCGCTTATTATCCCAATGACTGATTTATTTAATTACATAATAAAATAAATGGTGAAGGTAAGGTCAATCTGCTTCAAGTTACCACTTTCAGAATAAACCCTGAAGTCCCAGTCTTACCTCATGGAAATTTTCTTCAGTAATCCCACTGTCTTCAATGTGAAGAATGCTGTTGAGGGTCTGCACATAGAGCAGATCTACCTCCTCCAAATCCTCCAAAATGAGTGGGATACAACAAAGTTGCTTCCAGACCATTGGAGCCAAATGAAGATCTAATGGCTTTTTTGTACGAATAGCTACACCCATGAGAATGCCTAAGAACTTGAACTGCATCAGATGTTCATCTAAACATGCTGAAGGGTTAAAGAGAAACCTTAAAAGAACAAAAGAAACAATGTAAAGCTTCCAGCAGAATTTCTATGCTGCTTCACCTTACTAGAAGTAAAAGATAAAATACTTCTAAGTGCAGTATAGTTAACTGCCAACACGATCATCAGCAGAGGGTGTCCAAATGAGAAGATTATTATCTTTAACTCTCCAAATAAGGAAGGCTGAGATGTACTCAGGATTAGTTTTGCCCAAACAAAGACATCCTGGATGTTACTCTAAATTCCCTCCTCTACCTCAAAATAACATCATCACCTGAAGGAAAACGCATCCGAGGGACAACCCCTCACGTTCTCACCCCTTGGTAGAAAATAGTTAGCACAAGGCTTTAATTTTCACCTGCTAACACTTGCAATAAAAGGAAATCCTGACAGCTTACCTATCCCTATTGTAGCCTACTTCAGCTGTAGCATTTGGGGAAGGAATCAGCAGGTCTACTACTCCAGTTTCCAGCTCCTTAAAAATCAACAACAAAAAAAGTCTTAGGCACGGAGATAACAAACCTGTCATAGCAATGTTATGACATTATAGCATTAGAAAACAGAATGGTCTATGCTGGTAATGATTACTTTTTAAAAATTAATTTGAATGTTTAAGAAAAAGCAACACGGTAAATATATGATTTTCACTAATAAAAATATGGTTATTTCACGATATGCCTTTACAGGCCTATCTGCCTTTATGTCAGATAAATAGTAAAACTATTTTACTGTGACTGCTTTGTGATACGCTCCTGGTACTTCTTTCAGAAATGAGCAGAAGCCATATACCCGACCAGGGCAGCTTTTTGCAAGAACCAGAAATGAACAAAGTTTTCCAGCAAGTTCTGTTCTGAACCCACAGTGCACCTCATATTTAATGAAAACGTCTAGGAAAGAATCCATAAATTAAGCCTGAAGTCCTTGTCTGAATCAAGCCTAACCTAGGCTTACAGGCTTTTTAGATGCTACGTCAATAAATGGAGTTCTTCAGTTTCCTCCATCCTATATCCTAACTGTAACTCCAATCCCAGCTCCAGCATTATCCATAACTGTTAACCGTGTCCCAGACTAAGCAGATACACTAATTACTGTCTTTTGATAGCACCAATCCTCACTCTTCAGGATTTGGGACTCCTAGATGACCTGGAAACAATCAAAGCTCTTCAGCCAGTATCGTCTGAATCCTCCTGGCTACAACCACAGTTGTCCCAGGGCTGAGACACACCTTAAAAATAACTATAAGCAGTGCACATTAGCACAGACCAGATTTATCCTATGCCTACAAGTCTTTGCTGATTCACCTGGAAACTGAGGGCTTCAGACAGCTACGGTCTTAATAGCAGCCATACCCTGGTTACAGATCAGCAAACTCTCATCTCCCCTGGATTTACTGAGCCCCTTTCTCCAGCACTGAAGCTGAGATGTGACATACATCTTTGAAGGCGTGAAAAACAGCTACAAAGGTTCACGGAATACGGTACAAAGTCTCTTACAGGAAATTCTGGCTGGGCAGAATGGGGCCTTGCAAAATGCTCCATAATGTGGCTTTATGGCATTTCTTTGTCACAATCTGAGGAAGACTTCTTTTTCCTCAAAGACGTTTGTAAGTACACAATTCTAGTGCTGTGGCTGAGGACTGACAGAAGGGAAGAATTTGCTACGCTGTGTAAAGCAAAACTGAAAGTACAAGCAAACACTGGAGAGAACAGAAAATTCAGCCCATGCATTTTGAACTTTCATACCTGACACATTTCTGTAATAGTGTCATCAAACACTCCCCCTGCATCATCAGCTCCTTCTCCAACCAGTTTCACCTTCCAGGCACGGGAAGGTAGGCGAAGGTCTGATGCGTTCAGCTTTACCACTTGTCTTGCTATCTGTACAAAAATGGGCTTGCATTTCCTACCTCTTAAAAAGAAAAAAAAAAAAAAAAAGTCATACAATGTAACTCATAGAAGTGTAAAGGCTACCAATGTCACTAGCTTAGTAAAGTTGTACAGAGAGAGCTCAGTATGCCAAAAGTTTTGGGAAAACGTATGAATACCAGCATTTTTTTGGTGTCTAATACAATGCCTATAAAAAAAAAAAAATACTGACCTGGTTGATATTCTTTTTACAGTAATCTGAGGCCCGTAGTTTTTTCCCTGAACCATAGTTTTTCCTATAGAGCGTACCATGGGGAGCGTGTACACTCGCGGCGCTAGCAATGGCCTTAGCTGTCCTTGGACTATTCCCCACGTTCCAGCGTTGTAATGAGATGTACTATTCTGCAACAAAGTGGGATGTGATTAAGCTTTATGGTAATAAAGAATATTAGTTCCGTTCTTTACAGAATAAATTAATTCATAATTACTAACATCTCAATATTTCAGTAAGCAGCCAATTTCATCTCTCTTCTTTAAAGCTTTAAGGTTAGTAAGTTTTTGGAAACTAACCTTGATATGTCAATGTTAGGGTAAGCAAAGATACGTAACAATACTTTTCACAAAGGTTGGTTTAATGAGGATTTACATATTTTATTTATTTATTTATTACAAAAATCCTCCAGAATCTATTGCTAAGATCTGTCTTGATCTATAGAGGAACTCTTTAGTGACATGGCACTATACAACATATTTAAGTTGTTTTTCCAAAAGGAATTTTACCTGGTTATTGGGACTGAGGTTTAGTAATCTCCATGAAGAGTACATGAGGTCTGAAAAATGGTAGAGCAGCCTCAGCCTTGCTCTTACTGTATGAATGCTCACTTCTTTCAGTGCCCCGTACTGTGGTGGAATGGCATCAGGTAAACCAAGCTGTAAAGGCACTGAAACACCTATCACAGAAAAAGAACGTTAGTTCATAAAGGGTAGCAAACTGAGAGATTAAGATAATAACAAAACCTGTATGGGCATAAAACAAAATAAGTTTTGTCCCAAACATTCATAAGTCCTTGTCGCACTCGTTCCCTGGGAAACACAACAACCAAATCAAACGATCACACAGAATTTTCGTTCGTTACCTGGAGCTCTTGGTGGAACAGGCGGAGCTGTCCAGGCAGCACTGTGGCAGCGTCCTGCTGAAATCTGTCGAATATTCTTTCCTTGCAGGACTGTTATTAGTGTTGGTTCTCTGACATGGTTGGTATGGCCCAGTCCAAGCTAAAAATTTATAACCCATGCAAAAGGCACAAAGAAAATGCAAAAGAGGTGACAATACTTCTAAAATTCTTTAAGCAAAAAGTCAGAGCAAATGGTAGAAAGATTTGGTAAAGTTACCTCTACAGCATACGCTGGGATTAAAAAAAAGAAAACAACAACAACAAAAAACTTACCTTACACCCCTTTTATTATGCTAGCATTTACTTTTCCTTTTGGATAGAACAACACTACATCCATACTTAATGGAAATAACAGATCTAGGTGGCAAAGAGACCTTAAAACAGCTAGAGATTTTTTGGGGGGTACAGATCAGCCTTGCACGCTCTTTTGCAGACGGAGAAATTGGCCTGTGCTGTGAAGTCACCTATGGTACATCTCACGTATGGTCGACACAGCTCACGTCTACTCTGTGACATTTAAATGCCACTTTTTGTTCTAGCATGTAAATTCCTACAACAATTTATATAAAACATAATCCTTGTAAACACAGTTTACTGAAGCTGTTCTGACTTCTTACTGGAAGTTTTGAATTTCAATTTCTACAAATGAAAATTTCCTAAAAGTCTAAATTTTTTGTTTACACTTCACATAAAACACAAGCTTTTTAAACCACAGGGGAAATCATACAAAGCAGACTTTCAGAACCAAGTTCCTCTATGTTTTTTACACTAACTAGTTTTTCTCTTCCATAAATAGAAAGTACCCTTACAAAAAGGACCTTCCTTTCTGAAATTATTCCAAAGAACTTGCTCATTATACCTTTCTCAACAACTCAATCCTAAAATACTAGACCACCAACTCTGTCTAACCTTGGAACATCAACAGTCTACACATCAAGAAGCTCTTCCTTAAATCTGCAACATGCAAAACTATCAACAAGTCAAAGCCCTTCCAAAAAATTAAGTTACACAGGGGGCAGGGGATGAACTTTTAAGGACAGAGATAAAATGACAGTGTTCGAACACTCTGTCACACTGGTGACATTTACTAACGTTTTTTCTTCTGAATTTTAAAAATGACTCTTTACAAGGCTGATTAATCTTTTCTTTATTAGAAGAATCTAAAGAGTTTACAAATCTGATTGCCATCCATCATAAATTTTACTATGTTTAAAAAGGGATGACATTTCAAGAACCAGGTAAAATTTTGTAAATTTTTCAAAACAGCTTTCCCAACTATTTCGGAAGAATATTTGTGGTGCTTTCCCAAACTATCACTATGTAAGAGCACAGGTAATCAGAAAGGAAATCATGAGGAAAAAAACTAAAATGCTATTATGGCCGGGGGGGAGATGGACAATGATAACAATGATCACCACCACCACCTTTCTTTTCCATCAAATGTGTTCCAATCATGTCTATGAGGCATGATAAGTCTTATAAAGATTAGAAATTAACAGGAGAATGTGCATACCTGTCCTTCAGAGTTGCTACCCCAAGCATATACATCTCCTGTAGATGATAAAGCTAGCGTGTGCTCTGCTCCTACAGCTATGTCTTCAATGAAGATTCCTGACAGTACTGGAACTTGTTGGGGTCTGTTGTGATTTCGAGCTCGGCCTTCCGGCAAACCTATAAGGCGATCTAAAATTGCAAGGAAACGTCTATGTATGTAAAGACCGGTTCCCTTTAAAAAGTTAATTTTACTTGCAGGCAGCAGGAAAGGAGAGATAAAAAGCAACTCTAAGCATTCTCAGAACTAGGACGCTAACGCAATTGTTCAGGGAGTAATCCAGCGTGTTCTTTCCTGCAAAACCTTGCAACGCTCGTTAATATTGCTAAACTGTTAGTTTCACTTTAAGACTGAAACAAGATCAAATTGTATTAAAACAAGACCACTAGATCTAAATTTATGGTTTTATAATACATATGAATTAATCGACTCGAGAAAAGTAAACATGTTTAACTCAGTGCCCCTGGCAATTCACCCATCTAGACTTTTAGACAGGCTTGTGAAGTCTGTAGACCGACTCATGACTTGTGACACATGCTTTATTAAACAAACTGAACATTCAAGCAGCCAGTGTTTTTGTGCATGTGAAATCCAATCAAGCTTTAGGAAAACACTTTAGAAACTAAAGTCATAAAGTGAAAGGTTATCATAAGATCAAATGATGCAGTGATAAACTTGGATGTGAGGCCTATATTAAAATCGCTGTGTTGAAGTTCCAAAATTCATGCAAGCTCAGTACAAATCTAAAAAATAGCATTAATTCAGTCTCTTATAGATGTATCTTAATATTCTTCCTTTTCGCTTTCAATACACAAAAAAACTATAGCTGGAGAGGTCTTACCTTGTCCAAAAGTATATACGTGACCGTCTTTTGTCAAAGCAACAGAAAATTGGGTTCCACAGGCAACTTTTTTTATTCCAATTCCACAAAGAATATCCACTTTCTAAGGGGATAAGTGAGGTGAAAAAGAGCTATGGTATTATGAGGATATAAACAGAAAGTAAACAAGGAAAAAATATTTTCTTCTCTAACTGCTGCTTCTGAAAGGGAATTTATAATTCCCACGATATAACGCATACATATTGTAGCATTATTCTAATTAAGACTTATAACCGAATACAGGAAACTAAGGCATTGCTTCCGCTTTTTCTTTAACAAAACTAACACCTTGTTCTACATATAATGATTCCAAGTACCTGTTATTTACAGCGGGGTGCATAGGAGAGAAGTGTGTAAACAGCTTTCCTCCCCAAATTCCAAAACAATAAAGCTCTCTGCTTTAAGTTAGCCTTAACATTTTCACTTTTTTCATTGTCACAGACATCAGGTCAGTACCATTTACATGAAATCTTTGAAGTGTCAGGCTCAGTCTAACAAATCACCAGAATTATTTATGCTGGCTTATATTAGAATAGTACAGCAGTTGGAACTGGTAATTTACCTTCTGAAAACTACAATCTAAATGTTGCGTAACACATTTTGCAGCACTAAAAACTTACACAAAGGATAATTTGTCTATGAATTCTAACCTGGGGTGAGGATTTTGCCGTGGAATTTCCCAAACCAAGTTTACCATAATCTCCATCTCCAAAAGCCCACACCATTGAGCCATCTGTTGACACAGCTACAGTATGATTGAGTCCACAGGCCACCTGATCGAGAAAAATATGTTTTTATGACAGCTTTTGCTAACTCACTGCTAACTTCAACACCACTACTACCTCTTAGAAAAGTAAAATTGTGTTTTAAAATACTGGAACCATTTTGAACAACATCAAAACTTCTATCATTTAATACCGTGTTTTGAAGACATTCAGCAGCACATTAGCATTTGTAGGTGTTTGCTTCTTTTCAGTTCCTAAATCAAAGGACAGATTTATACTACACATGCTCGTTGTTTAAGGACACAAATACCTCATGAATTCATGCTTTAAAATGCCCAAATATCAAAAGACGAAACAAAAAACAATTAATAAGCATTAAGTTTATCATCTGTATTATATAACGTTCATTAAAAACATGGTAGTTCTGCAGAAAGAGGATCAAAGTAGTCAGGAATAAAAAAAATTATACACACTGAAATTCTGCCATCATATTCCAAATAAAACCCAAAGTTAAAAATAGAGCACTTAAACTGATGTTGTTATGTTTCAAAGCAAAATAGATTGAAAACATCAGTTTTAAACAGAGATACATTGCTAGTTTTAGATAAGCCTTGCCTGTCCAATCTGGTAACCCTCCAGTGCTGTCACTCTTTCTGGAAGTTTCTTGTTTGAAGTATTTCCTAGTCCTAGTCGACCATAATCCCCATTTCCAAATGTAAAAAGTTTGCCATCTGCTGTCACCACAGCTGAGTGCTTAAAGCCACATGACATCTGGAAGTAGAATAAACAAAACTTCTATATGCATTTTGAATTTAGTAGGAAAAAATGTATTAGCTATTACATATTTAGGCTTTTCCTTCCCTAAACTATATCTACTATATAAAGAGATAAAATATAAATATTTTAGTATTAATGATTTACACCAACAACCTACCTCTCATTTTCCTCAAGGGTAATGTTAGGAGGAGGAGGCCAAGCCAGTATTTGGGTGAAGAAAGGCTTCTAGTCTTTTTTTTATTTATTTCTGCTGACTGCTGTTGTCTGCACGCTGGCACGGAACACTAATTTTGTTTTTAATCTAAGGATATTTTAAGTTTTGATAAAGAAACTTTCAGTCAAAGACAAATATCTTTTTGTACGTTGTTATAATGCACTCTAAGTAGTTAAGAGGAGGGCTGGGCGACCAGTTTTAAAGATCAAAGATATCTGACCAAGATTAAAGGAAAGTTTTAAGTTGTATTTCTGTTTTGTACCCTTTATACCTTTTAATCATCTCTTTCATCCATGCTTTCAAATTTATAGTTTTCTCAAGTACTAAATGTCAAGTAACATCAGACAACATCCATGAGCTCTGCGATATTAATGTTCTTCAGATGGAAACTATCCACTTGGTTCATAATGCTAGGGAGTCACCAAAAGTTTACTGTTTGCATTCACTTTAAGAATTCACGCTGGTAAGACTGATAATACTTCAGAAACTTTTCTGCTGCTATTTGTACCAGTCATCCTAAGCCACTACCCCTAGTGCTAAGTTACCATGATTACAGTTTATATGAGTAAAAAATATATGTATTTTGGAACCTGCACCACTTCTTCTCCTTGCAGAGCCTCTATTTGTCTAGGTCTGCGTTGTCTGTCGCTGTTCCCATGTCCTAGTTTACCATAATCTCCATCTCCCCAGCTAAAGACTTCCCCGCTTTCTGTTAAAGCCATGGAATGTCCATCGGATCCACAAGAGGTCACCAGCTGTGTTACCACAAAACCTTTTAAAGAAAAGAAGAAAAGAAAATTTAGAACAAATTATAAGATAAAACTCATAACATTTATCCATTTATCCAAGTGCTCCTAATGGTAGCAAAATAAGTCTGGGGAAGGGAATCAATCATGAATACAGTTTTTTTTGTTACAGGAACTTCTTTATTTTTGTTTTAAAGAAAAATGTCGTCTTCTCATGTACAAGCCATGCTTCTGGTCTGCCACTAATTTGGAAATGAATTGTTTCTAATTTGAGCAGGCACTTTGCCCCCAGTCATCTGAAAATTATGGAATTTTAAGAGAGCACTACTTAAAGTCTTCAGCAGAAAAAAACATCTAGTATTTGTTCAAGTTTTTAATTAAAGAGTACAATATTTTAAAGTGTAAATCTGGGGGAAAAGTATCAACACAAATTACTATATTAACTACCAAAACGCTTCTTTCTGTTCCATCAATGGACTCATTTCAAACCCAACAGTTTTACCTTGCAGTGCTGAAATGACTGTTAACACATGAAGATCATCAGAATTTCCTTGTCCCAGTCGCCCATAGCTCCCTTCTCCACAAGCCAAAACCGTGCCATTGGCTTGAATGACAAAAGTGCAATTCTGACCACAAACAACCTAGTTAAAAAAGATGCACAGGAGCTTTATTTAATGAGTTTGGTGTTTTAGATGGAGCAACAACACTGCATTAGCATGTGCAAATATTATTACTTCTTTTATAATTATATCAAGAGCAAAGACTATTTTGTCACATGGTAAATGCTTTTGGGACAGCCTTGCTTAAATTACACTCTCATCCCATATTTAAGAGCTTTATTGCCTAATCACATCACAATAAAATTACTTCATTGAAATTTGCTACTAGTTTTGGCAGTTCTTCCAGTGAGAGAAATCACAATGCACTCTTGCAATATACTCCTATCAGAGACTGAGTGTTGACATTTCATCCTGAATGACGATGTTATCTGAGAAAATAAAATTGACACATGCATTACGCTAGAGCTGTCCAGGTACTTTCAAATCATGCTCCTATCAAATAGCTTTATTTTGCCACATATCAACCGTTTCTTCGTCTGAATTTGTGAAATAATTAGCGTAGAGACTTCCTCTTCAGTGAAAATACATGATTTGCATGTACTTTATAGTCAATTCTAATAACAAATTGAAAATACATTTAGGGAGGTATTTTGACAAACGATACATGGCATCTCGTAAAAAAACACAAAAATGATTATCTTTAAGTGATTACCTGCTGAGCCTGGGAGAATGAAGGTGCTGCTACTGGTATCAGAACATTTCTACCAGCTTCTGCTAACTGTCCGTGCCTTCCTGCTCCCCACAGATATACATCACATTTACCTCCCAAGTGCCAATCCTATGGAGTAGCATGAAAGAATGCTTTAGAACAAGTGTACTTTCAACAGTTTACAAAGTTAAAAAAATAAAACAGAAAAATCAGTTTTACTCACCTCTGGCCTTGACGTTGCCCAAGACATAATCTGTTCATCCATACCATTGATCCATTTACTATTATCCTACACATCAAAAGGCACAGTTATATTCTGTCCAAGAGATGCACATTACTTTGCTCTTTTTTAATATCATTTCCTTTTACATAAGAATAATATTGACATTCAAATTATTCTAACGAGAAAGACACTAAGAACGCACATGTACAGACTCAAATACTTGTTTTTTGTCCACAGGTCAAGCTTATTTCCTTAATACTACTATCTACCAACTTATCCGAGACTCAGAAGCACCTATGACAGCAATGGCAAAGGACTGCTATTAAGCATTACAGTGGAAGACTACACAAGTAAACACACCCTCCAAGATAACAACAGGAATGCTGGACAGAACCCTGACTTTAAAAACAAATATAAAGTCTGCCTGACCACATTAGACCATATAACTTGCACCTTGCACTACCTATATTCTAGGTCCATAAGAAGTAAAACAGCAGCACTGTGTCCTTGTGGGGAGCGGACAGTCCCTACAACAGTCATCAAAAATATTTTAAAATTCATACTGAATTTTGGAAAACGAATAAGTTAAAAAAAAAAAATCAGCAACGAAAAAATAATGAGGAAATCATCTTTTCCCTTTTACTGATGTTGGGGGCTTTTTAAAGTTTTAAATGGAAATACTGGCTTAGGATGTCACAAGCTTGCTGATAAAAAAAAATTCAGGAATTCCAAAATTTCTATTCTGGCTTGCATATCATAGCAAGTCATATAGACAATTGGCCCTACCAACAAAGTTCAAAGGAATGTGCCAAAAAGTTACTCTAAAAGTTAGCACAGTAAAGTCCTACATTTATTTCTTCTGTCACATAAAAAAATTACTGTTAAAGAATATGTACTTTCACATGCGAATGACTTACACTCGTGACCAATTACACACACACACACACACACACACACACACACACACACACAGAGGGAGCAATCTTTACAGTCTATTCCACACCAATGAGTTAAAAAATAACCTCACACTTATTGCTGGAGCTTATGTTAATGAATACAAATCTTTACAGTTCAGAGATGTTACCTGCATTACAGTATACACTCAATACTAACACGATTCCTTGGTGATATAATAAAGCATATATATTACCATTAGGAGAGTAAGCTCATCCTCTGGAACAGGCTCCAGGTCCGGAACAGTAAAGGATTCTGGGAATTGTGCTCCTTTGGCCAGGGCTTCAGCAGCTTTTATGGTAGTGGAGAAACACTCTAGCCAGGCCCACTCTGTGGGACTCCAGGCTGAAGGATCAGGCAGGCAGTTCTGGTGATGAGGTGGTACCGGGGGACTGCACAAGAGCTGGTCTAGGTGAAGGCCCACAGCGAGTGAAGCCAAGCACTGCATATAAGGACTATGAACAAGCTGGTCTCCACAAACAACATGGGGCTAAAGGTGAGGGGAGTGGGGGAGAGAATTTGAACACACAGTTAGAAATATATGTTCATCAATTCAGAAATGGGAGCCCATCAAAGCCGCTCTTGTAGAAAAAGACTTTTCCCCATACTTAATCAAAGCTCTTCTAATATTTGAAAATATCCTCAACTTAGGAGAACACTAGTTTTGAGAATACGGAAAGACAATTGCAAACAGGACGTACAGTCTAAAACTTCAGAAATCCCTCTGTGCTCTGTGCTGAAAGTCTGAAATCAGTTGAGAGTTGAAGCTACCTCAATGTTAGACGTGAATTTTAAGTGTTCCCGTTAATTGCCCTTACCTTTTCGTAAGCATACTGTTCCTGAAGCATTATTGGCAAACGTTCCAAGAAAGCGCGCATGCAAGGAGCCATATTTAATCCCAGAACTCCTTGTTGTTTCAGTGCAGTCCTACATGTTGCAAGAACATGATTGGAAGATATCCACTCTGATGTACAGTTCACTACCAACACATCCTGTTTAACAGCAGTCACAAGATATGTTAGAAATCAACATTTCATAAAACAGCATTATTCAGCTTCATTGATTTATCACCAACCATCTCGAGTTCCCACAGAGGCTAGAAAATGCAGAAGCCTGAATATTTGTGTCTCTGTTCATGAATAATCTGCTGGCAATGCTACAGAGCAGCTAGCTCCAATTACTACTTCCTTATGTGCAACTCCCATGTTCCCAAAACAACAGCATGATTTCACTCAAAGGAAGAAAGCAGAGAAATATTGATAAGCAGAGCCCAGTTCAGTAAATGCTGGTGTAACGTTAGTTTGAGATTTGCCTTGTTATTTGACCTTCAATTTTGGGGCTAAATTCAGAGGACGCTTTCAAAGCATCACAAAATACTTAGAACAAAACGCAGCTTGACTCTACTAACAGGAATCATACTTATGTCCATTCACAAAAAATACCACCTTTGGGGATAGATCAGCAGGGTTTTTTTTTTTTTTAATCCCTTGAGGAACCGGGGGACTCGTGCAGGCTTCTAAATATTGCCCCAGTCGCACTTACAGAACTACTGTTCAGAGCAAATCTTAAAAAGTTATTTCTGCTGCTCCTTTAGATTAATTTAAATCACTGAGCTGTTTAACTTACTGTAGGAAAAGGGCACGTTTCTTCATGGTGCATAAAGGACAAAAATAAGAGTGCCCTTTTCTTGTTTTGCTGGCCCACTTACTGCTGCTGCCATTGAACAGAAAAGCCGATGTAATGAATGCGCAGCATCGTTTATAATCACCAGCTCAGAAGGATTTCCCCCTGCCCCAATAGCTTCCTCAGAAGAAAAATCTGAAATTTAAGATGCAAGACTTTGTTCATTTGTTTGTTTAGAAAAAAAAAAACTTTTTAGGGCCAGGTGAGAGTTGAAAGACAAAACAATGCATCTTGCAAATACAGACTTACTTAGATTCCCAGTTACCCATGTAACTTTGTAAACAAGTATTCTTGGATAACACAAAGCCAATAAACAGAGATGGCTGCTGATGCTTTTTTTTTTTTTTTTAAAAAGAAGACGCAGATAAAAGGTATTTTCTTTTAATAAGATAATTCTCAGTTATACAAAAATTTAAAAGAACACTATTTTGACACGTAATATCACCTTTGATCTGTTAGAGCACGCAGCTACTCCAACTTCAGGTATCCATACTGCAGTCTGAACAGCTCCAGAACCTATCACAACACTTTGTAGCACTGAACCATCCTAAGAAAAGGAGTGATTTGAGTCAGTGTGTTTATAAAGCTACTTTTCTATTTTAAGACATAAAATTACATACCTAAGGATGATATACTCCCAAGCTGCTCCATAACTGTTTTAAAACTGTCTGTACTAAAAGCAAAATTCTATTTAGAATTTTTATCATATTAAGGGGATAACGTAACTAAGGCTTTTGAAGTGTTTAAAATTAAACACTACATAAATCTTTGAAAAGTTCCTAGAGTAAACAAATGTTGTTCACATTTATAAAGAGAGAGTGTGTAATTCGCCAAGGCCTAACTAACATGATCAAGACTACATAGTGAATTAGTAGTGGAATCACACTTAACATCTAAGTTTTTTACAAGTATAATTGTATACAACTATTTTAGACCATACTTTCTCTAATGTTTGTAACATATTGGAAAGTAACTGAAAAGCAGCTTGATACTTTTACTAAAAAATCATGCTGCCTCAAAGAAGATCTTACCCGTAACGACCAAATATTCATGAGACCACCAAGTCCACCAGACACTAATGCCAGTCCATCAGGACTGAATGCAACAGTCCGAACAGGAGTAATATGTCCTCTCAGTTGAAATACGCACTTGACTTCTACTGCTTTTCTGTATCCATCCTGCAAATTATTTCATAGTTATGGAACACAATTAGCTATTATTTATGGAAAACTGAACAGAGTAGCAGCTTCTGTATTCTGATACTGATCATTTGAAAGATGTGGCACTTTCTGTAAGATTAAAAAAAGACCAGTACTGTAATAGTGTTTTATAAATATACCTTTGTTACATTATCTTTTCTTCCCTTTGTAAAATTCCACTTTAAAGACTACATTACAATACAATTTTACACAGCTAAAATTTATTTCGACTTACCTTTGCCTAAAAATAATTTTAAACTGTTATCAAGTTTTAGTATGAATTTATCAACTTTTTTTTTTTTTTTTTTTTAAGGAAGACATCAAAAGATAAGCTTTAGCTAAATAACGTGATTTAGACCTTTGATCTTTCATTTCCTGTTCTGAAAATGCCTGCACGCATACAAATGCGATATAAGCATTGCATAGCAAGTGTCTTCTCTAAATAGTTTTGACTGTCTTGCCCACATTCTCTCTCTCTGCCTCCCCCGATTTCAGAATGACCAAAGAACGTCTTAAACATTAAGTCTACTCCTTTTACCTTGGCGCTTGTTTCTTGGTCCCACCATCCTTCTGAGCAAGTTGAACTGGACTGTAGTGTGACATCCTGGGGAACAGCCCAGACACACACCAAACCATTGTGACATCCTCTGAAGGAAGTCAGGATAAATCAGGAAAAAAGTAAAGGTATTAATACACAGTATTAACTAACGATATGTCCTAAAAGATATCGGTCATCTTCACCCCTTTCCTATGAATTTATAGTGTATCAATTAATGTAAAGTAGAAAGGCACATTCTCAGTGGATAAATGCATTTTCCTATTTTTATTCTTTTTCTCTGCAGCTTTTCAATTTTTACTTGCACGGAAAAACTCAGAAAAACTATTTGAAGGAAACTAAAGAAAAATTCACATAGGACCCGCCATACATGACTCTCACAGTATGGAGAAAACGGTAACACAACCAGAGCCACTCTTTCTATTTGAATCCTCACTACACTGGTCCCTCAAGGACTTCATGATAACTGGATTACTGAGCTGAACGTTATTGAAAAATAGACAAAAAAATCTTCTTTGCTCTGGACATTAATAACCAGTTAAAATGACCTGAAAAAGAGCTATTAAAACAAAAACATTTACATACGTAGCTAGTAAAAGCTGCAACTTGGGTCCTTTTCCTGGAAGAGCACACCAGGCAATGCCATTCACAACAGCTGGATGCGACAGTGAATGCAGACGCCTCCAGCATCCTCCCATATATGCCCAGAGTTTCACTGTTTCGTCTTTAGCACACGTCAGAAGAATTTTACCAGTTGGATCCCACTTCATACTAACAATCATATCCTAGCGGATTTAAAAAAAATTAAGAATTGGTATCAAATAATACCACGGAAACAGAAAATTCAACTCTCAAAGCTAGTGCAACATACGTTTCATTATGAGTAACAAAGAGTATTTTATTATCATATAAATCACACCGAACAGAGAAAATGAGATGCAATTATGAAGTCATAATGATACTTTCCAGAACTATTCAATAAAGAGGTTCCTGAGAGAAACAAAGGGGAAAGTAAAGGAAAAAAGTTCTCTTTTCACACTGCACACCTTTTTGGAAAAAATTTTTTTCCAAAGAAGTTGAATTTTTTCTTCATTTTTATGTTGTGAAATTGTAGTATGAATCACCTGAACAGCGCTGGAATAATAAACATATTATGCACCGGGCCAGATGTAGCGCTGAGTCTCCGAAGCGAGGTAGGAAAGAACAGCCCATTGCAGAAACCAAACCAAACCCAAACCACAGCTTTATTCTGCCAGCACACCTCTTCTGCACCTACCGTTCTTCAAAGACGGTGACCAATGCATGGGAGCACTCCAGATGCTTTTCTTTACTGAATTTATACATGGGGAATTTCCCTCTTAGCCTGACAAATCATTTATGGACGATTACTGACTTATTGTCACATAATGGGCAAGGGAAGGATCCAAATCGTAGCGCCAACATGTGATATGACCGAAACTAAAATTTATTATGAGCACTTTTACAAATGAAGAGAACGACAGTCTTGTAAATCTAGAAGTGCATAGTTATGCTTTCAATACACTTTTTTTATACATTTTTAACATTTTGGCTGAATGGTCCTCTAACATCTATTTTGTTTAATGCGTGTATCAGAACAGGTGAAACAGGCATTTTTTCTTAAAATAAGCTGATTCTCTGCACTTGATTTTAAAAACAGCTTTCAAATACAGAAAATAGCTTGAACAGAGATCTTTATCCACAAAAATTACACATCAGTTTCAAAAAGACTACCTACCTTATGCGCATCAACTAGAACAATTCCTCCTTTTTCAAGTGGTTCCTTTGTTCCTATGAGCAATTTTCCATCCGAATAGCCAACTGCAAACGGTCTGTCTTCACTCAGCCAGGCAAGGCATGTGACAGACACTACAAGAACAAACACGACATTAAACAAACTAAATTGAACTTCACTTCTGCCAAAGAACTTCTTACAGTGCAACTGCCTGAAATATAAGATGTGTAACAACCTCCCCCACTATCAAGGTTAACTAACACACTTTTTGTCTGAAAATTTTCTTGAATTTGCACAGTAAAATATGTATCTGAGTGCCGCTGTAATCACAGTTGTTAAGATTGCTTTATAAGATTTCTTTCATTATTCCTTCTTTTCATTAAAATTATTGTATTTTTTTCCTCTTAAGTTTATGTATTTGCTAATAAAATTTCCTAAGGAGAAGGCCAAAAAATAATCCTGTCCAAGACTGGATTATTTCCATTCTGAAAGATAATGCAGACATTGTGAAATGTAACCTATTTTAAGTTAAAAAAAAAAAAAAAAATCCCAGACTGAATCCTATAAATGTATCTGAGATAGGAAGAGATAGGAATGCATAGGGATGCTTCTAAGAAAAGTACCAAAAGCAACTTGAGCCTTTGATTGTAAATAGGTATTGTCTCAATATTGCCTCTATCTACAAGCGCTAAAACGTCTGCAACTTTTGCTGAAGAAGCTTATTCTAGCAAGGCAATATGCAGAACGACATAACGCTACCAAAGACGGGCCGCTTGACTTCCCCCGGGACTGGAACTATACAGGAGAAATGACAATAATTCAGGAATTTAAATGAGACTGACTACACACTATCTGTCGGCAGAGTGGATGCTGCGGAGAACCTATACTGCATTTATACAATGGTAAGGAATATGGGGCTGGGCCTACTACAAACTGTTTGCCTTCACCGTAGGGGCTACCGGGGTGCAGGTCCAGACCCCACAGCCTTTTCTCCTCTCAGGACAAACGGTGTTTGGAAGTAAAGTGCCAGAAGTGGTACCTCCATGAACAATAAATAAAATGAGATCATATCTTTGCTTTTAAAAAACAGTTGGGAAAAATTCATAATTTTAATCTCTATTTAAATACTGATACGGTCACCTACCATCCTTTCTGTAGCAGTGTTCCAGTTCTAGCCGGCGCATGGTTGAAACATCTACAACTTCAATAAGCCCAAGAGATCCATCCATACGACCAATTAATAATAATTCTGGAGCATCGCCTGTCCATGGTGCAGCTGGCCCTTCTTCTGGCCAAGCTAGAGCAGACACCCAGTGAGGCTGAAGATCTAATAATCCTTTTCCTCCTAGGAGCCCAAAAAGTCTTTTAGAACTACTTCATCTTCATAAAGAAAAAAAGACAACAGAAAAATACTTTCCATGGGAAAATATTGAGAGACCATATTTACAGCAAGGACATACGCTACAAATTCACATACAAGGTACAAGACTATGAAGCAATGGATCTACACTGACAAAAGCTAGCTAACAAATTTCACACCTCAGTCAAGTCAGACAGTTTTGTTAAAAGGAGGAAGTTAAATTCTTCAGTACTAGAAACCTTTTATACTTTTCCTGTGGACTGTATATTTAGATGTGGGGAAAAAAGGATAATTCAAAGAATAAGTGTCTTAAAGCACCACAAATGCCTACTGGATCTCCTCTGTATGAAAACATCCACAATTCTCAGACAGTAATCAGTGATTTTCATATGTGCAAAACACCATAATCAAGTGGCAGCGATTTCAAATGACAAAGTGACTAATAGTTCTCCTCTCAGAGGTGTTCTGAAGGTATTATTTTGGGTTAGTCAAGCACACAACAAATGACGGAAAATATCAGAAGAGAATCCATTTAAAGATACTTGCCAACTGAAACAAGGAAGTGGGAAGGACCTTTCCTGGATCAGGTTCAGTCCTCTGTAACACTATGCAGTCTTATTCATAAATGTATCTAATCCATTTTCAAGTATTTCTTCCCCACTTGTCATCCCTTCTTGTAAACTATTTGAGATCACAATCCTTTAAGCATTAGAAGCTTTCTTCTGATGTTCTTCAGTTATTCCGTCTTACTTAGTTATTCAATTTACTTCCATTTCTTCCTGTGTCAACACTAAACATTTATACATATATACATAGCTGCCTTTTCTCCATGGGCTTCTCTTTGCAAGTGCTTACCTTCCTAATGTATGTATTCATAATTTCCTCCTCTGAGACTCTCTCCTGTTCAACTAAACAAAGCAAACTTCTCTCATTCCACTCTCACCAGAACGTTTTCCATCTACCTTATCACTCTAGCAATCCTTCCCTGCATCTGTTTCCGTCAATTTTGTCATTCTTGACGCCTCATTAAAAAGACAACTCTCGTAGACTACAGGAAGATAGCATTTATAGACAAAAATTGCTAATACCGAGCAAGTCTCAAACCTAGATATTTTTTATTCAACAACAGACAATAAGGCTTCGTATTTGTCGCTTAGGTTTCTACTGACATAATTTAAGGCACATATCCACTTGTGGTTAGTGCCTTTAATTACACAGCTTTACAAGATTTTATGGAGAAAGGTAGGCATTTAAATTGGAAAGCAGACTTAAAGGTATTTAAGCACACTTAAATACCTAAATAAACAAATATTCTATACCTTAGCAGTTTCCCTAAAAATACGCTGCATCATAAAGCATTCAGAGGTAGGTAGAGTTAGAACATACCATTGACTTGCCATATGTTCACCATCTTCTCCGTAGCTCCAGCCAGATACTTGCCACTGATGCTCCAACAGACAAGAGACAAACTGAGGTCACTCGGTGACCCTAGACTTTCTTCAGAATCACCTTCTCTATAATGCAATTAAAAAAATGCACTTAAAAAAAGGGTATTATCTTGAAGCAGACAGGAAAAATATAGAATTCATGAAATATCCGAGTGAAAATCTGGAGTTGTTCTGCCACGGTTGCAGTTTTACATAGGCAGCGTATCATTCTGCTCATAGTTCTACGTTGCATTTGAAACCCCTCTAGATTATCGAATGAGATAACAGTTATTTCCACAGCAGAAATCTGAAGTTAGGTTTCAGTTAGAAGGTTAATTCTAATTATCTCTAACTTTACCTACCCACATGGATACAATTCAAACTTAACCAAAAGCATCTTTGGTGAGGGGAAAACTTCCTGGTAAGTCATGAAATGAAATAGAATAGCTTAGACCAAGTAAATTAAAGAGATACCATCTTGCTATTAATTCTAGCCTAAAAACTTCCTCCTGTAACAGCACTGTTGAACTACTTTAGGAAGTCTAAGTTCTATTTTAGAGTTTGTGTGGCTAACTGCAAGGGCACCGCTGGTACGTTCTACTGCCCTTGAAGGGCACACAAGAAAGGCACCGTTTTTATCCATTTTAGTAATAGGAAAACGGAGGCTACAATGTGGCCAGGATGCTTCTTGTAGGCAAGAGACCGTATTGCCCCTTATATTTTTTGAGATATAAGAAGAGTATCTTGGTGTGTTTTTATTCAAGCGGGAGACATTTTATTTGTGAATACAGCAGATAATACGATGCTATGACTATTATTAGGATAAAAAGTTAACAGAACAGATACTATTATTGTATCATCTGGTAACATTTAAATAATACTCCTCCCAAACTCAGAAAAACAAAAAGCATCCCCACAAGAAGGGGAGATAACCTATCAAAAAAAAAAAAGGAGAGAGAGAGAGAGAGAGAGAGAGAGAGAGAGAGAGAGATAATGCCTTTTTTCATCTGGTCATCTCTAAGGGTTAAAAAGGAGGATTCTAACTTTAAAGATGAACTGACAAGTCTTCTACCACAACAACAAATACAATTAGAATTGTGCTGTGTTTGTATGTAAGACCATTGTTTCTTCATTCTGTACCAAGGAATTAATTTTATTTTTTTCTTACAACAAATTTAATGCAATATTTAAATATGGTTTAATTATCTTTAAATACTACTTTAATTAATTAGGTTACTCTTCTCTCAGTTAAAGTAACTGCCTAATCTTGGCACACGGCGGAAAACAGAATCTCAACTTGAATGTAAGAATTTCAGTATGAAGGTGTCTCAGAGAGTTTCTTTCAAGTCATACGTTTACATATCCAGGCTGCGCTGCCTAACAACTCTAAGCGTTTAAAACTGGACCAGATTAAGAACTCATCGCAGCCTATTTTCTCATTCCTTTTTTTAAGCTAACCACTCTCCTGTGCCAATACTTCCATGCATGGTAAATGCTGCAAAACTGAGTGAACAAATTCAACGCTAAGAACTTCAAGACAAAAAGGTAAAATAAAGGTTAATTTATTCTATATTTCCACATACCTAAACATTTGGATTTCTTTTAAAAAGAAGACACTAAGAGCAAATTAAAAATAACAAAACTATTCTACTGATAGGTTCTCAGTACCACACACAATCGCTTTGGCACAACTGATGGGACTGCACATAGCAATAATTACTTAAATAAGTACCGCCACCACCTTCAGTTCTCCATGGGATCTAGTTAAGTTGTCACCAGTGAAAGTTTACAAATCAATTACAGATGAAATAAAACAGAATTAATTAATGCTTAAATACACGCAACTCAGGAGTGGTTAAAATTACTCTGTCATTCATTTTTGAAGTAAGGCATTTGATCAGCTCCAGGGGCTAACCGTCTGAGAAGCGTCATCCCTGTAGAACACGCTTGAACTGACTGCATTTTTAAAAGGCTCTCGTTAAGAATCTTCCTTAATTACAGTTGTTCTGAACTTAATGTCCTCTGTAGCGTAAAACAGAATCTGTGCTACTAACCTGATCTTCTATTTTCAATGAGAGAGACTAATACTTGTCTGCCATTTTTCATTTTTCTAGATTAAAAAAAACCCTAAAATATAATTCATACAAGTTACAGCAATTTAGCAATTTTACAATTTACCCCTTCCTGACCAGTGCAAGCTGGACTACTGCTCAGGACGCTGTAAACAATGAAGGGCGTCAACATACTGACTCACTTCAACTTTGAAGCTAGAAGCCCTCAGATACAGCCATAAGTGTTCTTTCTCCCATACCACAACCAGCTGATCATCCTTTCAACACTCCTTAGTGATGCTAAAGGATACTTATTTATTTCAATCTGTTTTGGTTCAGACTAGCTCCACTTATTAGTTCCAGAGAATTGCATTCTTATCTGTGAGGGATGTTATTAAAGAGACTGTTGACGAATCATAAGCAAAATTCTAAAATCTGTAAGTCACATACAGGACCTGAATGTTCACCCTGACGGGTGTGATATCCAAATGAAACAATAATATTTCCCAGGCACTCTCATGATGGATCATTATCCTAAGTTCCCGAAGCCCAAAAGTCAGAAATTATTTTTTCACCTTTTGACCAGAACCACCACATTCGTAAATACCATGCGTACCCTTTGAACTGTCCACTGGAACCAACTGAAGGACTATCTGAGATTTGCTTTCATATGACAGTCCTTTAGAGTTCTTATTTTGCTCGTTCATCATCAGATGAATTATATTAAGAATGTTTTTATATCGTTTTAGCATGATCTCCTTATATTAGCTCCTACCACCTCGAAATTTAAATCCTGTTTTCAGTTTTAATCCACTTAATTTACTTTGCATGCCACATACACAACACAGCAAGAGTCCCGAAAAAAAAGTAAGAGAATATTTGTGCAGGAGATATTGTGGAACTGGCCTTTTTCCTTATCTTGCATGATCACAGCTTAAGTTAAATACTCGACTATCATAAAGAATCAACTTACAACTTGTTGAGCACACACGTTTGTTGCAATGAATATTGCTTCTTTGTAACATTCCATACTCTTATGGTGCCATCATTTCCACTAGTCGCCAGAAGTCCCTTTTTGTTGCACCAAACACACGTCATAACCTACAAAAATCAAAATTATCGCAGCAAAATTGGAGTTTAACCCTATAAAGCTTAGGTATATTTGTTCACTAATATAAATATTAATGAAAACATTAACCATCGGCACAAAGCATTGGCTTGATTATTGAAATCTGCCATAACAATCAAGTAAACAAGATACGTTTTTCTCCTTCTACAGTACTGTGTAATTAAGTGCACTTTATAATGATGCAGCACATTGTTCAGACTCGCGCTCCACAGGCCACTACTGTGCAGAACACTGGACAAAGATATTAACTACTACGACAGACAAATTAACGCAAATTAAGATCTAGTCTAAGAAAAGGTTTAGGGTGATTGAGTTGACTTCAGGTACTGTGAAGATAGTTTCATGTCTCCTTTAACTGAAGCTTCAAAGAAGCTATGCATTTTTTTGCATCAGAAGTATCCTCAAGTACTAACTTATTTTATCGTCAAAAAGTTACTTCTTGCGGGAAATCATTCCAGTGAGTGTATTTGTAAAATAACAGTAATTTTACTTTTTCAGTATTTTACCAAAAGAGTTTAATATTAAAATTCATGCAATTTTGGTAGGAATCATCCTTACCCGGTTCTGATGAGCCTCTAATTTTATGAAAGAACATTTTCGTAAGTCTCCCCCCATATCAGCAAGGGTTTGAGGAGTAGTTTGATTATCTCGGTCATGTGCTGCAAGAGTTCGCACCAGCTGCTGAGCAGCCCACTGCCTATGTTGTGAAGATAACCTTGAAGAAAGGCAGCAAGCTGCTAGTGCGTTAGCCAGCTCCAGAGGGCCTACAGCAGAAGGATCATAGGAAGGATGGGCATACAAATGGGCAATTAAACCTGCTTAAACAAAACAATGAGATGATGCCCAAATGAGTACCAAACAGAATTACACAAATGAATACAGAATTAGCCACAATTTCCAGAAAAAAAGAAAAAGATTAACAAACATTTTATACATAACGTTACAACCATGTCAACCATTAGAAAAAACGCTCTTCTGGTAACAACAGAAAAATAACCCCCTTTAAAACTTCACCAGAAAAAAAAAAAGAATAGTCTTATTGCCAACGCAAATAACAAGCAGCACTGTCTAAACAGCGAGTATCTCCTCTGACACAGATAAGCCACTGTCACTGCTATGTCTTTCCCTCCCCTTACCACAGCAACAGCCTGATGTTGAGGCACAGCAATTGCTTTTCTGTTCCCTGACCTCTCAGAGCAGCAGCAGCCCAACTTTCTGCATCAGAGACAGAAAAGTACTTTGGTGGCAGGAACGTTATTCCCCTTGACTTCTTTATGTGGCACAACTGAGGCTGAATGCCGCAGCTATGTGACTTTGAATACTTCTAAATGTTTAGATTTCTTTTAAAGGGGCAGAAGATGCAACTATGAAATAAAATCACATTTCTAAGTAAAATTTGTGTACTATGATACTCAACTATAAAATTACCCAGATTAAAATAAGTTTTGTACCTTTTTAAACACTGAGAGTATACACATTACATTCTAGCAAGTCTCTCCTTAAACATAAACAAAGAACCGAAGATTTAATAATTAACAATGAGAAAAAATAAATTAAAGCCATATCATACCTTTCTTTTCAATTTCTGCTTTATCATAATTTGGCCTCAGTTTGGCCCCTTTGTCTGCCAACAATGCTACCAGTGCCTGAGTAACCACAAAATTTGGAGATGTTACAAGTTTGTTCTCTTCTGCAATTCCTCTTAAAAAGCTTGGCAAAAATTTTCGCTGAATTGGATCATCAACTGTTGTCAAGTTTACACCAGTTGCTGCAGAAATCAAATTCTATAAAATAAATAAATAAATAGATATATAGATTAATTTTAAAAAATATGATTTCAGGAAAAAAAATTGTCGAACAAATCATGCAGACTTTTAAAAATTTACAGTTTTTTTGTAGAAATACTCAGCTCTCCACCAGTGTTGTTTTAACACACAAAAATCATGTACAGTATGGAATTCAAGGCTTCTGCCCTGGAAAATCCCCAGTCTTAGTGGAAACATCCATATGCAAACCATCGCTTGCAGAGCCAGTAAAAAAATGTAAAGTTACCAACAATAAAACATATCTTTGTGCTAAGCCATAAATAAGAACTCCAAGGAGATCCTCAAACCGGGTGCAGTCTCACAGTTCAGAAGATAAAAGACAGCACAGACTATCAACATGTACAAAACGTACTGCTTCATCTTACGTGTAAGAAATTTGATACAAAAGTGTGTGCTGAGATAACAGTCCTACCTGTGTACATAACTGTACCAGCAGTTTTGCAGCACTAGGAGCGTTTGATGCCAAACAGCCCACTGCCGTACTCAGATAGGCAAGACAAGATATGGGCTTGCTTGTTTTGCTGTGTATTCCTCTAGATCGCTCTGTTGAACTTGACGCAGTGGACGGACTTGTGGAGAGGCCTGCTCTCCCTGCAGCAGCGAGGCACATTAAACGAACCAAAGTTCGGATATCTGTTAATCCCAAGGACTCAAGACCAGCTGCCAGGCTACAACTGGAACCACTGTCAAAAATGAATACAAGTGTTCTTGGTTTTGTTACTATATTTTTATCCAGATTTAACTTTCTTTAAAAGCGCTCCTGAAACTTCAGTGAACATCATCTGCTTGATTAGCAAGACATTGCTACCACTTAGGGGGAGGAGGAAGAGACAGAAGTAAAGCTGCAGCCCACCCCAACCCCACTTTTTTTAAGCTGCAGATGAAGGCAAACCTTATAGCCTTGCCCTAGCAAAAATCCATGTGCTTACCAGGAAATCAGTCATAAACAAAGCTATACTGACAACTCATGTTTACAGTTTACTATGATAATAAGCCTATGTGGATATAAGATCTCTGTGACTTCTCCACAGTTGAACAAGGATTTTGCGCAGAGCCGGAATTTAAATTCTCATCTCATATCATCTCCTATGCTACGTCTTCATTCCTCTAACACCTACCTCTCAGTTCTAATACCCATCTTGAACAAAAACCCACCGACAAGCGCAGCTTCTACGTTTGGAGGGCTGATACTGCTGAATTCTCCTTTCCATGTAAGATGCACAAGTCTGTTTCATCAAGTCTGAACACAGGGTTCAAAAGAATGCAATCAACCAAGCTTTTCATCTTAATAATATGATGCAAGTATAAAAAAAAGAGAGTCGCTTTGCCAAATGTCTTAAAACTGCATCCCTAGCAAACATAAGTTGCTTCCAAATGAAAAGGTAGAAGGTGTTGCCAAGGATGCCACATACCTGACAGACAAAAGTGACAGTGCTCTCATAACCATAGTTCTTGCAAGGAGGACCTGGGCAGCTGCTGTCACTCTTCTTAGGGCCATAACACGGTCATGTGGATTTACCAGAGCAGCTGCTTGTTCTCCTAAGGTTATCCTGCCAGAAGAACTTTTTTCTATAGAGCCATGACAGCCTTTGAAATAACGATGATTCACATTAGCATTTCAAGAGGAACGAAAAATGATCATATAATAATAAACACAAAAACAAAGTTAGGCCTAAGTTTGCAAATTATTCATTAAGTTCTCAACATTTTGTACATACAGAATTGTAGGGATAATGACTGAGAGAAAAATATACTCCTGAAATTCTATACAATTCAATTATTCCTCATTTTCAAGGACAGATGGGCAACAATTTGATAATATTCAAGTTACTGTTAATTCCTCTGTTACCTCTGCCCATTACACGGGTCTACAAACTTACGTATTGATCTTGAATTTCAAGAAGATGGTTACTAAGTCTGAACTTAAATCTAAGAAACTTCCCTTGAGCTCTGCAATACACGCTGCTGGCATCCATTGCAGGACCACAGTCATAATTTTATTAATAAATCGGAGCTTCAAGCCTTCTGTCAATATAAATGCCTCAGGCCCCTCTCATTGTAACTTCTCCAAAATAAAAGGAAAATTTAGAACCTGTCTTCGTTTCCTGATGGTAGGAGGCAGGAAAACCTGTTCTCAAAATATTTCTGCCTTATCTGCATAACATCACAATAAACGGGAGGTACTTGTACTTCAAATAGAATTCATCTCAAAATTACCTATTTGCATCAATGTTTCTTCCATACTGTTGGTGGCTGTCACCATTGCAACTGATGCGCCCAGAGGATCACTGTCTGGGAACTGTACAGGCTCAGGTACGATACGGCGATCGTTTAAACCAAGGGGTCCAGCCAGCAATTCAAACTCCTCTTCCCCTGTCAGCTTTTCATCTTCATCTACATCTAACATATCCCAGTCTTCTAGAATTGGAGAAACAGAATTAGACTTGGTTACAAAACCTGTAAGTAGTGAACAATTTTAAAGAATTGAAAGCAACAAATATAGGATATAAAATATGCATTGCAATCTGCAAACTAGTAGTCTTAAACTCCTGTCTTCAGTGTGTCATAGTAAACAACAGAGTAAATCACCAAAATCCCCCTCTTGTCCCCCTCCATTAAATTTGATCTTTATTTCTATTGCAGAAAAGCTTTATGTAAGACATTTCACAGTTTAATCAAAATACGTTTATGACTCTCTGAAGTATCACACGAGCTGGTTTTTAAAATACACAAATGAGAAGTCCTGGACATCACATACCACAAGACAACTCCCAAACCGGAAAGCAGTGAGAAATATGGACATACAGTTTGCTTCAAATCATAATCAGAAAGTATGCATGAGTTCCCAGGTCATGATTAGACATTCAGGCTTCTGCTTCCCAGAAAAGAAGTTTGAACACTGTAATTGCAATTCAGTTATGTGCTCCTTGCACTTCTCAGCTACTTGCACAGAAGCCAACTTTTATTTACCGATTCCTCCACCTCATTCTTACCCCTCATAACAGTAGAATCTGAACAGCATTATCTGGTAGATGATGAACTTTCCCTTAACTACCGGAGTTCTCACTTATGCTCCCTTAAATAGTCAAATGTGGAAACTCATAAAACTGCGATCGTACAAGCTACAAAATACCCAGAATCAAAGAACCACCTGGGAAGGGTTTTCTATAGTCACTAGAAAAAAAGCGTTCAACAGTGAAAGACATCTTCAAGATACGCTCAATTAGCAAAAAGTTAGAAAAGCATCTGTGGGCCTAATGCCAGATTCTTTTGAGAATCCAACTCATGCTAGCAAACCTGTCCTACCAAGTAGA
The DNA here is from genome assembly GCF_040807025.1 of Struthio camelus. Classification (NCBI taxonomy): domain Eukaryota; kingdom Metazoa; phylum Chordata; class Aves; order Struthioniformes; family Struthionidae; genus Struthio; species Struthio camelus. The sequence continues at coordinate 21,235,628 of NC_090953.1, forward strand.
TGGGCAAAATTATTTTAACATAAGGCTTTATATGTGCAGTTCTGGATGTTACAGATGTAACATCCCCACAATACACCATCCAAATTTACAGTATTGGCCATTTCATCTACTTGAAGGATATGGAAAGCATATGAAAAACAGGGGGAAAAAAACCACTCATTTTTTTCCATTTGAATTTTAAAAATATTAAAATACTAAATCTAGTAGTATTAGATTTTAGGTACACCTTTAAGTACAGTTTCATGACAGGCTCGTTTGCGTGGAACTATCTTTAAGGAAAAATAAACACACTGTGCAATTGTGAAGTATTTAACCCCTTGAAAAATTTATAAACATACCTTCATAGACACTGTCTTGTTTACCTATTAAATCAGGAGCCTGACCTTTGTATCTATATGGAAAAATCAAAAAGAAAAAGAAAACAAAATAACTAAATGGCTCCAACATTTTACATAAACACGCATACATACTTTAAACCTGGTTTACTCTTAGGTCAATGTATACCTGATTTCTGAAAACGATTAGGAAGAGAGAAATGAATACAAGGGTTCCTAAAAGTGGGGGAAAGGGGGATGAGCATTTTGCAGTACTAATGTGAAAAAGGCCCATAAAAAGTACTGTAATTATCAGACAAAACTGAAAAGAAGTTCTCAAATGGACAAGAGTATGCAGGGTTCCAATAGATAATTTATTTTTTAAAAAACATTAAAGAAGAAAGAAAGAAAGATCAAAATAACTTCTTCTGAATATGCTTTTGTTGAATACACAAAAAAAATGTTAAGTTCTAGTTAAAATACAGGAAGTCAAGAATTCTGCTAGTTTTTAGCAGCAGAATTTGGCAGTCTTAGCTAAAATTTAATTCCTTCAAACAGATTCTTAAAATGGTGATGTTAGGAAATACTTTTAATCTGTCTCCTTTCTTCACACACAGTTTTCCATCTCCTTTTACTTCTGTACCTTTCTGAAGTTGATGTTTTAGATTTACTCTTCAGGGCTAGGTATTTCTCTCTGCAGATGCCACACAACAAATAGTAAGGATTTCCGCTTCCGCATTCACCACCAAACCAGCCATCTACATAAGAACCATTGCTACGATAGCCCTGACGATTTGCGCTACGGCCGCAGCCTGGATGGTTTCTTTTCATGTGTTGATTGAAGCTGACAACGCTGGATTCACACAGTTCACAAACCACTACTTCTTCTCTGTCTTCCGATTCACAAACATGCTGCATAATAAGATTTTCTCTTGTTATTTGACAGAATTAATATCCTCTTATTAGATACAAAAATATGCCTCTATTGTTAGGGATGTTCCTGCCCATTTCTATTACACACGCAGAGCGATACTTACATGGGTAACTTGCACGAAAGCAAAGCAGAAATAGGCAATTTATGAGACAAGGGAGAGCAGAACACTTCCGAACAGGAAAAAAAAAATTGGGAAGTAAAGTTTCAGAGGATGTGATTCTCCTATTTCATTTCAGATCTACCTCAAAATTCTTTACAATATAACTTTTCTCACATCACTTTGCTAGCTCACAATCAGTGCTGCCTTTGAACTGCAGCTTCTCAGAATTTGACTGAGACTAGATGCAACAAAGAAAAAAATATGCTGTTTTCAGACAATCAGACTTTACAATTACTAGCATTTGTGTTAATGCATTCTGAGTCGCTGTCTGAATTTAATTTTTCTAGAATTACGTTTCTGTCCTAAGTCAGTAATTTCATCAAGAAACTCAAATGAAACAAGTTCCCTGGGAACTGAAGTATGCATACTGAAACTTGATTGCACATCAGTCAGGTAACGTGGAAGCTTATAATCTTGTAGGTCCCTTTCAAATTCAGATGAAAAATCCAAACAAAGAAACCACAGCTTTTATAGTTCTCTTCCATTCCAAATATATTTTGCGGAGGCTCCACAACAACAGACCAACCGTGCGAGGGCTGTCACCATATCCTTCTCAGAGAATGAGATATACAACAGGATACGACTAAATTAAGAGAGCAAAACTGATTTAACTGTAAATTATGTAGCTACACATCAAAACTTTATAGACTTGACTTTACAGAAGTGAACTACACCAAGTTCTCTTAAACGTTGGTATCACTAGAATGATTAAACAAATGAACAAACCAAAAAAACCCAGTAATGATTACACTGAGAAGCAGGAGAGTGGAGAAATCACACGCAGGGCTACACTTTTTTATTATTATTATTTTTAAATAGAACAGATATTTACCACCGTGTGTATTATCCCAAACACAGCTGAGCAATCCGGAATATCTACTTAATCTCTAAGTAGTATCATCAAAACAACAACTATTGTACTTCTCATCTTTCAGGGAAGAAGAAGATAAAAAAACACCAAAACTGTGGACATACAGAAGTGCAGAGCAATTTAAGTACTATGGAAGTACTATTCTTCCCTAAAGTTAAGCTACAGAATACGAAAGATTTTAAGCACTGCTATAGCATTTAGTAAAATATATTCAGACCAGATATCAAGACATGCATGTTACTTGAATTTTAAAAATATGAACATGCAAAAAGCAGTAAGTTAAAGCAGCCCCCGCTGCAATCACACACACCCAGGTAGGCCAATCCAGTACCTCTGGGATCCACATTCCCAGAATATCATTATCACTAGCCAGGTCTTGCCCAAACATAGCCTCCATCGCTTCATCATCAAGGTCAATTTCCAACTCCTCATCCAAGTTGAAGTCATAAAGAGCCCCTGGATCTTGCTGCAAAGATATCCCTTCTCTTCGACTCTGATTTCTGTGGGCCTGCACGGAGCGGTATAATCCCGCTCAAGTGAAAAAAGAAAGCAGCACATTATTTTGCATGTAATAAAGATGACTGCTCTTTCAATTACCCTTGGTTTTGTAATTAACTCTTCTGCTAAACATTATCTACTTAATTCTCATATAAAAATTAAGCTAAACAGAGACTGACACAGATATTGACATGACAGATTTACAACTTCTCCCTCCTCCTGCTCCTAATTTACTGGATTAGCAAAGGCCCCAGAATTCTCTTAATATACTTACCAGCTCGTGCTAGCAATGTTCGGGCAGCTAAATCAAATTTGTGTCTTCTTGTAACAGCTGACCGACTTCTAGAAGGAGGCCCGCTTGCAGAAGCTGCATTATCTGCGTGATCCATATTATCAGGGCTACAAGAATTTGTATTGAACAGGTATGTCAAAATAAATTTTAAATAGCGATATACTGTAAATAAGGAAAAAAAAAAAACACCTAAGATCATTCTTTCTTTCACAGAAGAAAAAGAAGCAAATTCGGAATTCAAGAATTTTCAGTCCAGCTGCTGCACATATTTGTTGCAAGTCTTTTTGACCATGAGAATTACCTCAAGAAAACAGATGCAGCAATGCCAAAACCTATTCATCTATTCCGTAGTGCCTAAGCATTGCAGAAATGTTGAAAGAGTATTCACCTTATGTTGTCAGTGCTAACTATAGCATGAACTAGGTTTCTTTTTCTTTCTAAAAGAAATAAAATCAACATTTCTGTCCCTGCCTCAATCATTCCCCCTTTTGCCCAAAATCTTTTTTTTGCAAACAAAGGAATGAAGTGTTTGATTCTTGTTACTTAGTTTATTTCTTGCAACTGAAATCTGCAATTTCTCTGTGAAACGAAGGTTTACTTTATTTCAGACAAAGTAACTGAGGAACCCTTTAACTGAGTATCTCTCGTTAGGGTTAAGGAATTTGAATAAAAATGTTCTCAGAATAAATGGTGCAGCTGTCATCCCCTTTACTAAGAAAAAGCTGGTATGATTGGCAGCTGCTCTGATTTAATAATATAATCATTATTTAAGCCAATGAACTGTGTGAAATACCATTTTAAAAAGTATTATAAAAAGCATTATGGCTTTCTCTGAAGCACTTTTTCCTCTTTCCAGTTTAAATAAAAATTAAAATAGACTTGTGCTATATAGTTTAAAAATAATTTCCTATTATCCTTTCACATCTTGACAGCTGGAAAGTGTGCTGCATAAACTCAGGAAATATTCAGTGGCCTTTTGTAGCTGTAAGTGGCAATGGCCTTTTGTAGCTGTAAGTGGCAATGGAAGAAGTCACTGTCCAAACATGCCTGGTAAGGAGTTGATCCTGAGAAATGTAAGGCTTCGTGTGGAGGTGGTTCTTATTTTACCCAGACTGGCCCACTTTTTTCTATTCAAAATCTGTGTCTAACAAATTCAAAAGCTTAGGACTTGTGCTCCGAGTCTTGCATTACGCATCAGGACTAATAATTAATAAAGATTTGGCAGAGATGAGCCAAATAAAGACATACTGGATTCAATATAAAAACCCTTAGTTTCCTATAATGCCATGACAGAATAAAAAGCCATCATAGAATGTACCTGAGTTTCTGAACATTTAACTAAATGCTGTAGTGAATTCAAGGAGGACTCCCAGCAAACAGAAGTAATAAGAGTAATAACCATGACACGAGGTATCTCCAGAACACACGCACAGGTATTTTTCGTAACAAAATTTTGTTCATACTTTATGAAATCATCATTCTTCTAGTAAAGGACTCGAACCTGTCTCTCATAGATGTAATGACTGGATTAGACTCAATGCCCTTTTGAACTGTTAGTGCTTTCCCATGACATGTTTAAGCTGATTTTGCAGGTAATTTTGCTGCTTCCACAATTAAATATCAGAAACATAAAAGGCCATTGTCAAATTATTATCCTTAATTAATTTTTAAAAGTAATTGTTTGAGAACATTCTTTAAATCGTATGGCGTGATGTTTTTTGCCGTTTCTTTAAAAAAGTAAGCAATTTTCCTCTTCCTTTGATATTTTTATTGTGATCCTGGGCAATATGCTCCAGGTGACCCTGCTTGAGCAGGGAGGTTGGACTAGATGATCTCCAGAGGTCCCTTCCAACCTAAATGATTCTGTGATTCTGTGATTTATAGTTTAAAAAAGAAAGAAAAAAGCTTTCCTCCTTGATTAATAGCTAGGTTAGTTCTCAGGTCGTGAACATGATTAAGAACATAAACTTTAATTCAGTTTCATCCTCACTGGACAACCTAAATATTTATTTTTTTAAAAATGCAGAAAAAAAAAACCTGTTCATGAAGACACTGAAAAAAGAAAGGAAAAAAAAAAAAAAAGATTATTCCAATAAGTTTTTCTATGTTATTATTATTCGTCTTGCAGGCAAGATGTAGTTACACGCTTCACGCTTTCACTTTTTCATTTCCCCCTTCTTCTTTTTTTTTTTTTAAAAAAAAAAAGGAAAGATGCTCAGTTTACATTCTTCCCCAGAACTGTAGATGACCAGTCCTGTAAAATAAACACACCCTATAAACCTAGTTTAATGGCACCCTTTGCTTTTACTTATGGTCTAACACAATTCAAAAGTGGTATCCCAGAGTTTTCTGCCAGTAACACTTAACTTGTGAGACCTGCATTTTCAGCAACAGATTTTACACAATCAGAAGATAGATAAATTTTACCTTTCACTAAAGCCTTCCTCCATTTCAGTGGCATCAGCAGAAGGGATATCACCTGGTGACTGCAAATAACAATGATCACTAGATTTTCCACCACTCCCAGAGACTATTGTCCCATGTCGTGAATCTGCAGTCCCTTCTGACTGGGGTTCTTCATCATCTTCGTTTCCAGGATGCTCTATCATCCACATGGCCAGCACTGTGATATTCTGTGCATCTGCTTCTCCTCTGGCACCTGAAAGCAGAAAAATCACATCTTAAAAATGTATCATGTCATTGATGATGAAAAAACTTTTTTTCCCCATAAAACGGTTATGGAGTTTAAAAATTAAGTATTCTGCTGGAAAAAATGCGTTTCACATTAATCTAATTTTTCAGTTGAAACTGACGTTATAATTACAGATTACCTGTGGCTTCCATAGCTTTTGCGATTTGCCTGAGGGAGAACCCCATTTCTAACAAGGGAACAGCAATGGCAGGAGGAGGAGGAGATGTTGAAAGCCGGCTGCTCGGATCAGACAAAGCTTAAAAGACAGAAAGAATTACATGTAAAGTGTATAAACCTTTCTTTAGTCTTTTCCAGTGTACCAGACCTCATTTCAGTTTGGCAAAGATCTGTATTAGCTGCAGGTAAGGGAATGATTGTCCATTACAACTTTCCTCCCAACTGCTTTCTAGCATAAAATAAGGCACTGCATGAAATGAAACCAGAGAATGTTCATTCTTATTGGTAACATATATACTATTCAAGTCTCTGTTTAATAAACTAGGATATTGATGATATTTAAACAACTACCTCTTTTAATATATTTCTAAGAAGAACTCTACCAAATTATCTCTTTGGTCTATATTCAGGTAGACTAGATACAATTATCCTTGCCTGAATCGAGATTCCCAGACATTATGTGATCACGCAAATATATATTCCTTTTAAGGCACAGAAAGAGATGCCCACCAAGCTGTTGGCAGATATCTGAAAATGTCCTTGCAGGTTAGGCTATATTTTTGTGCAAAGAGTCTCTCAAGGGAAAACGAAATAAAACAAATCAAAATAATCTGAAAAGATGAGGAACTCCCCAAAAAGTTTAATAGGGACGAAAACAGGATTTCCTTATTATTTGGCATAAAAATGAGGACTAATCCAGGAAAGCACTAAATCTACTAACGAACCTTGATGTGAAGACTGGATCACGACCTAGAGGCAAGACATCTCATTGTCAAAAATGAGATGCGAAACTGAGCAGATTGGTGGCTGTGCAACAACTGAGACAGCTAAAAGAGTAGCATAACTAACAGCATAGATTACAGAGCAAGAATTAAAAGTTTTACCAGTCAGGAATTCTAAAGCAAAGATTTTGTTTCTCATCACTGAGTATGAAATCTGGAGGATATAGTTTAACTTAGTTAAAATCCTATTAATTTAATATGAAACACATTCAGACGTATGTTTCTTTTCAATAACATCTCCTTTGGATCACAACACTCAGTTGGGTTCTTTAGAAGCTCAAGATTCTCAGGCAGCAATTTACCTGCGAAGTCTACTGACTATCCCATTCTGTACCTACACTGGCATAGAGCAAATAGCAAGAGAGATTCTATTTTGTGTAGTGCAGTGCAGGTAGTAATAAAAGCCTCCCATTACCTTCACGTAACTCCAGAGAGCAGTATGAGGACATGAAGATGCAAAGTTGGACAGCCCTTGCTATCTCATTAAAGAAGATTAATTGGAAGGATTACGTTTCAGATTGCATACTCTATCATATGTATCATAAAATATCAATTCTTGTTTTCTGGGTGGTATATGATTTACCCTAAGAAGAAATTTATTGCAATCAACAGCAGTAAGCAAACAAGAAAATGAGCCCAAATGAGCATTTTGAAGTAATCATCAATAATACCAAATTCTTGTTTTTGTACATGAGCATCAGTATGTAAGCCATTCCACAGCTTTTAGAAACTAATTTCATTGGTTGATAAAGCCTACAGCTAGATAGTCCACCGCTTTTTGCTCTAAGATAGTCACTAAAAGGTTTTCAAGAATGTTTTGCCTGCTTGGTCGTATTAAAAAGAAATCTTATTGGTTTCCAGTGTCTCAAAAAACTATAGTGAACTTGTGTGACTTTACTAACCGTCCATATTTCCATCTACACTGATTACAAGGATACCTGTACGATTGGCAGGCCTTGCAGACTGAGAATCAGGGGAAGTTAAACTTTGTCTCCTTCCAACTTCATCTGAAGGAGATGTTGGTAAGGAAGATATCGGAGGCGTCTGAGCACGTCGTGCTGGAAGCACAGTTGTAGTAGGGTAACTGGAGAACATTTGCCTTCAAAAGAGAACAACATACGTTAAAGAGCTACCCTGAAGAGAGTCTGACACTTGCTAGCAATCCATCAAATTGAAGTGCATTTGGCAAGTCATACCTTTGGCACCCCTGCAGCACTGAATTTTATAAGGGTAAGGGGCAGTACATTCACCGAGGGGGGAAACCTGCAGGAATAGCCCATTTCTGGCATTTTGGCTGGGCAGCTAAATTCTCAAATACATACCTACAAAAACCCCCATAGACAGAGCACTGCCCTAAGAGATGAATGAGGAGTCTCTTCCATTTCCCCAGTTTGTTCAGAACTCAGCCTAGCTATATCAGCCTACAGAATGGTTCCTTGTAAGGTGAATGTTTTACTTTCACTGTCCTGGTAATAGAACTTACGTTCCTGGTTTTCCTCAAACTGTATCTGCAAAGCCTCTAAGAACAGAAATCAGATACATCAGCACAATCAATAAACTCAGAACTGGACTCTATTCAGTGTAAAGCAGATTTTCTTCCACATCAGAAATAGCCTCTACCGATCTATCGAGGAGGTTAACTAGCTTTACCTTACTTCAGGATGTGAGGGGAAGATGAAACAAGCAGGAACTGAAGTGTTCCTTGCAAACTAAGACCTGCTCTAGCTCACGAATCAACAATTGGTCATTAAAATAAGAAATTTCAGAAATACGTTATCTAAACTCAATCAAATAAGCACAAGAACTGAAGGACACAATATAAGGAAGGTATCTTCTCCTGTCCTGAAGAATTCAGATGCTACACAAATAAATTCTTAACAGCTTTTTTATTCCTAGAAGCCCATGTCTTGTAAGGCAGAGTAAGTTCTGCCTTCTGCAGAGGCAATTCATGACAGTAAAATAAAAACATGAACATTTCAAAGACTCTTAGAGAGCTAAAGGCATATACTCTGTCTATACTACACAACTTGTTCCTTACACGCACAAACCAATCCAATATGCTGAAAATAAAGATATTTTACCTAAGAAGACTGAGAGGCATAACACCAGGCGATTCTGAAGCTGGAACTGTTTCAGTATCAGTTACTGGAGTAGTAGCAGTGGTAGTATCCTCCAGAGAGCTGCTCATGAAAGATGTTGTACTAGAAGCAGAAGGGCTGGTTGTAACTGGTGTTTGGGCTTGCTGAGATTGATCACCTTCTTCTACTTGTTGATCTACTTCTGCAACACAAAAAGGACATTTCAGGAACATCAATATAGTTCTGTAGAGTAAAAGAGTAGCTGTGGCTAAGCTTTAAGAAATAAGTATCGATCTTGAGAATTCTCCCCAAAGAAAGGTGTGTGCAGAAAATAATTCTGACACTAACTTGCTGGCTTATGCAAATAAGTTGGCGGCCTATCAGTTGGTCTTGCTGTTGTCATACTGATACAAGGCAAGTAATAAATGAGCCTTTCTAGCTGATAACAGAAGCCATTTGTCTGGTTAGATCTTAACCTATTTAGCATCACAGCATCTAAGATTATTCTCTTAGGCAAAGGAGAAAAATCTCACATATAGAAAGAGAGCTGCTCTTTCTCAGCTGCTTAACTTACAGATTTCTGAAGGTTTTTTGGCTGGTTTGTAAGCAGTCTGCAAGGTGGTAAAGAACCAGATAGCACAGTAATTAGCTTTAATATTTTAGATATTTTTTCTTTTAAAATAATTTAAGTAGTTTCCCTGAAGTTGCACTCTGTAATATACAGACTTTCAAGATGAAAAGGTACATGGTATACATTCTCTCCTCGGCCTCTGTTAGTGCAATGTCAAGTATTAAAAAAAAATAATAATAAATCTGATTCACAGAGGTTTTTCACAGACAGAAACAGAGGTTACTTATAGCCTGAACATATACATGCTCAACACCATGAGTTATCACGATTGCATACAACCACGTTTAACAAAACTGATATGCATCCACTTTTTACTAAAATAAGGAATCGAGGCAAAGACAAAAAAAAAAAAAAAATCAGCATTAACTCTAGAAAACCGTAAATGATCTTTGTAAAATTTCGCTCTCCAATTAAGATTATTCCAAAGTAATCCACAACAAATCTACAAAGTAAACCACAACAAAATTTTAAGATTGTTATTTATACTACCATTGTTCCTATTAATTTCAATGAAAATAAAGATACTTTCACAATTTTGAAAATGTACCTTGTTTAAGTCTGCCACCAAACTGATCCTCCAGCAGCCCATGAACCACTAATTTGTAGATCATGGCTTGTGCTCGTTCCAAATCTGCCAGTCCTAGAGCTCTTTTAATTGGTGAACGCATGACTGCCCTTTTCACCATGTGTCGCATCAGGAACTGCAAGGCAGCACGCATTTCAACGTCTTCATGAACAACTGGAGAACTAGCACAATCAGAGTTGTGACCGTTTTCTGCCAGGACTTTTGGTATTAACAGTAGTTCAGCATATTTGCTACAGCTAAGAAGAACACTAAGTGACTTCATAGCACCAAGATAAAGGTAAGATAGCTGTACTGCTCTGATTTCTGACTGCACTATATCGTGATTTCTTGGCGTGTGCTCGTGATTCTTTTTTCTTCCTTCAGCAGGTTGGTGTTGGGATTCCATACCTAGTGTTGACGGCTCTAAAGAAAAGGAAGCGATTTCATTTTCTGATTTGGAGCTTGTAGTAGTACTATGTCCTTTGTTATCATCAGTACTTTGTCCTAATCGCGTATCTGATCCACCATCACCCTCCGTTTTCTGGTCAATTTCCCCTTTATCTTCAGATTCATGTCTGTGTTTTTTTTCATGTCTCTTGGTGCTTTGTTTTCCCATATCTTCGTGAATACCAGTCAGATAGGTAAGGTCCAGCAACACAGTAGCTGTCAGCCCACGAAATCTTGCAACATCGAAAGGCAGTGGTTCACAGGGCTCCAGATTATACAATGGAGTATCACTAGGCGACCAAAAAGTTGGGAAGCTTTAATAAAGACCAGAATGACACAGGAAAAAGCAAGTGAGGGAGAGACAGGAGGAAAGTACAGGAAATAATGTAGGCAAAGTAGGATGTAAAATATATTTAACAAAATAAATGAACCAATTCTAAAAATCGAATGTAAGCAGGGGAAAATGAGGTTATGATCAGAAAATGGGGAGATATGGTATCAGAGCAAAGGCAACAAAGCATGCATGTTTTCAGTAACAACCATTAAAGTCCAGAAACATCACAGAAGCTGTCAATTAAGTGCTGACAGAGCTTTCTGCTACATTATTTAGAAATATATAACAGACCTTTAATAAGAAAAGCTAGCTTAAGCCAAATTTTATCTTCGCACAACAGCTGAATTTGTGAACAGGCATAAAAAAGCTTAGCTAGAAAGCACTCCTGGACTTTTCCAGCATTAAGCAAAAGCTTTGATTGACCTCACTTTCCTGTTCAAGGGCTCATCACAAAGGAGCTTAGGACAACTGATAGCTTAGGATACTGCTGACTCTAGTTATATTAGGACAGATTCCCTTAAGAGGACAGTAACTCTTTAAAACACAGGTCAGGAAATCCAACAGACATATATGTCTGCCTAGTTGCCTGCCCACACTCGGTGGTAATTTTTTTGTTATATTCTGAACTGCTACACTTGACTCATTTTCATTGTAAGCAGGACCAAAATTGACCAGCCTGTATTTTCCATTCATCCAGCAGATCAAGGATTTCAAAATCTTCCTTTTATAATCCCCCAAATGTTTCCTCCTCTTAGAATGTTAACTTCTACTTAAAAATGAAAGAAAGTTTTAAACAGTTTTTAATTAAGAGACATTCTGAACTTAACTCAATACATTGCCAAGAGCTTATCTATGCACAAGTGCTGCACCACGTCACTGAAATAGTATTTAAAATTATTTTAAGGGCAGGCTTACTCTATTTCAAGGCCACACTGTCACATGGGCATACTTACAATAATTTATACCTGGGACTAAATTTGATCAACTGATCAATTGCACTTCAGTGTATTTAGGTAGAGTGACAATAGCCTTTGCATACTGACAAGGTAGACATAACACTTCTAAGAGGTGAACTGAGCCCAGTTGTTTCAAAATGTAATTATAGCCGATGTTAAAAAAAAAAAAAAAAGTAATTACTGTTCAATTTCTGCAGAAGATTAAGGCTCAACCATGGCCATAAAGAGTTCAAGGAATTTAGTGAATTTCCAAAAAAATTCCACTTCCACAAAAAAAACCACAGCCAATTCCTGTGAGAGAACCACAGAGCCCAGAAACACCACTAGGTTTATTTCAGAGTTTCCTCAAAGTGCCTTCCCTTTGAAGAAAGGCAGAAAAAGGACTATCTTCTTCCAACCTCCTCCCCAGTCCTCACCAACATCTGCAGAATTACAACTCCAGAGTACAACATCAAATACAGGGGCACTCCTTTGGTTCTCTAATGCAGATCAGGGAATGAATAAGTGCTGCTTCAAAGTAGCATTAATCTGAATACTGATATCCACCCACCATGAGAAGAAAAAAAAACCCTCCCACTTCCTGGCTTTGACCCCTCCTTAAGCCCCAGGGAGCTTTTTCCAGTCCCCCAGAAAGGAAAGGCCAATGCGGCAGAGACATCTCTTCTCAACTCTGAGAAGCCAAATGTGAACTCTCTTCAGAACCAGGTTTACCATCTAAAACGAAAGTGTGTACTACCCAGTAAAAATCTGTGTTCTTTATAGTCATAAACAATAAGCTATACTAAATTAAGACAGCAATAACGTATTCGTTAGCTAATATGTACCACCTACTAAAATAAGCAAAGCTCATTTCAAATCTAGGAAAACTGGCAAGCTGGTCACATCCACAATCATGAAACCCCGAGTCCAAATTTAAGAAGTCTAATGACGCTGGTTTGGATGCAATTCCAAACCATCAAATATAGCTTTACAGATAAAGCATTTTATTCCTACATAGCAAAGTTCTATTTATAATGTTTGTTTTAAAGAGTCAAATTCATCTACACTAAATTTTAAAATTTAAGGTTAAAACAATTGATCAACACGACTAACGTAAAGTGTACGTTTCTTCTGAAGTTTTCCAAGCACAAAGTATCACTAGCTTGTGAAAAGTGTAGGAAACGAGCATACTATACCTGATAGTAATCTCTGCTTCATCCCATTGAACCTTGGCAGATGTACTGCCTTCTTTCACTACTCCAAGTAAAGTGGCATGACGTCCAGTTTGCTTGTGTACACATCGACCTCCAACTCTAAGACCAGCATCAACTCCACCAATTACTGCTAGAACAGGCCACACCTCCACACACAGCATCTTCAACTGCAGTTCTGAGAGGTCAGCCAGACCATGCCTACTATGCTTGCTTTTCTCCTCTTCTTTACTTTCTTTCTCCTCTCTCACCTCATTCTCTTCTCGACTTTGAATTGAGCGACTCTTCTTCAGTTTTTGACCTGCTTCTTTCAGGCATGTTTTGATTTTATTCAGTCTTTCCATCATTTTTTTATTGATGCAGTGTGTCCAACGGTCTGTCCGATGAAGGATACGAATTAGTTGAATAGTAGCTTCTGCCAACACTGCAGCGACAGGACTACAGATGGGGTCACCAGGAAGCAAATCTCTTGGTGTGCCACGCATCTGCATATCACAGATTTTCACCTAAGTGTTTCAAAAGAACAATATGCAATGTTATCCTTTCAACATACCTACTGAAGCTTATTTTAATATGAGAGTCCTTCCTGCTGACTAGAAAGATGTACTAGCACTTCCCTCTTGTTTTGGCGCCCTAGGAAATTCACCTTAACACTGAACAAAACCTGCATCCCTACAAACTCAAAGATACTGAAAATTACAACAGTTTGTGCTTATTCACATTTGACTTAAATGAGCTGGAATTCCCAATACTAAGTTTTCCCTGAACTTGCTGCAAATTTCTGTATAGAACACTCATTCTGTAAAGTAATTCTGAGTAGCAGTAATTCTGAGTATAAATTTCAAATTTATAATAGATTGCACAATACAGCAGTTTATGAAAGTCTAGCTAGTGTGAAAGTAATGTAATGCTCATGTACGTCATAAACATAACGAATAAAAAGTGATATTCCCAGCACCTGTCAGCTACCCAAAAAAAAAAAACCCCAAACGCAGTACCCAAACATTGCCACATTATATAGCAAAAAGAAAGGATAAACTTACAATCTATGTAGATGAAAATTTAAGTTACCTTTTCTCCTGGATTACTGCTATAGAACATAACACAAGGGTATAATTCTGCGGCATCTACATCTTCAAAAGCTAGTTTTGGTTCCTAGTTAAAAACAAACCAAAGAAAAAAAGAAACTTTTAACACCGTAACAAGCAAAAATATGAAACGTGACAAAGTTACACCCGAATCACAATCCTTTCAAGTACTGAAACTGTTACGTGTCTTGTTTTAGTCATTACGCTTAGCTTTATACAAAACATACGTGCCAAATTACTATTGAAAAAAAAAAAAAAACCAAAAAGAAACAATTAACTGTTTAATACCTCTCCATTTTTACCAAAAGAAATAGTTCTTGCTTCCATATCTAATACACATGTGATGAAATCTCCTTGGGTAAAGCTGGACAGAGTCAAAGTTTGTTCTCCATTATGGTAAAGGTTACCACTATAGGCTCTATATAGCCACATATCTGAGGTAGTGCGATGGTTGAAGTCATGTACTGGCCAGCGAGAAACTCCTACGCACGTGCCTTCATTGCCTCGATTCTCCTTCACAATGTAGAACTAGCAGGTAAAACACAAAAGCAGGAAAAGTCAAGCTAAGAACATACATTTTAGCAGAACAAGAAAGCAATGGGAATTTACCTTATTGTACATGTTTATGTATATTTTTAAGTGTTTCACTCACAAGCATTTCACAAATCAAAATGATGTTCTACCTAACCTCTAAAACGATGTTCTACCTCCAAAATGACTGTTTGGTGCATAAAGTTGGCCACTAATAAAGCATTTAATCTTAAACCACTAATACCCAAGAAAACCTTATGAAACGCACAAGAAAGTCAGTTTTTCTGACTCAAAACATACACATACATAAGTTGGGTTACAAGCGATGATAATAATTTAACAGAAATAAGCAAGCTTTACTCCTCGAGTTCAAAGTGAGTGATTTATGCAGATTTAGTTAAAGAACAACTATAACATACTAAAACTGTTATGCTCAAAGATCGTACAAACAAGGACTACAACTGTGTATTTAGCTGTATTTCTAAAAAAATTACTCTGAACGATGCATTAAAGGTTAATCTTGTCAGTTAGACTGATCTGTCTTTTTAGAAGAAAATAAAGTGTGCTCACTAAAGGAGAAATTCAGAATCTACGTAGTTCAGTAGACAACTATAGCAAGCCAATGCATACTTATGCTGACTAGGGATCTAAGGGATAAGTACCCCAGATCTAAGGGACAAGTACCACTGCCTTAAATATTCAACACAGATTCACAGCCTCCCATCTGTGAACTATCAACTGAAAATACGCTCCACATGGCACTGCTCAAAAGCAGCCACAAGGAGTTCACTTTAGATCCAAATGGCCATTCAAAAACACTTTCCTAAGGAAAAAAACAGTTACTACTTATAAGTCATGGTATTTTTCCAAAACACAGTAAAAGAACGGTAGAAATATACTTTTATACAACCTACCTTCCACTGGTAACACCCTGAAGTAACTCCAGTGGATGCTAAACCATATCCTTTACCTCCACTGCCATGAGTTAAAATTTGCCCATTCTCCACTATGCAGCATTGAGCTTTCTCAGGGTCAAAGGACACTTCTTGTATAGGAAGATTCTCATCTTCATCTTCAGACTCTCCTTGCTTCTGTCAGAAATGGGACAAAATAAAGCATTTGTAATAATGTAACTCAGTTGTATTCAATCACAAGAGAAAGTAAAAGCATCATTACCTGCAGTTTCATTTCTTGCTCTTTCTCCTTTATTTGAATTGCATGTTTAGCCTGAGCTATTGGAGTCTCCCACATGCAGTCGGACAGAAGTGAGAATAATCGTTCAACAACCTGGCGTATTAGAACATAATTCACATCATTTTAAATACAAGATGAGGACAACAAATAATATTATTTTGTTTTACTTTGTTTTATAGCTATAAATGTCAAAACATTTAGTACTGCACAAGCAAGCATCTACACTGACCCTCACCTGGCCTGGATTCTGAGAAAACCTACCAAACATGCAGAAGTTTGTTTAATAAGACCTTTTAAAGAAACAGGTATAAAAGCTTGTAACAAAATATAAAAACCTGAGCCATTTGATCATCTTCAACACCAGATTCACAAGCAGGTAACACAGCTTCTAGTACATGAAGTGCAAGGAGTCTAGTCCTCAAATTGCCAACCAAGGGAACTCCTAAAAATTGAACAGTATGTTAATAATCTAAAAGTGCTTCCTGCATCAGCCACACACCTGTGAAGCCATCTGCGTGCCACCAGTGACACAATTTTCCAAAGCATAGCTTGTGCACACCTACTGCAATCAGTTTTAGGTGTTCACCACGTAACGGGTTCTAACAGGACAAATTTTAGGAACAGCACTACAGAAATGCAAGTAATCATAGAGTACATTTTGAAAGTTCATACCTGAGCAACACTTTTGAGAAGCAATGTTAAGAAGTACTTCTGTCCACTTTGGAGATGCCATTTTTGACTGAATTGCTTTTGATGACACAACTCTGCGTAGGAAAACGAGAAAGTCTCCCAAGTGCAATTCTGCTGCATGTTGCTTTCGGAGGGCAGCTAGTAAGTTAAATTAAAAAGTTTCATTTATTCCCTTACTCACAAATCCGACAGCATCTACAAATAACCAATTTCAAAAGTCAAAATAAAATGCGAAAAAATAAGGCGGACGCTCACAGCTGAGTTTTGTGATGACTTCAGTTTTAAGAGTAGCGAGTCCAGAACAGAATACAACCAAGTTACATTGTTAGGCTACACTATGTGGACTAGCATGAATTTGGAAAAACACAGCAACTCAAGGATCCAGACTGTGCATTACAGAACACAGGCACTTTGGTAAACCAGAACTGACATAAAGTTACAGTAAATACCTGTTAAAGCAATCTAACTTGCATATACAACTGTTAATCTTATTAAGAAAATAAAACCACATTTCAGTATTTCCAAACTCTATATATTTAACATAAAATAGAGCTAAACAACTTAAGATAGAAGTAAGCATCTGAAGTGTATTATAGACTTGATTAGAAGATAACAGGAAATACTGGCAGTCCTTGTTAGTGGCAACAAACTGATGTGTAACTAAAAATAAAATGATCAGCTATTAAATGATATTTTAAAATATCCTGTAATATAAAAGGTAACCATTGGTTCCAATGTGTATTTTTGTTTTGTGGGGATTTCTGATGCAAAATACTAAACTTCATCACTGCTCTAATTTCTGTTCCAAGGGGGCTGACATTACTATCTTAACAAGCACGTTTGTGGAAAAAGATGACCTTACACGGTAATTTCTGATGGAACTAATTTCTTATGTCTACTTTACGAATCCCACAGCCATCAAATTGCTTGTAAACAAAGACAGCTGTAAGCATAAGTAAAACATCTGTACACCTAAAACCAAACTACAATTAAAAATTTCTTCAAACATGCAATTTCTACACAAATTCAAAATGCTCAGTAATGGACTGGAAATTATGTGAAAATATTCATATATCAGAAGATTTGTATATAAATTTGATATGAGCAAGAAAAAAAATGTGACTTTTTAATCTAATTTACAAAATTAAGAATGATCCAACAAGAATCAATACAGTAGCGTGAGTGAGGGCCTCAGCATTCAGTGGTTTGTCAGTATTTCAAAACGGTAACAAAAATGATGCAAGACCATTACCTCTGAAGTCTCTCTTCTCATTATCGCCATTTGAATCTGCCTTCTTTGATTCTACTTCATCTTCCTCACCTCCCCCTTCTCCAAAGGAAGCCATAAGCATCACACCAGCTTGTGATAACAAGTTCTTCAGCTGACTGCATAATAGATCCAGCAAAGACTGGACCACCTTTGGGCTCAGTTTGTCAGCATAGGTTCTATACACAAAATAAGTAAAAATACGAATACTTGAGACCTAATCCAAGGCGAAATAACATAAGTGCACACGATTATAACTCAATTTAAGTGAAAACTGGCACTAATACAGCACTGACTCTAATTCACTCTATTGCAGCAGGTTACTTTTCGTCATCCCCAATTTCATTTTAGCAGAATGTGACAGCTACATGTAAGTACTTAGGTCACATAGGGAAAATAACCATGAACTTGGCAGATTTTTCTTGTCTGAACTCTATTTCTAAGACACTGTAAAACTGCACAATCACTACAATCAAAGGATATCTTTCTAAAACTTTCTAGGGCAAAAAGAGCAACTTAGCTCATCAAACTGAACCCCACTGCAGCTTCCAAAGGGTTTTTTTGTTTTTGTTTTAATAACAGACAAGCAATGCTGGTATCCCTCAGAAAATTAACTTTATATTTTGAAAAGGAGCACAGTGTACTGCTCTGAAGAACTCCTACCACATTATTATCACTTTCACACAAACGACTTTTACAGAGCAACAGGAAGCCTCATCCTATCAACTGAGCAGATCTAGACACAAAGCCAAGCTAGAGAAAGGAGAGAAGAATTTTAGAGCGGAGTGCTTACATTCCATACAGTTACCAAATGTTCTGTTCCAAACTCTACATTTACAATTTAAATATATTAATCAGTCTATGTGCATCTCTCCCATGAACATTGTAACTACCCTTTTTTTCTTCATTTATATGCTTCCGAACAATATTTATTGTCCTAAAGAAAGCTCACACAAAAGAAGAGTTATTTTTAAAGTGTGCCGAAAAGCTAAAAGATTAAGTTTTATGAAAGCAAAGGGGCATTCAATACTTACCCCGTGGTGATAGCAAGGATCTGAAGTAGTCTTGTACTGGCTACTTTCAAAGCTGTGCTGAGCTGAGAAATACCGGTTTTGGGCAGCAATTGCAGTGGTTGTCCTAACATGGTGTCTGTGCCACACAACTGTGACAGCACGTTTAGCAAACCAGTGGAAATGGCCAAGGAGACATCGACAGGCTGGTAGTGTACACTTAGAGCAAATACTGTTACTAACAGAAGACGCTGTTGTGCTTCTAAAATTAAAATGAAGTTGTTTTTAATAGAGTAAGAATACTAAGACAGAACAATAGCAGTTTAATTTTTTAATAAAATTTAATGACCTAAATTATCAAGTAAAGAGTTAGCTTTCTGTCGGAAACTGCAAGGTTGTCTTTCTGCTATACCATTGTAGCCCCCTTAACTCAGTGCGCTCTATGCCAATATTGTCTAGGAAAACTGCCATGTACAGTGCCATCCAGTTTGTGATGCAAATGTTCTGAGGCTAAATCTCAAAAGAAGGAAGAACCTTCTCTCTGAGGTCAGGATAACTGGGTAAAATACTCAAATTTCTGCCTGTACTTCCAGTTCATTTACAAGAAATTTCTTTTGATTCCATTTTAGCTGCAAGTAAAACCAATGGAACAACTCAGATAAGCATGCCAATTAGGTTCTACCAACAAACTAAATTATACAGCTCTCTTCTGTACTGAAGCCCTCAGTTACTGCATGTACAAAGGCACACAGAGGTGTAGAGTTCCAGCTATTCCTTAAGGACAGAAGCACACAGCAATAGTTTGGTACAGGAGGCCAGGAGAGTTTTCAAAACAGGCAAGATGCCCTGTTCTTGGTTTATGGCGTTAAAGAAAGTTCATCTGAATCAAGGAAAAAGAAGTGGAGACTTTTTCATATTTTCAGAAAACTGCTTATCTCTGCAAACCTATAAATCACTTTGCAACACTACAGAAATGGGGAAGTAGGAAAGACTGCGGTATATAGCTTACAGTAATAGAAAGGTTGATAATACCAGTTGTAAAATAAAAAGGGCAGACACTTGAACCAAATTAAGACAGAAAAAGCTTATCTCTTCTAGGAAAAGAAGTCAGCCAAACACTTCATCTCTGAACTCTGGCCACTGATATCAAAATCTACTTTGTTAAACATATAAGCTATTGTACTGCATATCAGAGGAGATACTTTACCTTTTTTTTTTTCCCACTTACCTATGTGATGTTTATTAGCTTGCAGAGCTCTTTCTAATGTAGCAGATAATTGCTGGTAAATTTTGTGCACAGCCACCTGGATTTCAATTTGAATACTTCTCTTGGCTGCTCTGATACCATCCTGGATCAAACAAATTACTATTATAACAACTGATACATTTTTATCACTCGCTTATTGAAACAACAGAAACTAATTTCTAAACCACATACCTGATAGTGATGTAATCGTACACTCTCTCCTTTGGCACCTGCATGTCCTACAGTGCCCAAGCCAAAGCACCCAGCAAGAAACTGTAGCCTAACAGAAGTAAGCAATGAAGAAGACTGAAATCCTGGCCCTTGACGACTTCCCATTAATGGCACACTGCCTTTTTCCTCCATCCCTGACAGAAGTACTAAGATCTGATGAAGCGCTTCCAAACGAAGCTAAAAATAAAAGCAAGCAAAAGACAGTATGAAATAAGTAGCAAGTATCTTTTGAAACTAGAATGAGATCATCTTCAACTATCAACAAATTTTAAAGAAAAAATTTTCTTTTCAGCATGATGCCTTTTGATTTTGAGGTAATAGAGCAGTTCGTCTAATTCAGCCAGCACAAATAAGCTACATGGAAAGGTTCATATAAATGAAGCGGTTTGCAGGCAGTTATGCTTTTGTGTCATTCCAAAGCCTACACTGAAAGTTCTAACCATATCAACGCGCCTCTGAAATCCAAGTCAGAGGCTCAGAACATTATGTAAAGAAAAAGATACGTTAAAAAACGGGGGGGGAAAAAACCCTTACACTTTACTCCTAACTCAAACACTTTTTATAAAGAGAATTCTTTAAGTTTCCTTTTACAGCTCTGCATAAGTTCCAAGTTCCAGTTAAAAATTTTTAGCAGAAAAGGGGAGAAAGTCTTTGCTAAGACAGAATTTTGATAATACAGAAAAGAAAAAAATAGAGTAAAGAGGAAAAAAATAAAGAGAAAAAAATAAAGAGGAAAAAGGATTCAATGCTCTCACATTAATTCCAAAAAGTAAGATCCATCAAACGAGTGTAAGTAATGAAATATGAAAATATGAAAAGTAAAGGTTTTAAATTGCAACTCACTTCAGCCCTTAACTGCTGCTGCTCCATTGCAATTATTGATGCTTGCGGACTGGTGGACATACTTTCCTCTGGCTCCTTAAACCCTGGTGAGTTTCCCACATCGCCACTTACAAAGCTGACAACATTTTCAATCAAAGTATGAACTCCAAGAGATCTTGAGAGATCAAAATCGGACTCAACAAATGAGTAGGAGGAAGCATACAACCAGTCTCTGCTGTGTTTTAGTCGAGTCCACGAGTCACTTAAAGGTTCCACTTGACTGTGTATTGCGCCTAAACATACGCACAATAAAGTCTCATAAATTCCAGTCCACTAGATAACACATTTTTGACAGTAGGTAAAGACTGAACTGCTGCTATCAAACAGGTGGGCAATGGGTACTCATGTTTAGTTACACCATGCATTAAGCAACTTAGAGCGAAACACTTGATTTAAATTTACAGCACTCTCCCTAAAGCCAAGGCTGTATTTCTTTTAATTATGTTAAGCACTATTGCAACACGCTGCCAAGTGAGAAAATGAAAAAGTAAAAGCCACTCAACTGCTCAGCTTAAAGCTAGAACGCTGAATAAAAATGCTTTGCAGCTAAATGACAAAATAGTAAAGAAAAGAAAACGATCTGCTACAAAAGGAATGTGCACTTTGGATATTTATTTTAATAATTATAAAACATGAGTGGTTTTGTTTTTACTCAAGCCATTATACATTTTATAATTTTAAAAGAGCACAATGTTATTTCTGGATGAAATATTTACAGAATTAATGAGTGCAGAAGGGCAAGTAAACCAGCGGAAAACTTTGGTTTTAGACTAACAGAGAACATTTACTTTGTAATGATTCCAGATGGATAGACACACCTATATTAAATATAAAATAACTTTATCTATGGCATATATTAGACCTATAATCTCTGTTATTTGGCAACTTTACAAATCTGTTTGCAAGTATTTTACATCTGCATGTCATTATACTACCTTTAACTTTATATATATACACTAGTAAATATACTCCTTCAAATGAGCATCAATCTGTAGCACTGGAACATATTCATCATCATAATTATTTGATCTTGTCTACAAAAAGTGTTGCTAGAACTGCATCCCTAGCAAAAATGAGTAAAATGCCACTGAAGTCACACCTTCATCAACATTCAACTGACATACCAGCACACAAGTTGGTATTTTGTTATTTTTGTACATGCTGTTAGCTTACTTGGAGCTATGCAAGGTATCACAAGACAGACCCTGCTCAAAAGAACTTTTGAACTACATAAATAGGTAACATCTTCAGACCTATATGGAAACCTAATTTAGGTTTAAATTCTCTTTGGAAGCCTAGTTTAAATTATCCTAAATAATCTACACAGCATTTTGCAATATTAATGTCTCTTGCGCACAAGGAACTACAGAGAAAGTCTAAGGAATCACAGTCCGTTCGCAGTTCCAATGCAAATCTACGTTAACACTTCTCTGCCTGCAGGGAATCAACCTTAAACTTTATGAAACTTATCCTTTTCCAGGAAAAAGTCATACAAATTTATAGAAATTTGATCTGTGGAAAGCTTTGTTTCATCAGTGAGGCTGAACAGTTCCCATGGTAAGGGCTGGATACTAGTTTCAAGGCTTCCTTTAAACACTGCCTGCTTGCAGCAGCTCTGTAAACTCAGGAATTCTGCACACCGGCACGAGGCAAGTCAGGCATAGCAGCGGTTGAAACGTGGACAATGCTCCTACTATCCATTCTCCGCCTTTTTTAATCCTCAGGCGGACGCAAAAGGCTAATAGCCTTGTTTGTCTGCCAACAAATTTGTATCTGCAGGTCACAATTTGCAGCTTCCCACAATTTGTAAGTTCAAAATACCGTGGAATTTTGATTTTCCTTTGTAAATTAAGTACAGAATACAAGTTAATCTCCACTTAGTTGTCAAAAAATTGGATTGCTGGGGTTATGAAATATGAAAAATTGTACACGTTCCATTACCTTTTCTGTAAACAATACTCATGTGCATTTGCATGGTATTCCTTACACTTGCTATTAAATAAATCACAGTGGCCTCAGAAAGAACCATCACAGTAGCGTGTCACATCATGTTTTTGACAGAAATATATGCACATACAGATTTATTTTGGATAACACAAGGATAGAGTGAAACATTAATTTTAATCACTGCTTTTTCACAGAGGAGTCTGTCCAATTTCCCAGCTTCTGGGACAACAGTACTACCCGATTTCCAAAAAAAACAGTCTAATTTGTCAGGCATACTATGAAAGAATTTAAAGAAATTCTGTTACTCGATTTTAAGACTCGTACCTGGGTAACAATATTTAAAACAAAAGTAAAGACAGACATCACCTCGTCCTAATTTTAATGTCCATTCTTAAGAGTACTTTAAAGATTTCTATTTAAATCTTAATTATATGCCAAAGGGGCAGGTGAGAAATACAAGGTAAATAGGGCAGGTGAGAATCAAGGGGTGTTAAAATGCCCATTTTCAATCCAATGAAGTTTTTCCTAGCATACGCATGGTGAACAAAGCTCAGGAGAGCAGGTAAATGAAACTGCAGTTTTCCTATAGGACGCGTAGCCAAATCATTACCAAGTGCATGAAATGTTGCCTATACAGCAATAAATCATTCCAAAAGCCTCCTCGAGCCCTAGAGTGTTTCATTAGCAGGAGAGCTTAAGGCACCTCAAAGCGACATTAGCTTCCCTATTCTCTACCTGTCCTATGCTATGCCTCTGTGTAGCACAGCACAGAATCAAAGGAATTGTAAAGAAATGAAAAGCAATTCGAATGTCTTAGATCATGTGCTTTTGGAGCTACCCTTGAAAGGATTAACAAATATCAGAAGACAACTTAGTTTTGATAGTCAACAAAGGAACTTCTTACAGAAAAAGAATCCACCATATATTAACAAAACACTAAATTATTTCATAATTGAAAAAAAAAAAAAAGTCTTAGCTAATCATTTTTAGTACTAAATGTAAGAATAATTAAACATAAAAAAAAATTTTTAAAAACAGTATCAAGCAGGATAAAAAAACAATGATTATGAGATACAGATTTAAAATAAAAAACAAGACAATTTATAACTGAAAGTATTAAGATTAAAAATAAAAAAGAATGTCGTAAATTAAAGTAGCATATTTTGGAATAAAAACAATTAAGAATTAGGGCACAAATCTAGAACTGAAACAAATATTTCTACCTGGAAGTTGTTAAGTATCAACAAAACAATCAAAACTATGTGTATATGTTAGCTTAGCTGGATTCTGTGCAGTATTGATTGCATGGAGTTGATTGTACCTTAGGACTTGTACAAGCCTTTACAATCACGTGAATAGAGCTGCACATAACAACATTGAGATTACAGTAAAAAGAGAGTTTACTTGTCCTTATAAAGCCAGCTTCTAATAATGAGTTTTCTAAATGAATGTGGCAAAGCTGCAATACATACTTTATCGAACATAAAATATGTAAGGAAGCTAGAGAGAAAAAAAAATAAACATGCCATCAGGTACTTGCTTGAAGCTCTTCTTTTTTCTGGGGCTCAACTGGCCAAAAAGGAGTAAATACACTACACCACACAAGAATCAGAAGACAAAAGCAGACATTTGAAACAGAAGACAACATATTTATAAAATTTCTTCCTCGTATTATTCTCTCTCGTTTAAATAATCAGTCTCATCTCAATCCATATATTAAAGACATCAAGTAGCAAAGTTTTGGAAAAAAGATTCAATTTTGTTTTGAGGTAGTACAGGCCAGATAATGGATTTTCTATATTCTTCACCTCCTTTTCAGAGGAAAAAAAAAAAAACATTTCAAAACAGTTTACATGCATAAACAACACATGTTTACATTCCTTATTACTCAAAAACAATCTATTTCAAAATGCAGAATTCAAGTTACTACAGGCACACAAAATTAAAATAATTTAATTTGGTTTTCATTTAAGTTGCTGCTTTTTTCAAAGCTGCCCGACTGTGTTAATTGACTAAACATTCAAATAACAGCAAACAGTAAGAAAGTACTACAGTACACAGAAGCACACTGAAACTCACTGAATAAGAATTATATGAAGTAAAAAAACCTAATGGATGGGGACTCACACTTATATGTCTAGAAATATGTTTGTGGTTGCATCTCTAAATAGGCATTCTTTACTATAAGTATCTAACGCAGAATACAGCTCCGTGTACCACATCCTCTAGGTGCAACATTTTGAGGCATACTCTCTGGATTTGAAAATTAAAAAGATGAACCTAAGTGAGGAAAAAAAAAGGCGGGGGCGGAAGCTCACATCAGGGGAAAATATTGATGTACCCATCACCCCTCATGGCAAAAGTTCTACGAAAGGTTTTTTTTTTTTTTTTTTTTTTTTTTTAAAACAGGAACGAAAAGTTGACTAGTTCAGAACTAACTGAAAAACAGCAAGGAACAAGACACTCAGATGATCATATGACTGAAGCAGGAATACAGCTGTGGTGTTTCTGACTAGACACAATAAATGGAGGAACAAGGCAATTAGATCAAAGATTGCCCCGAGTGGCTAAGATGTAACTGAGTAAAAAGACAAAAGCTTTCCTTCCACACTCACCTGTAAGGCCACAGAAAGAACATATAGTATCAGTAGATTTTCTACTGCTTGTTTTCCTCATTGCAATGTATGAACAGGACGAACTTTCATATCATAAATCGGACGATAACCAACAGTGGGATTAAATCATTATGGAAAAAAGAATTGAATTTGGAATAGTGAGTTACGGAATTTAATAAACAGAAATCCTAAAGTGAACCAACCCACTCCAGAGGGAATTACTCTTCTTGTCTGCCACAAAAGAACCACTCACTGACACCTTACGCGCAGGACATTCTTTGACAACTCTGGAAGGATCGAATACTTGGCAGAGATTGCTGATTGCACTGGGGGAAAGCAGGAGGGGAGCAAGGAGAAAGAGGCACATTCACACACTACAGACATTTCTGAGAGCTGAAAAATCTGATGAGTCTCTCACTACATTAACAATTGACTAAATTGTCATTAGAATACCAGAGCTGGTTGAAAAGCAACACAGAATCATCCTCTGCTGCTTCAGTGTGGGACCGACTCGCTTCTGGAAGAAAATAAAAGTAATGTCCCAAGTCTCCCTTAATAAAGGGGAGATTTGACTGACCTGAATTTTCTTGGAGCATAACCACTCCAAATGGATCTGACAAAGAAAACAGTGATTCCTAGCCATTCTTGTCTGAAGAATTTTCTAATATTTCAAGTGAAAGTTGATTAGCCTTCCAACTACATGCTGAGAGTTGTGGTTGTCTACTTCCGCAGATTTCCATAAGGAATTTTCCTGAAGATAGCAGATAGGCTGACATCAAAAGTGTCAGCAGCTTCAACAGATCAAGGTAGTACTTTGGGAACCAACCTTTAGAATTTGTTACGGTATGGGTGTCTTTGGCTCCTGGCACACTTTGCAGGGTTCAGAGTGATCAGGAGCCAGTCCTCAGAGGTAAAAGGCCCTATGCTAGCCGGATGAACCTTGAGAAGTGGAGGAGAAGGATGCGATCTTGGGAACTCTGTGGGCCAGGTGTTTTCCCTCCTTATTGAACACTGGGCATATTTGCCCTAGGAACAGGGTATATTAGGTAACCCATAACCACATACTGGATACCATTTATACTCAGTTATTTACATTTTGATACATACGTGTAACTACACAGACACAAGACTTGCAGCCAGACATTTAATCCCACTTTAACATCTGTCATGCTTCACCCCTATGTCCAAATCAAAGAATCTAGCTGGAGAACATGTCTGTAGCACTGAGAGAGGACTTCTGTTTTCCTCAGAGCTGAAGATAAATTAACCCTACAAAACTTCAGCCAGAAACATCATGTGTGGTCAAGGTTGTGCTGCAAGCAGGGTGGTTAAATTCTAGTAAGCTCATTAAGAAGAGATGGGATCTCCTCATGCCCATATATTGAGGAGATTTGTTTTAGAGAAAATTTCCTGTTAAGCCTTCACAATAGCACAGCCTACAGGAAAAACAACGGTGACAGAAGGAAATCTCTTCCAAAAACAAACAAACAGGCTTCCAAATTAGTACTGCTTGTCAACTTTCTTCACACAGTTTAGGGAGATACACGTTGGAGGACAAATGTTTTCCAGGGACTGCTGTAGACTGATATCTCACTGTAGTTTCAAGTCCACACAACAAGAAATACGATTAAATTTGTTTCCCTTCAAATTAAATAATAAACATTCAACTGAAAGAAATGAGAAGTGGTTCCTGTGGTACTGTAAGACTTCACTTTTTTTCCGCCACATAGCTATGCCAACCTAACATTTAATCCAGCAACAATTTGAAAAGCGCAGCTGTAAGTTCCTTAAGCAATAATGGTCTCCATTTCTACAAAAAAAAAAAAGTAACAAGAAAAAATGTAATTGGGGAAATGTTTCTCATGCATACTTCTGTTGTAACGCACCACTATCTTCTTCACTTTTAAATTAGAGATCTCTAGCACCCCATGGCATGCACATTTCCTTCATTTCCTTGTCTCTCCTATAGAGGCATAACACCTTCCAGTCAAAAGCAGGTCATATGTGGAAGTCCTAGGGGCACAAGACAAACGTCCCTATGGAAAGACATCTCAGAGAAGACTAATAATTAAAAATAAGCTGCTTATTTCTCATTTAAATGTCCAATGGTTGTTTCACAGGGGAATCCACCTTCAGTGGTATTTAGAAATCCAGCTGCAGAACATCTTTAAGAACAATGCTGCAGCCTTCTTTAGTCATCTCGTTGCAATGGCTTACTTGCCATAAATAGGAGACTAGGGTTCTTCTAATCCTCCAGTTCTTAACCAGTGTAGAAAATTTAAACACAGATTGCTCATTTTGATGGAAATCCTTAATCTGTTTTGCCAACAACTTTGGATGGAGCACAGCAGAATAACAATACGCTGTAAGAACTTAAGATTCCTCCTATTCTCCGAGCTGAGGTAACTATGAACATAAATGTCCCCTTCATTAGATCATATAAAGGCATGTCAGAACAACAAAGATGAGACTGAAGGGGTTTTACCAGTCAGAACACCCTTAGTAAGCGCTTCAGACTCTCTCATACTTCAGAGCGCTGCCTATGTTACAACTGCAATTTACATCCTAACCAAACACAGGGACACGCTTCAGCTCTAGAAGATCAACTAGGATTACAAAGACCAGACATTTCATATGGAATCAAAGACCTTAAACAGAACCAAGTGGAATATCTTGTCCACTTGATCACACAGATCTTTGTAGATCTTCTGACACTGATGTAAGTGTCAGGAATGTGTCCCAGGAAACGCACCCTACGTTTACTGTCTGTGTCTAGTATGGGTCATCAACTAAAATACAGCCATATCGTCTGGCAGGAGTAGGAAATTTTCATTAGTGTATGCTGTTCAACCTCCAGTTGCAAATACCAGACTAAACAAAATCTGCAATACTCCTGAAATGCAAAAGCCATTCCAAGGATTGCTGAGATACCAGAGCTACTAACTTGCAAAATACTGTACCTTTTACTGAAAATGATTCTGATGTACAATGCAAGAATCAGCAACTTCCTGTATGATGAGTATGAGGAAGCAAACATCATGAGACAGGAAAATAAGCCCTCCAGTGCCAGCTAGCAGAAGATAGTGTCACAGAGTTCATTTTCAGTTTGCAAACGAGCTATTTGAGCTTCTTTAGGTTCAGGATAGATCAGCTGCCCCTATCCCCATTTCTCCTCAGTGTTACATACATTGGTGTAGAACCTTTTTGTATAATAAAAAGGTGCTTCTTTTGACTGGCTGGCTGATAAGGTCTACTCTTGCATTACTCCTTATTTCCTGTAGCCCATGACCAAAATAACTTACTCAGTCTAACCAGCAGTTCAGCAGCTATAATCCATAAGATATGGTATATCTCAAGATCCAAGCCAGGATGATTTCCTGGAGTACTTTTAGGATGTAAAAGAGAGAGAGTACAGAGCTGTAAAGGTATACGTATAAGATTAACAACAATACTGAAAATGGTAGTTTCAAAGAACGCCCTGCGGATCAGGGCACTCACTGAGACTCTATCAGATCTCCTAACACTGAGAATGCTAACAGATGGGGTACTGTCACAATAAGAACAGCTCTTGCTTGCTGAACTGGTTCAACTGAATAGCCACATACAAGGAATTCATTTCCATATTATTTCATAAATTTAAGCGTTACGAGTTTTGTCACTGATATAGTTTACTTTACAATTCCACCAAAAGGCTTTTAAAAACCAAGCAACCTTTCAGTACCTTGCTTAAGAATGAAGGTTATTAAAAGAGAACTCGCAAGTTACCCAATGGTATCCAGGCTTCCCTAACTCAAACATATCACAACCCACTGCAACTCCTGTTAAACTTTTCCCAAAATTTTAGCAGAAATCATGCAACAGAAATTATTCACAATTCTAGCAAAGACTGTGTGTTGCTGAGAGAGAAGTGAGACTCCATGGTAAAATGGCTCTGTACAAACATAGTCTTTGCTCCGTCACCTTCTGTGAAGAAGCTCATTGAGATTCTCCAGAATGAGGCAGCAACAACAAGCAGTACAAAAGCTAAAAATCTGATTTATATTGGAGTAATGGGAGGAGCGGTTGTTTGATTCTGTAGGTGTGCTGGTGTTGAGATGGTGCACAAATTAAGCCTTATTTTCTGGATTAGAACTGAATATGCAAGTACATTTTATGGGAAAATTTCATTGCTAGCACAAGCGTAGATAACTCCGCTTGACCCTGAACTTCTCTGCCAGGGTTTCCTTGCTAAATTCAAGTGAGTGAAATTAGAATGAAAGTTCCTGATTTACTTGAACTCATGGAAATCCTCACTTGCTTCAAAAGAACATCACAATTCTAGAGACTGGAAGAAATAGTTATAACCTAGGAAATACCATAAGCAAGCCACTGAGCAATAGATCCTAGCACAATAAAGCGCAGGTAATACTTATACAGAATGTTGTTTTTAAACACTCCCTTTTAATATCCTGATTGTCATTTTTGTATTGTATTTAACTGCAAATGACATTTTAATCTAAGACTTATTAACGTTTATTCAGATCAATACTCACTAGGTAACAACAAAAAATACTTACCCCTCTTTCTATGTGATGACGCCAAATCCAAATCAACATTTCGTCGTCCGCTCTAGATTAAAAGATTAATAAGGCTTCATGTCTTTAAGCGAATAACAAAAAAGATCCCCAAGATTAAGCACTGAAAAGCTTAGGAAAGTCAAAATAAAGTGAGATTAAATAGCAAATTTTCTTCATTAGAACAATCTAAGTTAATGAAAATAACATACAAAAGCACAAAATACTACTCAAGAAAAACCTTACTTACTGTAAATAACTGCCATAAATAAAAGCAGCAGGGAACCAACAAAACATCATTAAACATATTCCAAATTATGGTGTACTAAAGAACCAATTACATAAATCCTTTATGGGAAATGAGATTAAAAAAAAAAAAAGAAAAAACACATACATACAACAACTTTTTAAAATACACGTGGTGCCTAACATTTGCTTGTTTAACATGCATCTCTTACCCATAAAAATAAGAAAGTTAACAGAACTACAGTAATTTCAATAATTGCAATTGCTTTTTTTACCACAATTACTTTCTCTTAACAGTACTGGTTATCGGCAGTGACTTTCTCTATACTGAAACACAATGACACTAAACATGACAAACGTTTAACATGAATTCCCACCTGGAAAATATATCTATAATCTCTAAATATGTAATGCTAATTTACCTACCAGTGAATAACCTTCTTCATCCGATTCTGGCTGAGATAAATCAGATTCACTTCTTGACTTAATCAGTCTATAGCTTGAGTTTACATGGACTGAGCGACTCTCTGCAGTAAGACTTTCACTCCTGCCTCATATGCACACACACAAAAAATACTTATATTAGTCAAAAGTAACAGTTAATAGTCAAATTCAGCAGGTACCACAGGTTTTTGGGAGGGAGAGGACTATCACAGAACATCACAAGGCTACACCACAGAGGGGAAAAAAAGTGCTCTGATGGCTTCAGTTATTACGCTGTTTAGTAAACTTTGTTACTTCTTCACACCCTTACCGGCCAACTGAACCGCTGGCAGCCTCAAATGACTGATCACTCAAGTGCCTTTTAAGTAATCTACAGAGTATGCCTATGTATTTTTTTCTGAGATCAGAGGACAAGAAAATAAGAGATAGAGTAAGTGGGTGAAAAAGGACTTCACTTCTTAAAAATCCACCCATAAAACACATCCTGGAGATGGAAGCCACTTTGACAATGACAGAGGCAGCTACCCATGCTTTAGGGACTAGATTTTCAACAAGGAGGCAAAAAGAATAAAAGGGTACTGAAAATAAATAATCCCTTTCTGAACTTTCCATTAAAATCTTCATTGTAAATACAATTGAAAAATGTCAGAACAGTGTTTCACTAAATTAAAATCTTAAGTAGTGTCAGAAGCTCAAAAGTAGCAACAGCTACCAAGAGTTGGACCCAAATAAATCAAATTTAATAATTCCTGTGTTATAACCTAATATACACATATACAAAGATTTTTGGGATAAAAATTAAAATGGATCAAGTTTAAAACAACACTACGTTACCAAGAATATCCTAGGTTATAAAAATTAAAATATTTTCTAAAAATATAGTGTAATATTTATACTTTTTAAATGATATACTTCTCCCATTCAATGAACTATCTAGCTTTATTTTGTTATTCTCCTGCACCCAGCAAAAATGTCTTGCATATGCCAAAGATATTAGAAATTAATCATGAATGACACTTTTTCATAATAAGTTTTGCAATTTTCACTTTCAAACATATCCTACATTTTTTTTATCCAAGAAGTCTATGTTTAGTCACTATTCTATCTTCGCTAAGGCTCAAGAAAATACAATTCCAGTAATAAAAAACCCAAACATAAATCAGATTGCGAAAAAATAAGGAAATTTTTAATTGCATCAAATTATCTGTACCCCAGAATAACTGGACTTCATTATAACTTGTCCTCATTGCTAAGCCCAACTTTGAGAAATAAATACGGTCTTCACAAAATAAAATCCCCTCAAACTCTTTTCAAAGTTTTGTCAGTGTGGGCAAAAAAAACTGAGACAAAACGCTATTCTTAACAAAACATCAACATTGCTCCAGGCAAAAATCCTCCTCTAAAAAGATTCCTAAAAATCCTTAGAGGAAAGCTGAGGTTATTTAATCCATCATAAAGGAAGCACAGAAGACCGAACAACCTCTAAGTAATTAGCGAATCCCACCTCGTCATGAGTCCACTCCCCTCAGGAGTGCTAGATGGAGGTTGCTGTAACTGTCCATCCTCCCTTCGCTTCTGGAGCTCCTCAATAACAGGGCTTACTCCTAAGATTAACAAGGCACATCTGTGGATCACAGAGTTGCACGCAGCAGTATACACATCTTGACCTTCTGTCAGATCAGTGCTGATTCTTCGCTCCTGCTGAGACTGAGGAGGTTGATCATCAAGTCTAGTCCCTGTCCCAGTGTTTATCCTATCTCGATCCCGACTGCGAGCTACTTCACGGGCTGATAAGAAACACTGAAATATTTCTGTAACAAGCAACACAAAAAGAAGGTCTTAACTTTTAGACCAAGCTCCAAAGAACAAAGTATTCATCTATAGCTTAGGCCAAAAACTGCTCCACTAGAAAGGACAAATATTTTTCCAGCAGTGAAAGAATACATTAAAAATACAAAGCTACAAAAGAAGTCACACAAGCAGGTTAAATTAAGCATTAACGCAACGTTACGTTTAAAACAAAGAGGACAAATACAACTTGAAAGAACACTAAACACTTATCAGTATCTTATTGCAATCCAATTCCTGTTTGAACTGCATCAAAGAGAGAGATTATTAGGTAGTGAGCCTTTAAATCTGTATTCCAGAGAACAGCACATCTGTAATTCAATACTGAAACAGTACAATGAAGATACTATCAAAAATTTTAGCCTTCACTTTGCTTAATTCCACTTTTGTGTCACGTTGTAGATTCTTCCAAAGAAGCTGCATGCGAGACTGCATCATCTCTGCCCAAAGACTTAAAGTTCTCATGCACGCACGGATTGTTTGTTTTAGAAGGTTCAGTTCCCCTTTGGAGAGGCGAAGGCGAATCCACACACTTCCTCCATTGCTGTTAGCAGTTGGAATCAGCAAGACATCAAGGACACAAAACAGACTCTGCATGCCGGAATCTTCTCCTTAGTGATCCCCAGTAAGAGAGTTATCTCCCTACTTACGTGTGCATGTAACACTGTTTAATGGCTAGAATTTTCTGGATACATTTCCTTTATTCCACCCAGAAACCTTGTCGGTGTAGAACTTGAGAACACCGACCGTGATGAGCAAATAACAAGCAGCAAAAGCATGTTGGATCTACTGAGCAGGGAACACATGCGCACACCTTCTGGAAACATAAATCATATTCTGCATGTGCACTTCAACTATATAGTACAATTTCAGTAAAGTCTAACGCATTGTGGATATAATGACACATAATACACAAACTAAAGTTGTAACATACATTTTGCTCTACAAGATCCCAAATAGGAATTTGGGAGTCCTAATGGGGAATATAAGCACTGCCAGCAAAGTGAGTGATGGCAGCAAAGAGTGGAAAGAGAAAACGGTATTTGGAAGAACAGTGGTTGGGGTCGGGGGGCAGGATTAAATATCTAT
Source organism: Struthio camelus (assembly GCF_040807025.1). NCBI lineage: Eukaryota > Metazoa > Chordata > Aves > Struthioniformes > Struthionidae > Struthio > Struthio camelus. The sequence continues at coordinate 21,269,430 of NC_090953.1, forward strand.
GGAAAATATTTCAAGTCACCCAATTTCATTTTTTTTAGGTTATATACATTCACTAATAATAATTCACTAATACATACACTAATTTTCCAAGGCTAACATGTTTTCCAGCTCTGAGAATGTTGAGGTAACAATAGAAAAAACAACTAGGTATGACTGGATAACGCTCGACTAAAATAGGAAAAATTAAGTGTTAACTTCCCCACTGACCCCAATTACAAGCCCAAGCCAGCCACCTTTTCCAAGAAATCTTTTAAAGGGTTAAGCAAGTTGTTTAGAAAACCCGTAAGAAAATACTGTTACAAAATATTGTTACGAATACTCAACTTCAACTAAAAGCCTAAATAAATAATTTAAAAAAAATCAAAAATATATTCAATGACACAAGTGAATTCCAACCCAGCCAGTTCACTGTTACGAACAATCGAACAATTTTGTTCAACAGCGAACAATTTTGCTTCCAAGCTTCAGAATAAGATAACCCTTCAGGCTATTATACACAAGATTGTTTAACACTTGCAAACATAGTAATAAATTGCATATATGCACACTGATGGCAACTCAGAGATGTATTAAATGGAAGTTCAAAGAAAAGAATATGAAACCTGTTAGTCTTGTAGCTGGTATGTATAAGAAGTGTTGATTTATGTCAGATGCCCTGAGAATTGCCCACACAGGCAGTCCGTTTGCCTAGTATTCACATTCCTTGTGTCAAGGCTCTCCTGACCCAAAAAGGGTCCGTTTTATAAAAATAAACTGTTAACAATGCTTATCCAGACAAAACTTTCAGAATCCTTTCAAACATTTCCCCATTTTCCCTTTGACAGGAAAATTTACTGTTCTTCTAAAGCATATTGCAACATTCACACATGTAACTAGTACTTACTACCAGCTGTCATAACTTCATGTTCTCTTTCCTCTTCTTCATCTTCTTGTTCTGGGTGTCCTTCTTCTCTGTCTCGTTCTGCCTGCTCCTCCATTTCCGCTTCTTCATCAATTGTACGAGTAAAAGAATGTTCTTGAGTATCAACATCAGCAGATTCCTGGTTATCTAACATCTTGATTAAAGAAACAAAAAACACTACAGTGAAATTACTTCTCGCTAAAATAAAAACTGAACATAATAGGACATAAGGCATTAAAAAACGTTTTTCTTCGCTATCCAAAGGCACTTCAGATGTTGGGTGAAATACACAACAAACAAGGTAGCTGCTTATGTTCAAAGTTGGGAAATTTAAGTTTCCTTTAGCAACTGTTATTCAAATTATTTGTGGAAAGATACTGTCTCCTTGCAAACTCGTGTGTCAAACTTTCGACACTTCAGCATCAAATGCTTTAGCAACCACTGGATGTTACCCCAACACAGCTACCCAATCTACATCTAGACTTCAGAGTCCTGCGGTATAGCATAATCATGCTATGCTTACTCCTAAAATTAGGCTTCAGACTGTGCTTTGTTCAATTATTGTCAATAATTTGCTTAAATCGACTTGTTACCACGTCTACTACAGATTAATAGCCCTTTAACTATGTATTCAATATTTGCATTTCAAAAATCCTGAAAACTTTTGAATAAAAAAAAAAATCCTGCAACATACATGAAATTAACATGTGAGTATGTTGACTTATGTACTGAATTCATCCGTTACTTTTCATTATGTAATATTTTCTTAACCCACAGTAAACCCTGAAGAACTGAAAATAAGATTTCCACTCTTACCCATCTGTCTCTTGAGGACGATCTCGTCTGAATAAGCTCCATGTTCTTGCAAGCAAGCAAGCGACTTCGAACTTTATATACACAACGGTATACTTCTGCCAAGGCTTTGCCAGGCTGGTACCTACAAAGAGAAGAGACCCAAAACTCAAAAGATCATATAAACTTTATGTTAAAAATTGTAACTGAGCTTTTAAAGACAGCTCTCACCTGCTCTCACCACAGGCTTGACTAAGCAAACTTGTATGTTTCAGAAGAGCGGCAAGAACAAATCTGGACACAGTATCTAGTAGTGATTCATTACTTAAAGTTGCAGTATCCCAATCTGAAAATAGAAAGGATTCCTCAAAACTGGCCATCGTTTCCAACAATAAATGCATTTTCAATGACATAATGAAAAAAAATCTTCTCTCATTTACATCTTCCAATTTATAAGCAGACTTCATGTTTAAGAAATAAATTTAACATCAATAATTCACGCATATACTGCTTCAGAGACACATGTATTTTGGTCTACTCAAGGCACTCGTGCCTTGTAGCCAGCCAAGGCGCTGCATGCAAACTGGCCAGACAGTGAGTCAAAGAGAGATGACAACTGCTAAACTTAGGCTGCAACCTCTTTTTCAAGCAAACATACTGAATTGAATTGCTTTCCTTTAGCCAGCCACCGATATACGTGAAACTTGTACAAAAACAGTATCTTGGAGACCTCCTGCTCTCTTATAAGAGGCTGAAACCGGACTCAGAAATTATTACACAGACTAACTTATGATTTAAAAAGCCTCATCTCCAACAGTCGGAAGCCAACTACCGACTTTAACAGGGCTTAAGCACAACCTTCACTGCTAATATTAACAAGACATTTTCAGGTCTCAAATATCAAATATCAGGTTTCTTGTATTTCCAGAAACAGGTAACTTTCATATCAAAGAAAAACATTTCCCCACTTTAAAAAAGGGCCATTATAAAAACAATGCTGTTCCACCACAAAACAACCTTACTGCCAAGGAAGCCTCCATAAAGTGTCACAGTTTTCCCTGAAACAAACAAAAAAGCTTTCTACCTACATAAACATTTTTATAAAAATATTTTTCTTATGAAGCATTACTTATGAATACTGGTAAACTGCTTTGGAAATCACAAAGACCTATGTGGCCTCGCAAGTGTTTGGAGCTTGGTGTAACACACCTGCTCCCCAGCAAGTCTTTGCATTTGACGCTATGCTAATCATCACCGTACAACCTTCGGTCAGCCTGCGTTGCAAACAGAGCAGGACTATACCTACTTCTAAAATGTTAAATTCCATACCCCAAATAGTACAGATTAGCCCATTCATCTCAGATTATGCAACTAGCCAAACCAGCAGTTTTTTTTTTTACTGGAATTCCTACTGGCAACAGAGTTCTCTGTTTTTTTTCTGAACAGGCACACAACACCGTATACTGTCTTCTTGGTCTGGCCTTGCTTGGCCAGAGCTTAAGCAAATGATCTTTGTCTCCAGCAGAGGCAGAGAGAGCATGCTGCAACTACAGCATGACAGCACTGCTGAGTGCATCTCCTTTAAAAGGGGACCTGGGAGTCAGGATGGGAATCTGGATTACAGACGATAAGTATGAAGAACCATTAACAGTGTGTGTAATGCCTGCCTCTCAAGAGACTGGAAAACACAGGATCACTTTCCCCTTGGTCCTGTTCCCAATATATTTTGTGCGTTACTTTGCCTTCCCCGTTCCCCCCCACCACCTCCCATCAATTTTTCTTTTTAACTGCAAGTTTCAGCCTGCTCTGCTAAGAAAACCATGCAGCAGAAACACAACCACCTGAGCCAGCAAACAAGATTCTCTTTTTTTCTAATTTGGAGGGAAGAAGAATACTGAACTGCATGTTTGTCTGACACTAGAAGAATCCATACCAAAAGCAAATACAGAAAAGGGAAGAGACACACCTTGGAACACGACACTAGAATAAGTTTATCATGTCACAGAATTAAAAGCTGTTGCCAAAGAAAACATAGTACTCTGCTAGGCATGTAGTCAAAGCACGTAATATAATTTTAACATTTATATCTTTCCAGCATCTTACCTTTACTAACAGCATAGTCTTGCATACTGATCCAGAGGCTCCGTGCTGGCTCTTTTGTACAACCCAAGGCCAAATCAACATAGACAGTAATCTCAGGTCTCAGCTTATAATCAAACGGCTTCTGTTCCTCGTTTCCAGACAGGGCCACTTCTAATAAGGAGCTCATGCATTTGTCTAACAGAAGGGAAGTACTTAACGAATTAAACTCTGCAAATTTTGAGGCTTACACGCATCTATCTTTAACAGCTTATAAAACAACTTACTCTCTTCTTTTCATTCAAGGAAAACAAAACCAATAAGCCTCCTTGTTTGACTAAAATGTCAAAAGTTAGATAAGCAAAAGTGAGCCAATGTTACAATTTTGTAAAATGTATTTTCTTTACATACATCTACAATTTATGTAAAATGTATGAAGATCTAGGAGAAAGTGTTATCCAGCTCAGCTTCAATACCATAATTCTCTTATCATTAGTTCTAGCTGTTTTACAGTCATGTAGCTGCAATTATTGTATCTTCAAATACCCATCCTGTTCAAAGTACTGTCTCATAAGTAAGTCTAAAATGATCTACTCAGAACCTGTTCCTGGGCTTTATCCTCCTCCCTGTGAAGAACACGTTCCTTTCTTCTTTCCCCCCCCCCCCCCCCAATCAAAATTTCTCTTACTGCAACTTGTTACTGTTGCCTCTTGTCCTTTTGCCTTGCACCTTTCCAAAGGATCTGGCTCCACCTTGTTTGCAGATCTCCTTCAGGTCATGGAGGATTGCAGCTAGAACCTCCCTTACTCTTTTCTCGGTCAGGCTAAACAAACCCAGCTACCTCAGCCACTCCTCACCTCATGTACGGCAGCCCCTGACCATCTCAGCGGCACACCAATGCACTTGCTCCAGCTTGTCAAGATCTCTCTTGTACTGGAGGCCCCAAAACTGGATTTCGTACTCCAGAAAGAACCTCATGAGTGTCAAGTACAGGGAACAATGATTTCCCTGGACCTCTCTGGCTAGATGTAGGCTATTACAATCTAATACGTGGCTGGCCTTCATCTCTACAGGGTCACACTGCTGACATGTTCAAATTGCTCCCCACCAGGACTCCCCATCTTTTTGCTAAGAGACACCCTAGCTAGGCAGCCCCCCAACCAGTACTGTTGCATGGGGCTATTCCATTCCAGGTTCAAGACCTTGCATTGGTCTTTGGTGAATTTTCTGAAGTCCTGTAAGCCCATTCAGTTTGCTGAGGTTCCCCTGAAGGGCAGCCCTGCCCCACAGTAACAATCCCTCCAGCCTGGTGTCATCTTTGAACTCAGTGAAGGTTCTGCCCTATCATCCAGTTAATTGATGATGATCATGTTATTAACCCTGTATTTTAAAAAATTGACAGTTTTATTCTCTTCCTCAATTTGCTGACTCCCAGCTAAAACCTGCTGTCTGTAACTTGTCATACCAAAAACATCTTTTCTCATCTCAAGTCCCAAAACTGAAAAGAACAGCTCATTAAATAAATCCATATTTTTGTAACTCTCCTAAAGGTAGAGACATGTTTTGATTATTTCTCTTAGAAGATAAATGAAATTCAATCAATCATTGCAATACTGGGACTCCTACAACACATACATGGTGAACATTTAAATGTATTTCCTAGTCTATTTGACACAACTTCAGTTACTGCCACCTACCTTAAAACTGCTGATTTTGCTAAAAACCAACATTTAAGAAATATGCACAGCTGGATTCATCAACTTTAGAAAGCTAAAAATTGGATATTACGCTGTCTAACCATGCAACTCCCACAGCAAGTTGTGATTTAACCTTCTGAGCTTGAAATAAATTACATTAAAAAGCAATAAGATGTATTTCAAATCCACAAATATAGCAAGCTAATATTTGACAGCTTACCTAAGTGAGGAATATCCATTTCAACTCCATCACTGAAAAGTGGTGTTTTTAACCAATAGGCTGTATCTTGTTCCTCAGGGGACACTGGAGGTCCTTGAAGCATGCCACCAAGACACCGTCCAATAAGCAGAGCTACAGTTCTTTCTAGATCCACAAGCCACACCCAAGACTGGGCAGGCTGTGGTAAAGGTACTCCAGCAGGATCAATTAATTCAGGTCCACCTAAAAGTATTAGCAATGAACCGCCAAATGAGTCGGTCAACATTGCCCAGAGGTTAAAATCAATCCCCAAATCAGTAAAATTAATTGCAAATCTTATTCATGTTTGCCAGTTAACAGCAAATCTACCCCTCAGGCAACAGTCTGTAAACTGAAGAAATAGCAGTTAGGACCAACAGATCACTTAACACTAGAACGTCATCGCCAGCAGAAGCCATCACCATTTATGGCATGGCTATTCCTACTCAATGAAGTAAAGGCTCTTTTACATTTTGCCCAAGTGTACACCTTGCCCAATATATATTTCTCTGGGTATATCTGGGCAAACATGCATAGATAGATGACACAAGCAAGATTTTCTGCCTTCAAATTCATTACCATGAAGGACTGCAACAGCGCTCTTTTTCAAGTTGGTTCCTGATAAGAGTTTCTAGTATCTGCTTTCTTACCTCACCACGGGAGTCCATTGACTAACCTAACATCTCATTTGGGATTTTGCCATCCTTCTAATGTATATCCAATTATATCCTTACCGTCATTTATTCCTATAAGGAAAATTCCACAAGCTCACTACCATCTTTTTAGTGAGAAAACAGTCAGTTCAATTATGGCAAAATAAAGTATCAAGATTTTTTTGTTATTTTCCTTTCAGCCATTCTGTTTACCTGCAAATAGCATAGCAAAATATCTCTCTGTGAATTACTTATGGACGTTTGTTGTGAAATAACAATATCAATTTATCAGCATTAACTATTCCAAAAATCTTGTTGGGTCTTTCCTTTCACTACAAGATCTTTGGGAAAGACTCACAGTACAAGACTGTGTTGCTACTAATGGTTTAGTTCTGAGGTTTTTTTGCTCAGGATTTACATACTCCACTACAAGCATGCTCTTCATTGCATACTGGAAACAGCATTCTCAATAAGCAGAAAACTTTGCCAAAAATACTGATGGAAAATTCAGTAACTGGAAAATAAATGTTAACTTCCCCTAGGCCAGATTTCTGTCTCCCATTTTTGTATTTCATGAACACAGTAACTTTTGTTTGGTGTGGCTTGTTCAGAAAAGGTAACAAATAAGGCACATTTATTGACTTAAAGTTTTATAACACCACATAACAGAAAGTTAAAATAGTACTTGGACATGAAGGCAAATACTTCATAACAAAATTAGGGCATCTTTTACAAACGTATGACATTTTCTCCATGTATTATGACCTTGATGTTTTGGGTTCAATATATATTTTCCACACCTCTCTCATATTCCCACTCAAGTCAATACACATTCTGGGCTATTAGAATTAAGAATTTTGCCTGTAGCACAAATATTTTATAGCAACGGATGTTAAGACACTTAAAAATTCAAAGACGTTCCACTATAAAAAGTTTGTTTTTTTTTTTTCCAATCATTCTTCATTTTTCAGATTAAAAGTGTGCATTTATTATCCTTACCATGAAGTGGCCATTGTAATTCTTGATCTTCTAAAAGGGCTGCAGCAGGTAACAGTCTATTAAGACGATCTAAAGGTGGCAACAGATCTAGAAGGTAGCTCAACAAAGGCCGAGCTACTGACACTGGCAGTAACAACAGTGAGTTGACAATCTGAGAGAGCATACTACCAGCTGCAGACACATAAATTACATCTACAGGAAAAAAAAAAAAAGATTATAATTATATTCCAAGCACAACATAACACACAACAGAGAATTGCATAAAAATATCTCAGCTATCTCAAAATGTCTCAACTGCCTATACTGGACCAGAGGTCTTGTGTAATGATTATAAATCCATTCCATATTTTCCTTCTGTACTTTTCAGTAACTTAAAAAAATTACACTCTTAAAAACTAACATCTAAAACTAACAAAACCGACATGACTGCAGAGATGATATCCTCTCTACTCTGTACTTTTCCTATGTAAAAAGTGTTCTATCAAAAGCATGAACGAGATGTTATGCCAGCACAGGCAGTCAATCTCGTCTATTTGGGGAGGCGTGGGATGTCTACTTAACATAGATAAAGGGAAAATAACCAAATGTTTTAATTATTCAAATCTACACAAACAGTAACTGTCAGGTTAATTCGCCGCGCTAAGCCGATGGTGCCTTCATTACTGATCTTTCCACAACCATTTACCTCTCAGTTTTTCCCCAACACTGCCATTCCAAGAGCTTTCCTTAAGCAGTGTTGCAGAACGGGAATAGATATCTGTAGCATGAGGCAATAAAAGCTGAAGATGTTTGTGAAGCAGCGCCACACTGCTGGAATTCTAGAAGGAAACAAACAACCAAACATCATAATAATACAAACGTATTTAAGGGGTTCACTATTTCAAACATTCTAGCTTTCAAATACTTAGAAGATTTTCCATAGGAATCTTATCCCACTTCTATGTTCATGCATACTGAAAAATTTTTTTCCCTAAAAAAAAAATACAGATAAAGACACGCACCTCACTAACACTGTTGATGTGACAATAAGCCAGCAACTGTTTCTGCAGTGAACATAACAGTTCATGAAGATGAGCAGGCTGGCTGTTTTCTGATGATGAGGTACCCAGTAAAAATTTATCACTGTTTTTTTCCAGTTCTCCAAAGGCTTGATCCTATTTAGACAAAAGAAAAAAAAAAAACTCTGTCTTCAAATGTTCTAATACTTTGCGACTATCATAAAAGAATTTTTTCTTTTTGATCTTTAGCATTACATCTGTGGTTATGAAAGAAATCAGATAAAATCAAGTGGATCATGCAAACTGATTGCATTACAGTCATTGAGAATGTCACAGAAGTCACTGTGATAGCTGTCAAGAAATCATTTATATTCTAGAAAGAAAGGGTATTTTCAGGTGACAAAATATTTTTAGTTCAACTCAAAGAACTGGATAAAAGAACACTCTCTCTCTTCCTTCCCCTCCCCCAAATCACAGCATGCCAAAATAAGTACTACCCTTTTAGAATTTGTTGTGGCCTGATAAATAAGATTTTCAGGTTAGAATCCTTCCTTGCACAAATCTAGGATGGCAGTAAAAAGACTGGAAGGTAGAAGGCTGCTCTACTTCATTCTGAATTCTACTGGAAAAAAAACGTAGCTGCTTTCAAGCAGAAAGCTACATGTAGACGGCTCAGTGTAACGACCTTTGGAGGTCCACAGAAAAGAATTAAAAACTACCCACCTTGCTGCTAAGGAAATAGGGATACTAAGCCAGAGAAGTAAACACCTCTAATTTATTTTCTCTATTATATTTATTTGGCTAGTTGAATAACAAGATGCAAGAGTCAGTCACTTGCTCTTACATTCCTCTAAATTTTTCCATCAGTCTCCACTATTTTGCAACTAAGAGCAATAATCCATATGACACATACTAAGAAGGCTGACTTACACTTGCTGAAATACTATAAGGTAGTTTTCCCAAGTGACAAGTTAATTAAACAGACTCCCGTTCCTGGTGCCTGTCTATCTTTCTCAAGTGGCTGAGATTATATTGGCATAAAAGATTCTATATAAAAAAAATACTCATTTAATGCATTACATTCTATCTTCCAAACAATTCTGGAGCTGAAGTAACAGCAACAAAATATGTTAGCCCGATATGAAATCGGCTACATCTACGCAAGCCAGGGTAAACAAAAAATGCACCAGTAATAACACTGGATCCCTAATATTAGAGCTGGTAAACTAGTTTTAGTCCATTTCAGGAGACAAGTACATATGACACTGCTGTTTCAGATAAACTAAAAAGTAACATCATTTTATGAAAGTTTGGGGAAAAAAAACAAAAAAAACCTATTAACCCTCCAAAGCGTTCAAAATCCACTGACATTAAAAACAAAGACAAAAAAAAGTAAATACAAGGCCTAAACATACGGTATAGAATCCCAAATTTCTTAGAAGAGTCTTCATTAAAATTTCGGCTAGATGGGTATCCGGGTGACTGCTCTGGACAGCATATGTCTGATCAGACAGATTTCCATAGCTGATGCATAATGAGGAAGCTTCTGTGGCATCAGACGGTGAGCTATAGCCAAGCAAAGAAGCTACATGGGTGTGATCTTGTAAGCTTGTCAGAATAATATCCAATTGCATTCTCTAAAGAAAAATATTCAGACACGAAAAAAATTTCTTGTTAATGAAGACAAAGTAATGAGCTGACAGGAAAAATCATCAAGCATTGTTAAACAATAAAAAAATTTTCTAGTGACACATGGAAATAGCTGAAGGACTTTACCAACAAAATCCAGTTTTTCTGCAGATTTTCAGCATTAGAGAATAGATCAATATATTGAATTAGACAACCATGCCTAGCAAAAATCTACCTGAAATTCAGAGATAGATCAGATCCTTGATCAAATGCTTTATTCAGATTGTTCTAATTATCTTTTTCCCTCCGATTATGCTAATCTATGCATAGGAAGAAGGAAAGGGGTAAACAGCAGGCTAGGCAAAGATTAGATCAAGAGAGGTAGCAGATGCAGGGTAATGATCTTCAACTTTAGCAGGGTTCCCCACTCTTGCTAGTTCCTGAAAAAACTAACCTTGTTCTACCCTAGTAATTGTCAGGCTTTTTAGTTCGGACCAGTACTAATCTTCAGAAATTTTCAGAAAATTAGAATCAGAAGATTTTTCTTCATAGTTTTAACATCCGTGTAAACCAGTCTATTCAATGGTATATAGAATGGGAGACTTGACTAGGATCCTGTGTATACAGAACTGAGTAATAGTTACTCTCATTATTTAATCTGAGACTATCGTTAACACTTCAGCTGCTACTGACATCAAGACAGGAACAGAAGCTGCTTGAACTTCTTTCCTTCCATTTTCTCAATGAGGTGTGCAAAAAGAATATTCCAACAGGATGGCTGTATTGGAATGTTTGCTGAGTGACAGTACACCACTGCAGGAAGAAGCCACGGGTTGACTTTCCTTTTTACATGACAGCATGTAAGTAAATGTTGGGTTGTGGGGAGGAGAGAAGGGGAGCGAGCAATGCTTAGCCTGCAGCATAGGACACTTCCCAACATATCACTGAAGCAAATTCTTACTTATATATCATTTGCAAATGTACGCTCAACTCTACCATTGCGGTGAGAGGCATGATCATGAATTAAGAAAGAGCAGACATCTATATCCACTGCTGAGGTACTCTCTAGATTTGGACTGAGCACAGAGTAGCAAGTAAAAAGCTTCACGTTCTACATATTACTCAGCCCTAACTTGCTGGAGGATACTGGGCAAGACTCCTAACCTGCCTTAATTTATGTTCAAGAGAAAAAAAAGAAGCATCATAATCATCTTTGCAAAGTACTCTGAAATCCACGTGTGAAAAGCATTACACAGAAAACAGTCAAATTTCTGTTACCAAGATTTGTTTGATTTGGCTACTGTTCAACTAACCAACCTTCAAACTTGTCTAGATGCTCTAACACCGTGATTCCTAACCTTTTTATAGTCAAGCTTCACTTGAGAAAACGTGCTCCTTACTTCACCGGATCGTGGCTGAGGCAGGCTACAGAGTTTGTTAGTCGGGCTTCATGCTGCATTCCGCCTAAAACGTGCTTGCACTCTGCAAATGCGGGTCACCTCACTGTTCAGAAACCCCTCTTCTAGCAGCAAATCACAGACAATTGCTTGCTTTCAAAGCACGACATATTTTTACTTGACCTTACCTGCCCTTTTGATAAGCTCTCCCATCTATCTGGACCTTGGGGTAGGAGAGAATGTAGTAATTCCATTCTCTCTCGCAATGGAGGAAGTAGCATAGTTGCTCCTACTGAGAGAGTCTCAATTACAACCTAAAATTAGAGTAACGGGAAAATACCTCAATTTGGTACGGAAAGAAAAAGCATCAGCTCATAGCATTATATCCAAAACATCCATATTTAAGGGAAGAATTGTAACACATTATAGCATTGTTTTTATTAAAAGATACAAAGATACAGGGTATGTTGTAGAAGTGAAGTGAGGCAAACACACTGTCAAAAGAATAAAAACTCTGTTAGATGAAACTGTAATCACAGTAAACCTTTTTTGAAAATTACACTAAACTAAATCCCTGCATTAGGCAAATTGGTCTCATTTTTCAAGGGTCACCATACAGTAAATAATATGAATAGGTGGTTCTCCCTGATAGGTATCTGAACAATTCTTCCTATATTAGGAATTCACATTTCCCATAGATCTACAATATAAATTTCATAGCTCTGTCCTGCTGTTTTCCCACACCTGCTTTAGACTTGTGATATTAAGTGCTATGCTCTACAACTTTAACTCCATAGATTTCTTACCACCGATTCCCACTGAGAGAATAATTGTCTATTTCTTTATTGGAGCCATCAATAAATATTAAATTTAAAAAGCTGTTGTCTTGGGCATAGACTCTATATACTACAGTGGGAGGTTCTGTATCATTTAAACACACTGTAAAAGCTCTTTGACTATTTGTTACTTTTCTTCTCAAGCAAACTGCACAGCACCTTTCCTTCAAAGTTGTGGAAAAGGTTACATAAAAGCTTGATGCTGTCAAAGCAGCATCATGCCAGCTCAAGTACCTGTAATTACTACTTGTTTCCATAATCTATTTTATATTTCTTACTCATGCTAATTTTCCCACATTCTAAAATTTTTAGGCTCTTTACTAGAAATAATAATTAAAATGATGAGGAAAAAAAGCAGCATACAGAAATTCTTATGCAAACATTTTCCTCTGCTTCTGTGCAGAGATACCATATACTTATATCATACAAAATACTTATACCATAAACTTTAACCAGTAAAAATGGTAAGTCAGAATCAATTTCACCACTGTCACCTTTAAAAAGTCAGACTGAGAAATTTTTAAATACACATTAAAAAAAAAAAAAAAAGTAGTAGAATTTTCACACGTAAAAAACCCAGCATTACTTACTTCCTGAATTTCATCTGGGACAGAAGAGTCCATCAGCCTAAACAACAAATTTCGAAGAGGACCAGCCTGCCGGCCAAGAATGCTAGTAGCTACACCTCCAGCCAATGCAAGTGCAAGATGATTAGAAAGCAGCTTCAGGCACAATTTAAGAAAATTGTGATGTTCCCTGCAAAAAGAAACACATCATTTAATCTTTTCCTGCTATTAGTCTTACTCCTTTTCACTTAGTTGTGCACTATGATATTCTCTCACGTTTTATTTTGCAGGCCAGAAAGATAAGCAGATAAGAACTAGGTTTTTAAAAAAATTCCCCTGAAAATCAACTGCCAGCCTGCTTAATGAAAACAAAAGCAGAGATCATAGAAAAAGTCTTTGTAGACAATGGTTTCCAGGGACGTTCAGTTTCAAAAGACAAAGTCCAATGAAATAAAGGGCAAAATCCTTCCAAAATAAATGGACAGACAGACAGATAACGATACTCTTCACATGAATGAAAAAACAAATCCTTAGAGAAGCAATAAATGTACTCTCAGAAGATTTACAGATAAAACATTGGATTAAGAAGGAAAAGTCCTGATATTAGTTTCCGGTCCCACTTCTTAGACAAAAAGAAAAAAAAGGAAATCTTGAAAAATCTTCCTTGTAGCAAAGGCAGAGTTTGTGAAGAAAAGATTCATAAGTAACTTTCACACTTGCCATTCACCTTGCACAAAGTCAGCGAAGAAACATTCATGCTTACAGATTTTATAGCGATATATTTAGAGTGTTACCTTTGGCATAAAAGATCCAATCTGAAAGCTATAACAGCAATTACTGATAATTTGCCAAGAGGCTGCTTTAGTCAAGATGGTACTATCAAGATGGGCTTGGTTTTGTTCCATTTCATTTTCTGGATCTCCTTCCAGAAAAGAGAAATGGGTGGAAACGCATAAAGACTCCCAAAATGTGAAGGAAGGAAAACGCTCCCTACGTACCTAGATCAAATCTCTCTAGGAGAAGAATGACATGCCTTGCCTACTAACCTCACACGTTTGTGAGAAGCAACTTGCATTTTCAAAAATTAATATCTATTTTAAAAAAAAGAAATGGAACACACAGAATTGGACGTGAAATATCATCCCAGATGGTCCACTACTAGTCACTGCCTGTAACAGCAATAAATTGCTGAAACTGAAATACCACGCTACACTACTACCTTTCGAAGACAAATCAGTTCCTAGAACAACCGGACTGACTCCCCACAGTTTGGTCGTTCAGATGGAAAACAGTTACATTATTTGAAGACGTTAGCTTTTAAAACGCCTCTCATGCATTCTGAATTGCTCTTGCTTCTCTGGAGGAGATCAGACACCTTGAGGTACTAGAAGGCATTAGCTCACCCTCACATACTAAAAATGCTTGTAGAAAACTATCCCAACTCTTTAGACAGTAAGGCGGCACTGGGTTTTATCAGTGCACAGATTCCTACTCAAAGTGCAACGGCAACTATATATCTCCTGATTTGAGCACCATACCCGTTAGTCAATGACTTAATGTATGGACTGATGGATTATCTCTAAAGAATTTTCTTTCATCTAAGCTTAATAGTAAAGGAGAGTGAGTACGCACCCACTGAAACTGGTTCCAAGGTGAAGTAGTTAAATTTTTCTATATAATTAAAATGCATTTACTATTTCTGTGCATTGTTTCTGCTTTGTTTGTTTTAAAGGATAACTCTGAAAGAAAATATTTAATTCAGTGCATAATTAAAATAAATTCCAGACAAAAGATCCTGCTACAGCTTGAAGCACTGAAAAGTTCCTGTGCTATACAAACAAGCAAAATGCACCCGAAGGAGCAAAATAAAGCAAACTTCTGCTTGTTAAAGAAAACACTGACCAGGACCAAACCACACACCGCTCCTGTAAATAACATTAAAAAAAAAAAAAATCTAAAACAAATGCAAATGCTGTATATACCTTGATGAAGGAAAAGGAAGAGGGGGAATTTCACTGTTAATTTTATCACAGTAGCGCTCAAGAAAAGAACGAAGATGTGAAAAAGTACTTTCTTCAAGGTCTACGCAATATGGTCTGTGCCATGCCACAACTTGCCTGGAATCAAATATCAAAATAAGTTAACTATTAAAAACATTCTAATTTCTGTAACAAGCTAACAGTTTAAGTAGGTTAAGTGAGCACATGCTTGAATGAACCAATTTTTTTCTTAGGCCAAACTAATATGATTCAGGCAGACTAACTTCCTCATCCTTGCAGGTGTTTTCTGCTCTCTCTTCCGCGAAGGTCTTTACATACTAAAAAATGTTCACATTAATTTTTACAAATTAAATAATTAAACAAATTTTCATTTAGAAGCAAAAATACCTACAATGCCATAAATATAAAACTGCATGTATTTCAGCTGATTCACGCAAAAGCTGTCAAATACTCACAACGCTGTTATAGTATAAATCACAGATTATAAGGAGATTTCAATACAGGCAGAATTCAAAAGGGATAGCACCACCCAGTACTATTTAAGTCTTACTAGTTCCTTAATTGAATTTTCTAACATAGCTCCTTTTAAAATAGTGTATCTTGAAATTCCGTTTGAATATCTTACAAATATTAAGAGGGTTTTTCTATTCCGTTACGGGTTAGTCCATATGTAAATCTAAACTTCTACCAGTTCCTTTAATCACCTGAACATGGCTTTGGGTAATAATGGCTTGTTTCATTTATCATAAATTAGTAACTAAATGATCCATTAAAGTAGCTGTTTTTAATTTAGCTTAACATGTAACCATATAGAGATTGGTCCTAAAATGTTTAAATTCAAAAGACTGCTGATTTTTCCAGACTTCCCTATTTCCCAGTCTTATGCTTAAGTTTCGCTTTATTACAGAATCACAGAATGGTTGAGGTTGGACGGGACCTCTGGAGATCATCTAGTCCAACCTCCCTGCTCAAGCAGGGTCCTCTAGAGCATATTGCCCAGGATCACATCCAGGCGGGTTTTGAATATCTCCAGGGAAGGAGACTCCACGACCTCCCCGGGCAACCTGTTCCAATGCTCTGTCACCCTCACAGGAAAGTTTTTTCTCAGGTGCAGATGGAACTTCCTGTGGTTCAGTTTCTGCCCGTTGCCTCTTGTCCTGTCACTGGGCACCACGGAGAAGAGACTGGCCCCATCCTCTCGACACCCCCCCCCCTTCAGATACTTGTACATATTGATAAGAACGCCTCTCAGTCTTCCCTTCTCCAGGCTAAACAGGCCCAGGTCTCTCAGCCTTAAGAGAGAGCCTTTCTCTCTCAGCCTTTCCTTACACTAAAGGAAACTGCATAAACCATACACAACGCTGCCAGAAGCACAAAATAAAAAAAAAAATATTGAGTTGTTTATCCCACCACCTCCTAACTTGTCAGTTTAAGTAAGCAAAGGTAATTTTTGTCTAATAGTAGGCAAGTTTGTAAAAAGTACTATTATTCAAATTATTAGTGCTGCCATGTTTTCACTTATTGCAATTTGTTAAAAGAGTTAAAAGAAACAGAAAGACTCTCCACTCCCAAACATTATAAACAGAATACTTTAAATAAGTTGTGTATGATATGGTTAACACCTTCAGGGAAGAGTGCCAGAGTGTACTCACACAAAAAAGATTATACCAGTCCCCCAATGTAATTGTTACCTGTCCCTTGGAAGGGCTGTCCAGGCGAGGCTATGGGAGGTTCCTGCTGAAATTTGTTGAATTGCAACTCCATCTAAACCACTTACTTTCTTTGGTTTAGTAATGGGACCAGTTGAATTTCCCTGACCACACTGTCCCATTGAATTGTTACCCCAAGCATAAACTTCATTATCTATAAACAGAAACAAAGGAAAAAACAAAATCTGAGGTACAACTGCTTTCAATGAGGAGGAGGATTACGTGTTTTTAAACCTTATTTATTTTACCGTGAGAAAGTGCCAAACAGTGGCTGTCACCAATTGAAATATCGACTATTCTTGTAGCTGCCAGTTCTTCAATCAGCTTGGGTCTGAGAGCAGTTGCCTCTGAAGAGCCACAGCCAAGACATGCACCACAGCCCCATGCATAAACCTAGAGTAAATAACCACAAGATACAAATGTGTAAAATATATGTTATTAGTGATCATCCAAAAAAATCATACACTGTGGCTGGATATGCAAAAGTGGTTTTTTGTTTTAAATACCGAATATGAACTTCTACAGATAACAAAAAAAAAAAAACCCTCTAGCATTTGAATATCATTATATAGCTATAAGAAAAAGGAAATTATCTTGATGTATTGTAGCTGTGAATGGGAACCTCACGTCAGTTTCTTCTACGAGCAATGCTGAGGCTCAGTTTTATCATCAGCTCAGATGACTGACAACAGATACTGGTCAGGTTATTCAAGAAAATTGTGGCCTAATAATATTAAATCATATTCTAAGCTGCCTTTTCTTTTTTCCTCTAATACCAAGGTAAAACACTCTTGCTAAAACACATTTCTGTAATTTGAACTCATACGTTAAGGGTAACGTGGAATCATTGATAGTTAATACCAAACATGGAAAGACACTGTTTACAGCAGTCCAAAGGCCTTATAGACTTGTTGCATATTATTTTAAGCCAAACAATAAATATCAAAATAATAAACCTACACCATCTTTTCCTTAAATATCAAGTCTCATCACTTGAGTGAAGACTTCTTTTTGCCCACCTGTCCCGTTGATGTCAAGGCAAGTGAAGACTGACTCCCCGCACAAACTTTCCGAATAAACATTCCTTGCAAGGCTTCTATAACTTTAGGTTTATACACTCTGTTTGTATCACCATGACCAAGTTTGCCTATAAAAGAAGGAAACGCAAGTAGAAAGCGATTTAAATATACAAACCATGGCAATTAGATCCCCAAAATAATTATTTCAGACTTCCTAAAATATCAGAGCATATTTTTAGAATTAAAACACATTGGAATTTTTATAAAGCCTCTATTTCCTTTCAGTGATTACAGAGTTCAGGAAACGTGTATGTAGTCTAGTGTTTTTTAAAATTGGAATACTAATTGCATACAGCTACACCATTCATTGTCTGTTACTGAATTACTAAATACTTCCAAAGCACTAAGGCTTTTCCTATCTGGCAAACTAAGATTTAAAAAATTTCTTACTCCTACTTTAAAAAGCAACTTGAAAAAGGACGTGTTTTTTTCATAACAACTGTGTGCACGCGTTGATATTCTATGCCTTTCAACAGGTGTCTTTTGAAAACAGCTTTTCATCTCCACAACTTCACCATTTTCAATCAATGACCTCAAAAACAAGGACTTTCACTAGACCACGTGAGAATGTTTTGATAAAATAATGTTCCTCAAAAGGAAGGGGGTGGGGGGAAAAGGCTAAACTTGAAATATACTATAAAGAGTGATAATTTATACGAAGCTTATGATTTTGCTCACGTTGCTTTAGCTTTCCTACATAAAACAGTATTAAGTATCACATTATTAACAGCTATTTATTATAATACAAAAGCCAAATGCAAGTGTTTATACATTACTGAAACAAAAAAAAGTGTTGATATTTTGTGAAGGCTGAGATGTCTGTCCTGCTAAAAACTTATTTCTCATTCGAAACTAGAGAAAGAGACAGAGAGAGGAGAGGAAAATTATATGCACAACATACATGAACTTCAGATTCCTACCTAGTTCTATTAGCCACTTATTCCACCATGAGCTTTTTGTGCTCTGCATTCTCCTCTCCTCCCACACATGCTAGGATAGGAAGCAATAGTGTGGAAGTTTTAATCTGAATACTATAACAGCATAACCAAATTTGGCTAAATAAGGTAACAGTAGATAATGAATGATTCCATGCTTGACAAAGCAGCTACTGGTAACAAAGTTTAGAGTCCTTTTTGAGAAGATGGGAGACATTTCTTCAAGAGGCAGTTTCAATCCAACAATCAGTTTCAATCCAGCTTCTATTATACAAATACAGGTATTGCCATATCAAATAAGTAAGCTTATTTAAAAGTTATCTTCCAAGCATTTTTCCCCAAATGGTTTACACATTCATTGCAATTTCTACTCAGTGAAATCCCTCTTCTTTCTATGATATATGAAATCCATTTTTAAGTCTAGCCTTGCAGTTAAGCTTGTTCAAATATTGTATATTTAGATTTTACTAAAATCCTGTTCTTGAACAACTACCAAATGGCAAGAAATCAAACTGCAAAGAGTACTTAGACTATGAAGTGGATGGAATAAAATGAAAATTACTACTGGAATGCTGATTTTACCTACCATTATCTCCTCCTCCAAATGACCATACTGTTCTCCCATCTTTGGACAGAGCTATTGTGTGTGAACTACCACAGGAAACCTCTCCTACATTGCTAATATCTTTTACTAAAGTTGGAATGTTGCGGCTGTTGCTGTCACCATGACCTGCAGAAAAGAGAAAAATATATTTTCTTCTTTTTGTGAAGATTTAAATTAAGCTCCATTTTTGATTTGTAATTTTAGTAAAATTTTGCTAATCCATATATATTGTTATCACCAGAAAAGACAGATTACTGCCCACTTTTCAGCAAGATTTAGTGGAAGAGATCTACAATAAATAAGGTTAACAAACATTTTACTTTTGGTAAGACATACTACAGAACCTTTGTTCATACCTTACTACAAATACATGGTACAGTATCACTACTAGACACAGGAATTCCAATACTTCCAAAAACACCTAATCAAGTTTCACATGAAAAATCTTAGAGTTACCTAATCTTCCAAAGTCTCCTTCTCCCCATGTATATAGCTCTCCATCTTCTGTAACAGCAGCACTGTGTCTGTATCCAGCTGACACGCATACAACAACCTGTATCACATGCCAAAATAAAAATTAAGTTTTCAGATAAACTGAATAGGAACTTTGATATAGATTATGAAAGTCAACTTTTGAAAGAAATTCATATAAATCTGCTTGTTCACTCATGTGGAGAAAGTACATTCCTAAAGTAATCCCTGCAAAATTTTCCATTTAGTATTCGTCAACTGGAGGTCAATACACCTAAAGATATGTTTTTTCTATAAAAGTGGTCATGACATATTTATCAAGTAAATTTAAAAGAATGATATCTTAAGGTGACCTAGTCTGGCAGTAACAAAGAGAGGTGTAAGTGGCTGTTTAAAACATTGGTCAAAACACAGACAGATAGGGAAAAGAAGGCCTTTGAGGGCCATATACAATTCCTTCTGCAAATGAAGTGCACTACTATCAGCTGTTAAAAAGTTGTATACGAAAAGCTACGATGCTTTAGCAAACAAGAGCAACGATATCCTGGATTTACACTGCAGTTCAGCAAAAGCAGATGAGTTAGTTTTGCTCGTAAGAATAAGAGGTATTCTGATACAATATTGCCTAACTCACACACCTAAAGGGCAGCCACGAGTTTAAGCGTTTTGCTGAAACAGCTCCAAAAAGAAATTTAGTTAAAACACTTTTTTTCTTAAGAATGTATACATTTCCATTTTTAAGCAACACCATAACTTATCAGAACAAAAACAGGATTTCTAGTGTATAAAACATACCTTTCCTTGCAGAGGCCCCTGAATAAGTTTGGGATATTTCTGAGTTGAACTATTTCCATGTCCTAGTTTTCCATAGTCACCGTCACCCCAGCTGAAGACTTCCCCTTCTGTTGTAAACGCTAAAGTGTGACCATCGGATCCTTTTGAAGATGACACTTTTTTGATAGACCTATGAGGCTCAAAAGTCAATTTTTTCAATGTGGACTGGTTATTGGAATCACCCAGTCCTAGTCTCCCATAGCTGCCTTTACCACAGGCTCTAACAGAACCATCCGTAGAAATTACAAAAGTACAATATTGTCCAGCTTCAATCTATAAACAAAAAAGGTTAAAATAGTACAAAAGAAAGATTAGATAAATGTAAATGCACCTATAGATATAGAAGTCCGCATTTTTAACAACGTCATGTTTCTTTATATACCCCTTTCAATGTAATACTTGAGAAGAATTTGGACTTCAGCAACAGTAATTCAAATATAAAAACATTTTCTGAGTAAACCTATTTACTTGAGGTAAAGGATGAAAACAAAGATGAATTTATTTTATGTATTCGCATCTCTTCTATGAATTATGGACTTTAGGAAATCAAGCTAAGTAGAAGCAAAAGTAAGTGTCATACCCAAAGTAGAAGCTTTTTCCTGGCAAAAAAGTAGTGAGCAGAACTCAGCCTGCCTTCAAGTTTGTAAGATGCTTGAATGGAAACGGATCGTCTTTAAAGACTATCTAACATACTTTCGTACAATTCGTACTATCTAACATTTCGTACAATTAAAAAGCCAAAGTAACAGCTTAATAAAGCACTGTAGGTTCTGTTACTTTTAACCAGTGGCAAACGGTCTACTTCTGTAACGTTAAAGGAATATGTCGCTTACTATATGCGACTATGCTTTTTAATTACAAAAATACTAAAGAAATAAGACCAAAAGTGCTTCAGAAAGTAAGAATTTGTCTGTATCAGAAAGTCAGGGCACAGTTGAAAGAATGACTTCACAGGAAACCAGCTACCGTGCAATAATTTCCCAAAGGAACCTTAACACACAACAAGTGTGAAGCAGGTGCAAAGCTGAAGCACAGAGGCACTGTGTATCTGCACCAACAGCCAGCACAGAGCAGGTAGTGTATTGCATGCCAGCATCTCTATTGTGAATTAATTTCTTCATATAGACAAATTCTACAAAGATCACCAGTGACTGTTAAAGCAAAACTTTCTTTAACTCAGTGAGAAATCACATAAATATATTGTATGGGTGTGTACAATACTATTTAGAGCAACATGCAGCTCACTCATTCCACACTTGTGTATTACATTTTTGTTTAAGTTCAGTTTTTTGAATGCACAGGCTTGCTTTATGATGCCTGGTACTGCAGTCCCTTGGCATATAAAATATATCAGTGACGTCAACAGACACTGTTTCAGAAAATGTAACTAAATTGTCTAGTGACCAAAAAAAAAAAAAGCTTTTACTTAAGTCAACACTGCAAAGCCAATACAGCAACAGAAAAGCAAACTATTCTATTTTGTGTCACGCATCAATAGAAGTGCTAAGTTGCAAGTGCAAAACCTGTAACTGAAAGCAGAAAAAGCATACTGTATATTGATTTTTAGAAAGCTAAGTAAGTTTTGCTGTGCCAGCAGTTAGCCCCGTTTCAACTTTTAAATTAAGCACGCTTGATGTGAAAACTACCAAAGAAAAAGATAACTGCACAGTTAGGATATCTTTTAAACAACAGTGAACCACAGGCAAACAAATTCCTCTCTGCAAATGTGTGTCATCCTAAGTTAGATGATTCAATCACATTCTTTTTACATAGATATTGATCTGTGTTGTGTCATTAAAAAAGCAAAAGAATACTTCTTCTGGACAGCATAAAAGTAGTGAGATACTTTCAATAAAATAACTGGTGTGATTAGTTCCGAGTGTCATAACCTCATCTGTATTACGACTTAATGCTCAGAAATGAAGTATTATTTTCAAATTTCATACTAGAACTACAAAGCTTTTAATGTTACATTATATACGACTATAAATGTCACTCACTGTCTGTGCATCAGAAAAACTTGGAGCAAGCTTGGGTTGAAGTATTTTTTCTTGTGTTCCTTCTACCAGCTGATGACTGCTGTTGCTACCCCAAACATACACTTCACAAGTCTCAGAAACAATGGGAGCATCACCCGTTTGAATGCTGTCAGGACTGGCACATGTTCTTGAATAGTCTGATGCCATTCGACAAACCTATTAAAAGGAGAGACTTATTACACGGCACTGTTTTCATTTATTCCCATATACTCACAATATTCAATGTAATTTTAAATTTCCCTCAGTACGATTCTCTGCCTAAAACATAACAGCCGTCACCGTATCATCATTACTTCTCCAAATTACTTTGTATCTTAGTTTTTCACCTTTTTTTTTTTATTATTTTTTTTTTAAACCTTCCTCTCTTCTCCAGTATAACTCAATAGAGACTGGATCACAACCACATGCACACACCAAACAAATGTGTGTGGAGGGGGAAGTAAAGTACAATTGGCTTAAAGTCAGGGTTCATTTCTACATACCTCCTCAAATAAACACAGAGCTGCCTCATAAAGAGAACATAACCCATCAGATGTTCTCGTTGGCTCTCTCCATTGACTTCGATCAGCCGATGATCCCTACAATTTTTAAATGTTATTGTGAGAAAATATTTCCATACAGTAATGGCACACCTATACAAAACACATTAAGGATTTGCTCTAAAGAGTTTGATAATTTCAGTGTCTGTCAAGTAAACACAAGCAAACTACCTTGCTTTTCCTCCCCTGACAGTGAGAGCTGCGTGCATTTCAGGATTCTAAAGTGTGACAAGTGCTACTAAGACAATCTTACTTATCTTTTGTGAGAATACCTGGGTTTTGAGTTAACTTCTCCTAATATTGTTTTGTTCTGAAATGTATATGGCATTTGTGTTGTTTCAAAGTGATTAATATTTAAATCATAAATTACTAAATCAACATTATTTTTGTGTTTCACAAATCCTCCACATTTTGGTCTGTAATTTTATATTTATTAAAAAAAAAAAAAAAAGTTGCCCATCAGGACATTCACTCCAATTTAGATCTTGCCCCCACCAACACTTCCTCATGGTCCCCGTTAGGCAAAACGGCGCAAATACCAGATTGCAGTCCAAACAATTTGTTCTGGCAGCCCACTCTGTCCCTTCCATCACACACCCTAGCACACTATGAGTTTGCAGGTCTGTACACCACGCCCTTTCACTTATCTACAGATGCCATATGGTCTTTCTCAGTCAAAAGAATGAAACTCACCTGATGCAGTGGTTGACATTCTATAGGGAGGAGATTTTAACTACAGAACAGCATGAAGAAAGGATAACCTGCAACTAGGTAATGTGAAAGGAAAATAGATTGCGCTCAGGTTCTAAAAAACAACCCTGTTAAAGTCAGCGAAATGCTTTAAGACCAGTTGGTCCAATCAGGAATTTGATACAAGTCCTCCACTAAAATACTGGACAGTTGTAGTAAAATTACAGACAGCTCTACTCCTTTCAATAAACCAGAACATAAGCTGCAACACAAACTGTACATTACTCTCTTGTGCTACTATGGGTCTATAATCAGTGACTTTTTTAATACTGTTTTTATAGTAGCATTTTAATAGTACAGACAGAAGAAAGTAGGGCTGCTTATGTAAAGGCTTGCACATTCTCCATCCTCCCAAAGTAAAATTTCTTTTAAATTTTTTAAAGTTTTGTTCATTATCACGTACTACAAGCCTTTGGGGAGAGAAAAGAATGATCACTTCAGGGGAAAAGTCCTTCCCTGCTTCAGTTTGAGCATCTAAGGCTGAAGTTTAGTAGAGTATCTGATTGCATGTCGTACAATAATTTCATGACTGTAAAAATAATATTCATCTAGGACCATGAGTAAGCACTCAGCAGAAAAAGCTAGCAGTACACCAAAACTGTAAACAATTCAGTCCATTTTCTTACAGTGTTATTTTCTGGACAAAAATGCTCAACATCTCATAAATCTTTCTGATTCTCTAAAATATATAGCAGAAGCCCAGGTTAATCAGAAAGAGAGGATGTCCTCTATTAAATAACTCTGAAGAGGAAACAAGGCATATTGCAAAAATTTGAATTCTAAGCAAATCAAACATAAAGCAAGTCTTAAAAACACAGTTTCATACTTTCTAACTGTCTTTGTTTTGAACTGAAATGTAAAGTGGAGGTAGGTAAATTATGGCCTTAAGTCAGAGCATCACACCACAAGTGACAACAACAGGGGTTGATTGCTTTGTTGCTTCATCTCCTTTATCCTATGAGGAAAGGGGGATGGGGGGGGGGGGGAGGAAGAAAAAGACAAGGTGGGTAACAAAAGAAATACTTAAGATTCACAAAAAACAGCCTTTTTTAAATCTAGCATATTAAAACAAATTATTCAACTTAGAATTGCCACATAATGTATTCAGTGTTAGGAAACTGCATTTCAAGTTAAGAATGTGCCTATGCTTGCGATGGCGCTGAAAGCTACGAAAGAAAAATCAAATCTGGTATACCTACCAAAGATCGTCGCATCTGCGTTAATATACTCATAAAGCAATCAAAACTGATCATCCCTTCCGGACTTTGCAGCATCTTAGTTTTCTCCATGGTATTTACTACAGCTGAAGCACCTAGAGCCATTTCAATCCATTCAAGAAGATACCGCAGGGAACCTCGCTGCGCAGCCAAACCAAGAAGCAATTCAGAAGCTAATCTGCGACCTAAAGTGTCTGCCCCAGAGTTAGGAATTGTTACGCCTTTAAGAAACGTTGTTACTTGTGATAAACAGTCCAATCCCATTGGTGGAATCTTGCTCTCATTCGCTAAAGATAATGGTGGTAAAGAGCTCACCACTTCAATTGCAGTATGGATTACATCATTGCAAAGACTGAGGCCAGGTCCTGACGCAGGCATCATCCAACTTTGCCTTAGCAGTGCAAATAACAAGCTTAATCCAGTCCGAACCCCCATTTCTATGAGTGCATCTGTACTTGACCTGGGACGTTCGCTGACAGAATGTACATCTGTTGACCCAGAACTGCTTTCTGGCGAATGCTGTTGTTGTTTCACTTTACCCTTATCGTGATATTTATTAGAAAGTGCATAGAAGACACGCTGCAACACAAGGAGACGTTTTCGTAGTGCTCCAGCAAATGGAGAGTCTGAGCATACCATCTTAGCCAGTGCCAACTGGCTGCTAAGAAGGGCATCCAAGTAGTGGTCCTGCTCATCACTAGATAGAGATTCCCGTTCAAAATCTGGTAACTGAGGTCCTTTCAAGCACAGAACCTGCTGAGGCAATGGCACTACTTCTTTATTGCTTACTAACTTAGAGTACAAGACAGAAACTCCCTCCCTTGTTGCAATAGATTCACTGTCTTCTGTGATCCAGGAGCTGTTTAGATGTTCAAGCCATTTCAGCTTCACTGGTGGAACCATAGCTGCCATGTTTGTTTAGTCTTTTGCCATTAGTCCTAAAGAAGAAAAAGAATCGGGTAAATAAAACGGGTACATAAGATCATCTACAGAACTTAGTACTCATAGTAGAACAAATCCATTAATAAAGCAAAGGGTAAAAGTTTAATCACCAAAAATTAGCAAAAGTTTCACCATTTTGCCAAAGTTAAGTGCTGGAAACTGGCATTCAGATCAAACACTAGTAGAATGTTTTAAGAGTAAAATAAAAAAAATACATTTTGTAGATGAATTTTGATCTTCATTTTGAGTAAATAAGCACAAGCATATGTGCGATTCCCCCCACATGCTGTAAGAATTTTAGTGCAAGTCTACATATTCTAAATCCATATGCACAGAAATTCAGTGCTAGAATTTTCATTGCTGCTGGCGATGGCATTCACACAAAGCAAATCTAATTCTGCTATGCTGCAAAGACAACCCGCTTTTAATAACCTCTAAGAAAGTTAATATTCTCTTTATGGGCAGCAAAGTAAGGACAAATATCTCAAGAAATGCACAGGTGAATGGAGTACCAGTGTAAAGCTTCACCTTAAAATGAGCATGATGTAACCTATTAATTTAGGCCGTATCTAAGCGCTCAACCTGTCAAACACATTTTTAAGCTCTGCTGTCACAAGCCACACTCTTCCCTTTCTAAGATAAGTCAGGTATCTCCTTAAAATCCATGTCAGAATGTTAAATGAAGCCCAGGAAAGACAGCTTTAAGTCATGCTAGGATGACACATTCTATAATGATCTGGGGTGAAGAAGCTCTTGAAAGCCCAATACACGTTACAAGTACCCGCAGTAAATTTAAAGCATCGCATATTATGTCCCACATTAAGTATTTTCCTTTTTTAGGGTAATTTAAGCAGCAACAGGCCTGTAAGTCTGACTGTGAAGGCATTCAAAGCTCTTAGGACAGATTTTTAAGAGAGAGATCACTAACGATATGGACGTAAAGAGAAAACTGTATAATGCAACACTAGTTTATCAGGAACATTCATGCCAGACCAAGCTGACAGCTTACAGCATTCTTTCAAATCAAAGATACCAGTGAATTTAAGAAAACTTTTCTTGTTGCCAATTTAAAAAAAAAAAATTATGAACGCAGATAGTTTTACAAGGATAAAAATTCAATGAAACTTTATGATGAAAGTGCTACAAAATTCCTGGTAATCCTAAGCTTATGATTCCTCACCACACACAACAGAACTTTTTTAGCTAGCTCTAGTCCCTAGAATACACCTCTTTTCTGACATTTGCATCATGAGAACTAAAGTCAACTTATGCAGCTAAACAGAGAGATCCCTTCTTAACTTGTTATTCCCTTGAGACGCACACTAGGGCTCGGAGAGCTCTACACGGGTGGTCTAAACCTCAGTTACAAATCCGCGTGTGGAACTGGAACGTTTTGATACTAACGCACCTATCACAACCCAGCTTAAGCCAAAATTAATTTTAAGGTTAACAATGAATTAGAATTACATCTTTGTTCTTGTTTTAAAATTCAAAATCTGAAATAAATGAACAAATGAAAAAACTACACTTAACTAACTTAGAAAATACAAAAGAGTTCTTTTTAAAATTTAAACCGAGTACATCAATTTTCAAACTGCACAGGGTAACACAGTTCACAACTTAGTCCTCTTCTGATTACCTGCAGAAGGGAGAATACTGTATTGCAAAAGCTGATGAGTTTTTACACACAGCCCATCCCCTGGGAAGGCATGCTGCAGGAACACGGCACGGACAGGATGGCAAGCGTGCACGTGGCCTGCAGGCCCTCAGTGCTCAGTCACAGCAAACTTTTTACAATATTACTCAAACTCAACATGTAAGCCATTTAAAAAAAATGCTCAGAAAAGCATCTTGCACATTCAAAAGCATACTGTATTTTTAGATAAAGGATGCTGCCATAATCTACTTAATTAAAATCAAGGTATTATAAGTTTACAGAGGAACTACATTTGTAAAAGGAGCTGCATGGAAAAGATAAAATTTGGTGGTAAAGCAGGAAAAAATTTCAACTTAGTTCCTAGGGAAGTTTTGTAGAGATTATTCTCTATCTTGAAACCAATAATTTAAAATTTTAATTAATGAATTGGTAAAACAATGACTACATGAAGAAGGGAGGCACTTGTACCGCTGCAGATGAGTATGTCACAGTTTGCAAGTACTGCATGCAAATGAGCAGTAATAAGGTAAATAGTCCCTATTACGGACTAAAAAAATTCTGCCATAAGTAGAGAATCTATCATTTGGAGATTCTGAAAATAAGAAGAAAAATCTAGCGCCTAATAGAGGGATTACTAGTCACCATGGAAGAGACAAAACACTATCCTGAGTAGCATCAGTAAGCATTTCCATAATGCTTAAGGAAACGTCAACACAATTTAATAAAATCCTAGTCAAATGGATGTCAGCTGGAATTCCAGAAACAATTCCTGACGCCCACAGCCTAAATCCAATGAAGACGACTGATCCTGGAACATATGAAGAAAAAGATTATTCCTCTGATCTGGTCTGACAGAGAATCCATCCTGCAGGTAAGACTAGGAGTGTAGCTTTTAGCATAGCAGATCAGATATCGAAGGGAAAAAAAAAGCCTCTAAATATAGCAGGAAAAGAAAAGGGGGTTAGGTAGGGGAATGGCCAAGTTATCAAATGGAGAATACAGGCACATGAACAAGTGGGCATGAAACAACTGCAAAAAAATTTAAACTGAAAAAGAAGCTGGTTCCCAGGTAGGTTCTGCAATGGCTTTCTGAAAGAAATAGCAAAAGTTTTTAAAATGGAACTTCCCAAGTTTTGATTTGGTTAAGGGATTCACTGGATTACGGCCAACAGAATTTTTCTAGTCCTGCGTTTTCATTCCAACACGAAAACACCTATCTTAGGCTAATAGAACAACCTTCCCTGAAGAGACTCCTATCACAGAAACAAATTCTAAGTAATCACAAGAACAAAAAGTTAAATTTGTTCCAGTTTTGCTATACTTAGAGCCAGAGGGTAAATGCAATGTTTTGGTTTGGTTTGGTTTTTTGTTAAACTTTCTAAGTAAGTACTTAATGATGTCCTACTGATTACTCTCTGACAGACAGATGAGGATGTATGGAGGAAGATTGTTCCATGTAAAAGCAGCACTGTACAGCCTCTCTTCTTTGTAAAACCACATATTTTCTCACTGTAATTCCTTTCTTCAAAGTACTATGGAATCATATTTTAATATTAGGAATGAAATTTCTATTTCACCTGGTTATTACAACTACAGATAAACTGTTTTTATTTAACAGACAAGGTAATTCAAGATTTAGATCTTGAGAACTAAAAAAATTACAGAATTGAGAATACACATATCATCATTATGATGATTTATGTCTGCATTAGATTATGCAGTGGATGACCCTACTCTCATGCTCTGGGTATTTATTAAGGAGGATAACACTAGAGGGCAGCTTTTCTGACAAAAAGGCAAATTGCTGAACAGTCCACATATAATAACAAGAAATTCTACAGACCAAAAACCTGGAAAATACAACCGACTACTCTCCCAGGAAAGGAGCAATGACTAGACCTCCTATACCTATTGTTTAGAGATCAGAAATGGAAGATACTGTTTTTTCAAAAAACAGTCCTAACTAAAATCGTTAACGTATGCCACCAGCACCCAAAGAAAAGTTGCTGCAGACACCACGGCTTGTACTGTCTGGAAGCGTCGGCGTATGTCAAAGCTAAGCGGAGATACAAGCAAAGCTTGTTTTAGGATAGCTTCTTAGTAGGGCTTATTAGCTCAAGCACAGCACCACGATGACACAGGCATACCATCTACAGGATCCAAGGGAGTTCACAGACCTTGCTGCAGCATGCGTTATAAAACTTATTCACAGTGCTCCTTCTCCTTATTTTCCTTTATCTTGCATTTGAGATTTCAGGCTGTTCTGTCAACATTAAAGACTGAAAAACGTACGTAGTATTGTTTCAGAATAACTATCTTTTAGGATGTACATTTACTCAAAAATGAAGCAAGGGATTCATTCCCAGTTCCTATTCCCTTCTCGGGATCAGAACCCCGCTGTGAGTGGGTGAAATCTACAGAAGAGTATAAGCGCAATGTGTATCAAGCATTCCAATTTTGTAAGGTCCTCATACATTTCCAAAACTGCCTACTTTTAATATCTTGCTATTTGTATTGTTCACTTTCAATTTAGCAGCATTTTTGTATTTCAGTGTTTTGCAACTGGTTTTAAGATACTTCCGTACTGTGTTCAATGCTGTATATTGTGATAAAACAGATTTTTTTTAATACTGGTTTTGCTTTCTTAATATTTTTACCCCACAAACACAGCATCTTCAGTAGACAGCTTTTGAAAAACAGAAAAAACACAACCCACAAGAACTACGGTGCATGCAAAATAACAATGAGGTCATTAGGATCAACAAAGCAACACAACACATGAGGGAAACAAAAGAAAAAATGTCAAATGTTCATCCTAATTTCATGTTTCATGGTACAGTTCTAGATTTTTTTCTGTATCATAAATACTAACGCTGCTATGCAGGATGTTAAAAAAGTGGATTTCACTTCCATAATACATGGAAAAACATCTCTGAAACAGTCCTGTCTTGCACATTAAAGACATGTCCGCTAACCATTAAAGAATTCCTCAGTTATTATTCTACAACCTTTAATTGCTGGCAAACTAAAAGCACCGATGAAGTGACAGAAAACACCTAATTCTGAAAACAAAAGCTGAGCTTGAAAAAGTCTTCCATACAAGAATGCAGAGTGACAGAAAAACCTTGGAGTCACTACTGACTAAGTCTTAAGGTTGATAAAGTTCATAAAGAAAGAAAAAAAGAAAGAACACCCCTTTAAAAACCCACACATTTTGAGTTATTAATTTTAATGCTGGCAGCATTTAGAACTCCAGTTTCTTCAAGAGGATTCTGGATGTTAACTATAAATTGCGTCAAGCTAACTGATAGCTGAATACACAAGGAGGCTTTTTCAAAGCAAAAGAGGGTTTTCAAATCACTCTTCTTAAAAGATGAGCTTTTAAAGGGACCCCTAAGTACTCTACCTCCTATTGTACAAAGCAGACAGAACATCTATTTTGAAATCATTAACCATGGGTTACAGAGCTTCCAAACGGTAAGCTTCTGTTCTTTGATCCTTCAAGTTCTAACGCGTTACAATTTCACAAAAAAGTAATATAAATATTGTATTCTGAATTTGGGAGAGGTTTATGTACTTGGATAGTCTGAGCCCTATTTGATCTGATTTCCTCCTAGATCCCAGGGAGGGGGACGACTCTATGCCATCTAGTGAGAGGCAGCGCTTACTGCAGCTGTAATGCTTGTAGCTCAGAGGGTTTCATGTAGGACAGCTCTGTGCTCTCTGCCATTCTACACAGAAAAGACAGGAGAACTAGGCTGCAGCTCTTATGCCAATATACCTGTCAAAGCAGCAGCACGTTCTGTGCTATTTAGCAGCTGCTTTTATTCAAGCCCATTTTTCTCTAAAATGTCCATAGATTAGCACCTTCCTCAAAAGCCGTACTTTCAGCCTCAGCGAGCCCTGCCCAAGTAACTTCAGTTGTATTGTAGAAAACAAAGTCCAGAGCTGGAGTCACAAGTGTTAACTACCATTCAGAGGCAGTGAGCATTCTTCACATTTCAGACTAGCCACACACCTTCTGTTTACTCCTGATACAAAACACAGCAATAGCTCCGTCTCCAAGTTACATACATAGGTATTATTAAACCCAGGACCTTGCTTATGAAGAACAGGGACCATTTTCTCATTTGTCAAGAAGAAAGGACTTTGCTAGCTGCTATTCAATCTGAACTGTAAGTGTAAGGCCAGCTAATGCAGACTTCCAAACTCTGATCTTAAATCACAAAACCAGCACCTTCTCAAGAGGCAATATGTGGGGATCTAGTCACCTTTAAAAGTTCCCCGAATAAAGATACATCCATTTGCTTTACGTTATGCTTATATCAGCCGTTCTTCATCCAGCCATTACAAAAGTTGGTCATTCACCTCAAAGGTGCAAACAATTACTGCTCTTTTTCCTGAACACTGATAGTTATTTCTCTCCCCCTTGCGTGCATCCCTGTAGAAGTAGAGATTGAAGCTTGAATTTGAGCTCTTGCTAGTGACCTATTCTTCTACTGTAACCTCCAAAAGAAGTAAGTTGGTCCACCTCGAAAATAACATTCAGATGATGGCCTTTAGCCAGATACACTGATGGCAGCAGACTGATTTGATACAAACCTGAAAATACTCTCTGAAGACAAGGTAACCTCTCCCTTGTCTCTGTGCGGAGTAGAGGTGTAACAACCAGGCATCACTGAAGTTAACAAAAGCTGCTTAGCAAGGACTATCACAGTTTAGAGGTAGGGTTTATTACCTCTCGTGCCATTGCATGAGGCACACCAATGCCAGGTTTCTCATTGCTTCAGAGCATGGGCAAATGCACCTCACTTCCTTTTGAGCACAGGCAAAAGAACACCCATTTGACTTTGAAAGACCACATGAATACACTCACTGATGTTTTACTACATTTATCGCTACAAGGTCAGCTGACAATGTGGAAGGTACCGATTTTGCAGTCCAGGCCAGCCTGCAGTCCCACCAGCTTTCCAAACAAGCTTATCACATGGCCAAACACCAGCCTAAGCACAAAGGGAGCTGGCAGAAACATACGTCACAAGCAGTGGAGAATGCAAGTACTTTCTTTTCATCATCAGCAGCACAAACCTAGAACTTCATAGTGAAGAGCTTTACAAGAGTATTTCAATGTTGGAGCACTTAAAACACTTTGAATTCAAAGTTGCCAAAACTTTCTGTGCATTTCTATTAAAAAAAAAAAAAAAAAGGAACTGAAAAATCCTTCTGAAAGTGCAACAATCAACTCTCCTTAAAAACGTTCCTATCTCGCTTTGACATGCGTTTACATTTTCATATTTTAGGATTCAAGTGTGAGAAAATACTCCTTTCAGCAAACTGGAAAAAAAAAAGACTTATTCTGCTATCAAATCATTAACTAACATTTTATGTGCAGTAAAACTTCTAAACTTTGCAGTGAACATCTCTCATTGGTTCAAAAAACCTAGGATGTAACCAAGACGATCCCTTGAACACTACCTATTACATAACTTGCAGATCTTGAACACTACCTATTACATAACTTGCAGATACATAGCTTTTTAATCAAATGAGAGAAAGTTTTGATATTTTCCCTTCTATAAGAATTTATCTGTCCAGCACCAGGTGCGATAAAATTAATTCAGGCTGATAAAATACGAAGCATATCTTTTGGAACCACATTTCCTATTGGGCAAACAGCCATTTGGGGGAACTAAACGTCCACATATATTTTATTTTTGCTGATCAGTAAGTCAACTAAAATGGACCTACCCCTCCTAGCTGAACAAGGATTACAAGATAGACTTGCCAAATTTAACACCTATTTCAGAAGCTCGTTCTACGGAACAGTTAGTACAAAATGAAAATGTCAAACCAAAAACCAAGCTATGTATATCCTGGATATACATACGTATATCCTGAACTTTTTTCAAAATAGTAATGGAAGCAACTTGAGCTGCAGTGAAAAAAATCTGAAGGCAACTAAGCCCGCCTTCACAGCTTGTTCTCTTAACTCAGAAAAAGTTATTTGTTATACAGTCAGAAACCAATCTGGAAAACCTCTATGCAAAACAGTTGACTCAGTGAGCAAATGCCACACTCCGAAAAATTATTTTGGGAACGCATCTAAGCTACAGAAATAAATGAAAACATTCACGCCATGTAGCAGATGAACCTTCACTTCAGCAGGAGCACACAAGAAGCAGGAAAGAAAGCAAAGCACTAAGTAGGTTCCGATATAAATATGAGACCACCTTCAGCAAAACCTGTGGCAAGTTCAAAGATTAACTGTATTACCTAAGAACATTATTTGGACAAAAGAATTTGTGTATTTCTTATCT
This sequence comes from Struthio camelus, assembly GCF_040807025.1. Classification (NCBI taxonomy): domain Eukaryota; kingdom Metazoa; phylum Chordata; class Aves; order Struthioniformes; family Struthionidae; genus Struthio; species Struthio camelus. The sequence continues at coordinate 21,303,308 of NC_090953.1, forward strand.
GATTTAATGGCTGCCAAGAAAGTGGTTTTCATTAACAAGCGCTGGGAGGAGGATTCAGCAACCTACCAGTACTACTGTCGGTTCCAAAAACAAAGAAGGGTTGCCAAATGGAAGATGAAGGAAAGGGAATTTGTCCACCACGCTGTTAGAAACTACCGCTAAAGTAGAGGGAAAACAGTACTTAATAGATTGTTAATCACAGACAGCACTGTCAGTTATTCTACAACTGAACTGAAGAAAAGGCCCAGATTAATCAAACACTATGCTAGAATATTTGCAAACTGTAGAACAAACAAATCTGTTAGTAGCCCTTGACTTCCGCTGAATGCTTTCTGCTCCTTTTCTGTTAAATCAGATTAAATGGAATGAGAAGAAACGAACCTAAACCTATCTGAAAAAAGAGAAGCATAATCACGGTTGGTCTTTCTCCTGAGCTAAGAGGCAAGTAGAGTATTTAAATACCAAAAGAAAATGCTTTCAAGAGAGCTCCTTTTAATGGTATAAGGAAATGATATAACATGGAACTTACCTACAGCATAGGCAAAGGCTCTTTCTTTCGCTTATTACCATTCAAAATGCACTCTCAGAGCAACCTACAACTTCCAAAGCTGTATCTCGCTGCATCCATCATGAATGGTCAATCCCCTATGTTTCAAGTTCTGTGTTTACAAGCACAAAAAGGACAGAACAGCTACCTCTTATGTTCTGTTCATGGTTTTGTCCATTAAATGAGCACAGTAACAACTGACACCAAATATATAAATTACCTCATTCTATTATCACTGAAATTTTAACCTCATTACGAAGTTTTCACAATTTGCAATAATTAACAAGTGTAAAGAAGGAAGAGAATAGGCTGCACTTCAAATTAAATCAACTTGCAAGTAATTTGGAATACTAGGAAACTATAATAATGAAATAATTGGCATGTATTTTCCTATAGCCAAGAAGTCAGAGAGAGTAAAAGTTTACAATTAATGTAATTTTTCCTTTTCCTACATATTTCAGGTTATCTGTTTATTTAAACGATGACTTTAAGAGTTTTGGTTTTAGACAGTCATTGCAACTTCTAGGACAACACAAACACAAAATCAAGTGGCTCCAATGCCTGCATGTGTTTGTCAGCAAAACAAAGTAAATGCTCATAATAAATACATTTAAGATTTTCACATTTGAGTTAAAATAACACAGTTGCCATATTTCAGGGAAATAATGCAGTCTTTAACAGCCTAACAAATATTTTTAAAGAATTTAATATTCATAGTGTCATTTAAGATTTTTTTTTCTTCTTCTTTTCTTCTTCTTTCATTCAAGATTAAATCTATATCACTAATGATATAGATTTATAGTAAATCTATAGTAAATAGTAAATAGTAAATGCTTTTCCTGAGAAAAAGTGTGCAAATTTGCTAAGGAAATAGAAAGTATCCTATATCTTAAATAAGAATTGACCAAAATACTGGAGAAGCATATAACTGAACTTACAAGTTATTTTCATGAAACAGAAGCAAATTATGAAGTGATAAGCTATAAATACTGTTCCTTTCTTGTCTTCACCATTACAGCAATTTAAACCCTCTGAAACAGAAAGAGGAACTTCATCTTGCCATCCTTCGCAGCTTGTTTATTTTACATATATGACACCAAGTCACTGACTGCATGGATGTATGAGCAACGCCACAGATGGAAAACTGACCGGCAAACGTAACAGAGTATGTATTCCATCATCCCAGTATAATCCACACATATGCATCTGAGCGTAACTAACTTTCCTATAAAAATGATTCAATTTCCAAAGTGGAGTAGTTCTTTCAAAATGTCACCTATAATGTCAAAATGAAATTACAGGAAAAGTATATAATATGTATGTTTATGTACATATCTACATAATTGGTACCATCTAGAAGTTAAAAGGAGACTGGAAAGTAACAGTAAAATTTTCCAGCCACGTACCACCAGCTCAAAAATTATCTGTGGAAAACACCGATTCTTCTGAGATGGAAATGCAGTGAACAATGAAGAGTCCTGATACGTCTACTTGGCTGGCTCAGACATCAAGACTGTCAAATCTCTAAGCAACCTTTTTTTTTTTTTTTTCCTCCAGGTTTTTACTACAGCTTTTGGAAAACGAGAAGTTTTTAGATCTTTTCACTTTGAGGTAAGTGGGACAGCTTTGATCAACTGCAGATGCAAGCATCAAAACTACTAACTAGAGACAAAAATTACAAAATAGGTTAATAAGAGAAGTTTAACACAGTCAAAAAGACCTCAGAATGTGGAAGAAGCCATAAATATTCCTATATTCCAACAGGAAAAAAAAAAGCAGGAGGGGGAGCTTTAACATGGGGCCGAAGGTCAAAGCTTATCAGATTCTTATGCTGAGCTTAACGCGGAAGATTGCCCCTGGACAGAACGTATACACAACTTCCTGGAAGGAATTTAAGTATTCTTCCCTTTCTGTGTCAGCTTAGAAATAACAGGAGATATTTGTATTTGTCACCTAAGAACTGTTTCTGTGCAGTAGAGTAATTTATCCACAATGAATACATTGGAAGCTCCCTTCTAGGGTTTAGATAAAACAACAACAACAACTACTACTACTGAAAAGGTGGTGTGTACAGAGCAAAGAGAAAGACTGATGGGATAAATTAGAGAAAAGAAAGGTAGAGATGGGACAGAAGCTACAGAGACTGATTAGAGCACACAGTGTAGTTACTTTTTGAGAGAGAAGAAATGGGAAGAGAAGAAACAGCTCAGGGAAACTCCACAAAGAGATACTTTGATTTCCTGTAAGAACAGATCTGGGAGTTAAGACAAGAAAAAAAGTTAATATCTACATTTTTTTTCCCAAAAAGGTTATACAAAAGATCATTAGTAAGTAGAATGCAGGAATACTATCTTATCAATTTAAAGAGCAGAGAGTGTAACAGCACAATCTCCCCCAAAACTCCGTTTGTTTTTCGCACATTCTGCTTATCAACATGTAGAAACAACCTAAAAGCGTGGAGAGGAGGAGTTGATGGGGGGGGGTGGAAGGAGGGAGGAGGTTGAGAGGGGCTTGTTTTAATACATTATAAATGTATACAAAACACAAAAGCATCTTACTGCAAGATCTGGAAAATATTGTTGTATTATTCTGCTCACTGGCAGACCATCCATGGAAATAAGAGGAGCGAATCCTATGTTGTAGGAAGCAATACTATGACTCAACAGTTAGTTAGTACAATGTTTCTACAGAGAAAAAATATAGATATTATCACTTGCAATTACAAAAGGACTTGAGCAGCTCTTCGAACAGTAAGAAAATTAAATTTAACATTCTATCCAAATTTTACTTTAGCTAATTATACTTCTCCCTGCACTCTCAGCTTAATAAAATGCAGTATTATTCACTCCCTGTAAAAAAGAAAAATATATATTAGCTATAAAGTAATTTAAAATAGTTAATTGGTCCACCCCAAAAGCTAGAAGTTTTGTGGAAAAAAGCTAGATAACTTAACCATTTATAAGTGCTAAAGTAATTCTAACATCCTGTGGCAAAAATAGGATTTGTTCCTGAGAAAGTCAAAATACGTATTAGTAGAAGTAATGAAAAAGCATTTAGTTATGATCTGTGAGCTTCTAAGTTCTGGAAACATGAAGACACACTGTCTGACCAACCCCAATCTGAGAATCAATATACGCAAGATGAGCCACAGTATCTTCACTCCGTATGAAGAAAATACATTTTCTTAAGTTAGTAAGTCTAGCACACACACTGAAGATGTTAACAAAGTCAGGATTTAATAAAGCCACATATTACTAAAATTTTCTCTAACCTACTCTGACTCGAGCAGGAATCAAGCAAGGACAAAAACAACTATGCTGACAGAAGCTACGCGGTGCTCCTGCTCTTAGAACCGCTAAGAAAGCGGTTGAAAGCTTTTATTTTCTGCAAAGGTCCTGAAAAGCTGCGTGCATCCAGAAGACTGCAAACCTTAGTTCTGCTAAAAAACTGAAAATATTCACAGAAGAAGAATAAAGCTCATAAGCTCGCTCTCTCCACTCTGTGAACAGTATCTCTGTAAGATGCTGACTGCGTTTCACTTTATTTTACAGGCACCTAATTACAAAGGCTTGTAACGCAATAAGCTGGAAGTCTGCACAGCCAAACCAAAGGCAGGAAATGTCAAAACTAAAGCAAAATTGTACATGCAAAGAAGTGGCCGTGAATTCTATGTACTTTCTCGCTGTCATGATGTACAACTTTCCGCAACGGACAGGTTAAGGTATTTTCTGAAGAGAGCACAGGGGGAAAAAAAAAACCTTTAACAAAGAAGTAAGTTCTTGAGTGTGAGTTCACTGACATGATCTTTCTCAAGCTCACATTAGCTGCATTTAGTATTTTCTACGTGAGCCGTCCTGGAGTAAACTGCACTAGAAGTACTTTAAGCATGATGCCAAATGGATGGTTTCTGAAAAAAGATTAGAAAATGTAATATTTAAAATAGATGGCAGCCAGGGCGCACTACAGCTCTAAATATTGCTAAGTGTAGTTTAATCTGTGTTCACAACAGTGAGAAATAATTCCTGTGGATGGGCCAGAAAACCAGGGCTTTTTTGGCTTACACAAAACTCAGGAAACCTGAGTTCACAATCAGAACATGGGTATTTCTACTAGCGCATTAACAAGATAATTGAATTCATTCTCTGAAAGGGAGATTGACCATCCAACAGTAACAGGTGCGTGCATTATTCAGAACTTCTTTTTTCCCGAAATGCTATTTTAGATGAATTCTTAACAAGGAAGTAGATTAAGCTCTATATACAGAGGTGACGACACATCTGGAACAGTTAGTTATTTGTAATATGACTAAAAAAAGTGATGCAGTATGTCTGAATTTTGTTGGATGTAAAACATTTTTCTACCTTTTATATCACAAGAACATACTGTAGTGCATACTACAGTTCCCTTATAAAAGTGCAATCTCTTCATACTTGAAATGTATTAACAATGTTATAGCACACGCACTTGTAACTTAGAAAATATTTTCTCTTAATTCAAATAAATGTAATATTCTTACCAAAGTCTTTATGCCTTATAAGAAATTTATTAAATCATCATCTCAATATTCTGTTCAATTCTCTATATGACTATGACACATAAAAGAACTCTGATCATCGATAACATACTCTTCTGCCTTCTTCCTAGTTCATCTATGTAATCTTGTATATTTATATGATCATGCATCATCGGTACATGTCCATCTGTATGATGATTGATTCTAGAACTGAACATGGATACAGATGTACCTTGAACTTGTGCAAGAGAAAGACTGTTTAGCGTTTTGCTGAGTTCCAGTCCTAGTAGTTCCTACCATTCTATATAATGACATATTACCTAAACTTTTTTTTCATTCGAGTAGTTTATGCTTCTCGCACAGGAAGTACATAAAGGCCCAGTAAGAATCACGCTTCACGTGCTACCAACCATCACAGTGTAGTGACGTTGCAGCCCTTATAACAAAGCTTTACAGTCTGAAAGGACAACTGAAAGAAAAGCAAACAGTTTGATTTGCCTTCCTTCCTTTATAAAGAGTCGTATACATATGATTTAACAGCAAATACCAGGGTTCCAAACAACATTTATATCCTTTTTCTTGAAAAGTTAATTTAGAAATCAGGAATATATAAAATTACTTAAAATCCTGTCTTCAGCTATTATCTAAATTCACAATTTGTGAGCAGGAATCCTCACCAGACACAGGTCAATGGTTTTGCAGCATTTTTTATCTCCCTACATAGAAAAAGTTCCTCAAACTTAACTAAAACAGCATAGCCCCTATAAACCCTCATAAGCACTAACCTTTCCCTGAAGTTTCTAGCTCCTAGAGTTCTGGAAACATGCACCGAGGCACAAAAAGTCAACAAATGCAATGCCATTTTTGAAATTCTAAAACAATACATTTGCCAGACAGATTTCCCAAGCCATTATTCTGAGGACACCAATAAAACTAACACAGAACAAGCCAGGTCCGCTCCGGCTGCTTTTGGAGAGAACTATGGAAACTTACGGAAACTTTTGCTTACCTGGAAACAACTTATGACTATTACAAAGATATTGTCAGAGATCAGAAGTTACTTCAAATGAGTATTTCATAGACCTGCTTAACTTGGGTGGACGACTACTTCTAGATTCTGCCAAATCAGTGGAACCAGCCACAGTGCAGGTTAATGGCAGCACATAGTCAGTTCCAGGATGGAGAGCGTGACTCTCCTGAGATGGATAATGTAGCCTGTAGGCACAGAGACTTTATGAGCAACCTGTGGACTTCTCAGCATCTATCACAAAGACAGAGTTTATCTAGGTCTCATCATAGGGCAGCATTGTACAGCCTACAGACAATGCACAAATGCCTAAGAGGATAAATTAGAAAATAGTGGCACTGCAGAGAAATTGCTAGAAACAAACAGAAAATAGAAACTAAAGAGACCAAAAAAGACATCAGAAGTAGAAAAAAGAAAAGGGAGGAAGTGCTGGATAATTGGAGAAGGACAGTAAAACAATGCAGAGAGAAATAAGCCATTGGTCTCCTACAAATCTAGAACAGCAAGGAGAGACAAAAAGGAACTAAACCAGAAAGAGTAAATAAGAACAGCAGCTACAGTCATTATTTTTTCCATTCATTTGGAAAAAAAAAAAAAAGAGAGACAATGTTCCAACGAAATTACACGCTAATATTAATTGTTTTATGTTTGAATTGCAGTGGATGCCTCCACTGGTCATAACGTCCAGCATCTTTCCTCCTGTCTTGTGTTAGCCTTCTGCTCAGCAGATGGAAAGCAAATTACTGATATCCTAATTCAGACTATTTCTGCAATCAACCCTCACTTTATCTTTCCAAACATTACATTATATTTAGCTTCACAATATCTGTCATCTAAACCATGCTGAGGTGCTACTGATATTCCTTCAACTTTATTCTTCACTAAACTAAGTAAGTTTGTGTTGTTTCAAGATTATTTATTCATTCAGTACCAGACCCACTACTGAATCCAATATGGCCCCATGCTTTCAGCTGGTCATAACCGGTCACTACAAAAATGTTCTGGGTGACTAGTAAAACGAAGGCAATGTAAAAGTTGATGAGAAATAAAATCTACTTGCTTTTTACTCCCAATGTTTATAAAGAAAACGATACAAACATGATCAAGATGGTCCTTTAATGCAAGCCACATTAAATCCTTGGGTGCTGTACAAAACTTACCCAAGCAGCAGAAGAGAAAGTTTATTATTACTGTCCAGAATTCCTTGTGCAGCAGAGAAACTCACAAAAATCCTATCAATTTAACCCATTACTTCTTCAGATGCATAATAGCAAATCAATTGCATCAAAAGAAAAGCTGAGAAAGTAGGAGAGATTCCATATAACCATCAGAAGCAGACAGCAGAAGGGGAGCTGAGAGTAGACCTCCCTATTCGCTTATAGAACATATTCCAACAACTGAAGGAAAAGAGGTCCCTGATCTTCCATCAGGAAAAAGCGCTGAGATGTACTACTGCTCTTCTTCCTCAAGGGCAGGATCACATCATGGTTCAGTTTTTGCTTGAATCAGCCTGCTAGATCTCTCCTGAGACACATGAGGTTACTTATTTTCCAGCTACTGCTTGAAACTTCTTAATAAAAAATAATTTTTTGGCAAAGTCTTCTTCTCTTAACCACAAGAAAAAAAAAAAAACAGGTAAAATATTTTGTTTCACCTGAAAATTGAAAGACTTCTTGCGCAAACAATTCTACCACAGCATAACTGGTATTGAACAAGTAGGAATTTCCAAGGCAATTCATTTCACTGAAGACTAGGTCTAAATCTGCTTTCCCCATGCCCGAAAAACAATAAAAAACCCTCAAAGTTGTAAGTGAACATTTACTTCAACCACAGGAAGTAAGAATTTCCTACTTAATTTAAAATTGCAAACACTTGTACCCCTTTCATTGAAGGACTTCATAAGCATGCAGTCTCAATCTTTCTAACCACTTTCTAACACACAGAAACGCATTTCTTTCTTCTAAAAGCTAGAAAGGTTATCTATATATATTTTACTAGTAACCAACAATTTACAGTGAGGAAGTCAGCAACAGACAGAAGGCTGCAAAATCTGTATCCATACATATATTCAAAATCCAACCAGATAAAGCCCTGGGCAATCTCAGCTAAATTTGAAGTTAACCCTGATTTAAGCAGAGGGGTGGACTATATGACCTCCAGAGGTCATTTACAACTTAAATTATTTGATGGTTCTCTTAACAAGGTTCTCTTAACAAACACTTACGTTTTCATTTCTGGAATACGGTGAATAAGGTCTAGGTTATTGTGCTTTATGATACAATGGAGCCTATTTTTGTTTTAATATAGAAACGCAAAATAGCTGGGGTTGGAACAGATGTCTGGAGATCATCTGGTCCAACCCGCTTGCTCAAGCAGGGTCAGCTACAGCAGGTTGCCCAGGACTCCATACAGGCAAGGTTTGAATATCTCCAAATATGGGGACTCCACAGCCTCTCTGGGCGGCCTGTTCCAGTGTTGGACCATCCTCACAGTAGAGAAGTCTTCTTACGTTTAATCTGAATTTCTTGTTTCTCAGTTTGTGCCCATTGCCTCCCAATCTGTTATTGGGCACCACTGAGAAGAATCTGGCTGCATCTTCTTTGCACCCTCCCATCAGGTATTTACACATATTGGTAGGACACCCCCCACCCCCCACCCCCCGAGCCTTCTTTTCTCCAGGTTAAACAGTCCCAGCTGTCTTAGCATCTCTTATGAGAGATGCTCCATTCCCTTAATCATCTTCGTGGTCTTTCGCTGGACTCACTCCAGCAGATCCACGTCTTTCTTGTACGAGGGAGCCCAGCACTGGACACAGCACTCTAGGTGTGGCCTCACCAGGGCTGAGCAGAGGGTCACCTCCCTCACCTGCTGGCAGCAGTGTGCCTAATGCAGCCCAGGATATCACCGGCCTTCTTGGCCACTAGGGCACATTGCTGGCCAGTGTTCAGCTTGTTGCCCACCAGGACACCAAGATCCTTCTCTGCAAAGCGGGGAACACACAGATGTCTTATTTCAAACAGAGAGAAAAAATGTACTCAAGATCTAGATTGGAACGTACATGCAACATGAGCAAAGTCTGCACTCTATGTTAACATTTGCATTTCTTGACTCAAAGTTCTCCTAGTATCACTCATTTCAAAAAAAAAATTTTTTTGTATAAATTCATACAGTTGTAAGGAGATGTTTAAGGACAAAAGTTCAGTATTTACACAGTGCTGACCACAGAAAAAACTTGTATCGCTAGTAGCGAAGACTCAAACTGTAGGGTCTCCTTTAAACAATAAAATATTTTCAACTTCCAGCAGAGAACATGATCGCTTGAGCCACCTGAGCACACTCCCAACTAGCTTGATGACTTCAGGTCAATCACAACAGGCAGTCAAGGCCTGAGAATATACTTGGCCTGTCCCCAGGCCACAATTACACTTGCTCTTGATGGTAAATTCCATAACCAGTGGGTTCCTGGCTGTTTTTTCATCTTTAGAAATTACATGGGTTACTATGAAGTTACTCTGCTGCACAGAGAGTAATTCCAGCACACTACCAGTTACTTCAGCAGCCCTAGGAAAGGAAAGCTTCATTTTCTGAGGGCTACTTTAGAAGACATCTTGAAAGAGGAAACACCTACTGGATTTGAATATTCCATATGCATGTCACCACTACATGGAGACAGAAGAAAAGAAAACCTGACAGCAGTTTCAGGGTTTGAGCACTTCTGAGGACCAATCATCAGAACGAAACATAAGCACGGGCTACTCGCTATTCACTGAGATGACTTTGACAACAGGAAGTCAGCTTAGCAGTAAACAAATGCATCCTATTTTTAACTAAAATGTACTGGTGCAAGATCAAAAACTTCAGGTTATATGAACAGCTGAAGATTGAGTACCTGTACAGTATCTAAATAAAGTCTCTTGTACTGAAATATATATAATCTTTCAGTCTCTATTCCTTATTTGTAAAATGGGGATAAAAGCGCTCCTCTACCCTATGATAATTACAAGAGAACTTGAATAACTGAGAGAAAGATAGGAAACACTGAAAGTAATGCTTAAAGTATTTAAATATATAAATACATCTTTAATTGTACCACCAAAACATCCTGACAAATTTCTCACACAGTTTTCCCTTTCTGTAAAAAGGATCCAGTCGTCACTGAAACTTTCAACTTTGTGGGACATCCCTCCACTATTTTTTTGAAAAAAGGAAGATTATGGCTACCTGAAATTCATGAGTTAAAGATAAACAAAAAAAGTAATTTTAAACAATTAGGATTTTTAGTCAGGCCACTTAAAAGCCTTTCTCCTACTTAACTAATATCCATTTAGTTCAGTTCTGGAATAACTGGAAGAAAAGATTTAACTAGAAAACTATTTTTCCATTCAAGGTATAATACATCGTATTATTGCATCGTATTATTGTATTACGCCAAGTAACCCTCCAGCAAAAATAAAAGACTCTATATTCCTATTATCTTAAATAACAATCAAATAGACCTTTCAATGGCTCCTTTACATAACTTGAAGGAAAAGATTTCAACCCTTTTTTCAACTTATCTACTTCCAATCATAAAAGTGGGGTTATTATTAACGTTGAGGCAAAGAACAAAACATATACGATACGTTCAATCAAGAACATAAGAGCAGAGTGGAAAAGTCTCAAACCTGTACAGGTTTGTTTATATCTGGAGATAAGGAGCCCTAAGATGTTTCAGGTTAAGAGAAAAGCAATGACTGTATGTAAAGCCACCCAACAAATCCCTTGCAAGGATACAGGAGACTGGCCATGCCCTTGCTCCGTCCTGTGGCACATTAACATTGTACAACTTTTAACTCTCATACAAAACTAGCAGACTCGTCTTAGGATACCAGGAAGCTGAGCAGGTACACCATCTACCTTCCCATACTAAAGGTTTATTATGTGTTTCCTATAATTATGTGAGGCTCCATCCTGAGATCCAAGTCTTCTACAGTTCCACATGCCTATGCAAGGGAGAAGATGTAGTTTATTTTTACAGAGCCTCTGAAGAGTAGCATTACCTTCAGGATATGTAATTTTATGGCTTAGAGCTCTATCATAAAGCAACAGCACAGAATACTTAGACTAAAAACCGATCAAGCTCATGTCACAACATCTGTATGCGTGTGTGTGTGTGTACGTATATATACACACATATAAGTGTTTAGATAACATACATATGTATATATACAGCACATGGCTCCAACTGGAGTAAATCAAACAGTCCACGAAGCAACAGTCAGCCTAGATTCAAGACATGAAGGATGGGTCTAAAACAACAAAAGATGAAGATGCTTTACCACAAATCCACGTAAACAACTTCTCCTAAGGAGAGTGCAATAGGGACAGGGCATTAACAATGGGGACCTGCCCCCAATAAATCTGAAAAGCAGCTTATACAGAAAAAAACAATAGCTACTAAAATAAAATAATTCTATGCCGGTTTAAAAATAGAACTGTTAGAGCGCTGTTTCGGAATATGAAATCAATCATCCGTAAGTGAAAGTATACATGTATTTTTTCAGCCCTGCAAATGGGTGCCCGCCAATAAGCCATAGGGAGACTACGCAATTCAGACGACGGTCAGGAGATGCACGGAACACCTAAGGTCACACACTCAGTCGATAAAAGCCCACATGACAAATTTCAGCTAGAATTTTGTGCCACCGGCCGGAGCCACCTAGGACGCGCGCAGCCAGAGATGCACGTACCACCCCACGGCCTTCACGGGGCTCAAGGGGGGCAGCCCAGGCTCCGAGGGTCTCACCCGAAGTCTAACAAAGATTGTTTTTTTATCCCCAAACACTTTATGCTGCCTCCCAGGGCCCCCGCCCGGTTCTCGCACCCGCGCGGCCCCACCTGCCGCCCCCTCCCCTCCACCGCCGCCTGCGCCTTCCCCCTGCCCGGCCGCCCACGGCGCGCGGGGGGGGGACGGGTGGGGGGGGCGCGGCCGCCCCGCAGCGCAGCCAGCGCCGCGCGGGGGCGGGGCGCGGCGGGCGCGCGGGCCGCGGGCGGCGGTTTGTTTGGGTGCGGAGCGGCGCTGAGGAGAACCCCCCCCTCCCCCCCCCGCGCCGCGCCGCGCCGCGCCGCGCTCGGGCCTCCCGCCGGCGGCCGCGCCCGCCCGCCCCGCGCCCCCGGGCGCTTACCGGGCGGCGGGGGGAGGCGGCGGCGGCGGCGGACGCTGGTCCGGGTTGGGTCTGCAGCGGGGCCGGGGCAAGCGGCGAGCCCTCGCCGGCAGCCGCGTCCTCTCTGCCGCAGCGGCAACGGCGGCTTGTCAAAGAGAAAACATGACGCGCGAGGGGAGGGAGGGCGCGAGGCGGCGAGATCTCGCGGGGCTACGGCGCAAGTCTCGCGAGGCGCCGGCCGCTCCCCGCCCCCGCCGCCGCCCCCGCGGGCGCGCGGACCGGCCCTGGGGCGAGGGGCCGCCGCGGACCGGGCCGGCGGAGCGGCCGCCGGCGACAGCGGGGCCAGAGCCGTGGGGGAGGCGGGCATGGGGCCCGGCGCGCCGCGCAGCCCCGGGCGGCCGCTGGCACCCGCGGTGACAGACGTTACTCGGGGGTTCGTTTCTGTAAAGCCTGAGGAAAAGGTTTTACATAAAGGCAAATAGTCTAAGAAACAAGCTGGAGGAATGAAATACCTAAATTTAAACGAGGCTGTCGATGTGATAAGGGCTCTGGAAAGACAACGGAGAGCATCAGTTGGACAGCAGGACGGAAAGCACGCGGGAAGGCAAGGCAGGCCACGTCGGTCGGGGAGCGGTAGCGTACCTAAAAATAAAGCTTTGGCTCACACAAAACCAGCAGGATAACAGCAACAAGGGAGAGCGGCGCTGCGGACTGAAATTCTAGGTCTGCGTGGGAAGAGTACGCTACCAAGGCTGAACGGCAGGTCAAGACGGGGGCTGCAGCAGTCACCAAGAGAGCTCAGCAAGGCCACCTCCGCAAGAAGCAAACTAACAAGGAGCTTTCCTTACGCCCACATAAACTGGTTAAGTTTCATACAAGGCTTTGAGGCCATGAGGGAATTAGTACGCCTTGTTACTGATGGTCATTTAAGTCGATAGGAAAACTGACAAGCAACAGAAAGACTCTTGTACAGGGAGCAATTGCATAAATTTGGCTACAGCAGCCTAAAGGAGAAATATGATGGAAGTTTACAAAACGATAATGACATGAAATAGGTGAATGGAGAACAATTATTTACTGTCTCTTCCAATAAAAGGGCTAGAGGATAACAAGTGGAACCAGTAAAGATTAAATTTCACAAGCAAAAGACTGTTTCTTCAAATATACATCCTTAAGCTATAGAACACCTTGCTGCAGGACACCATAAATAGCAAAAACTTACATGAGATCAAAAAAGGACTGGAATAAAACATGGAAAAAATTTAACACAAAGTACCAAAAACTAAGACATCTCCTCTGGTTCAAAAACAGCATAGAGTATCTGGAAAATCATTACTATAGGCTTGCGCTTGCCACATGGCAGGGGTGACCCGGTGCTCCCACTCTCACACCCCTGCCATACAACGCAGCTTTACTGCTCCTCTCCTCAGTCAGTTTAAGCACCCCTCTCGGCCCGAAGCACCTACCCGCAGGAGTGTTTACTGAGGGTAGACTTCAGTTCCCTGGAGGGGCTGTTAACACAAGTCTCAGACAAAATTAGCTCAAACACTGGCAGCTTTGGAGGTAGGTCCCAGCAGTTCATGGCTTTTTCTCCTATCCCCCTTAAAAGGCTACTCACAGATTCATTAACTCTTTGACTGCAGCAGAATAAAACTCAAATGCCTTCCTCCAAAAACACAAGTCTTTGAGCCACCCAAGCCAAAAGCCCAGACCAAAACAAGTCTCTTAGCAAACTTATCCACGAAATATCACCCCACAGAACAATGGTAAAAAACAGCAACAACAACTCATTACTTTTTGAGACAGACGTCTGCAGTTCCTTTAGTTTTGTACCCTTAAATGCACTGGCTAATCTTTTGTCTAAAGCCGTATTCAAACTCTGCTATGAATCAGCAGTTTCTCTCCTTTAAGAAGACCTTTACAATGAAACATCTCCAAAAAAGGGGGAGAGATCATAAAAATACATTTTAAAACATTTTTAAAATATGCCAGGTATTTCTGCGTCAGGAATAGACCTAAAAATTTCAACAAACACATCAAAAGACATCAAACTCAGAAATGCTCTTTTAACTACGTCTGAGCCGATCTGCCGTTCCATAAAACAGAAAGCAGAAGCAGCACACACACTAAGCAGTACTCTTCAACACGCTAACATGCCCCACACCCACATACTTATGTTAACTACAGCATGAAGACAAACCTTATCATTAACTGCAGGTTTTTATGGTTTGCAGACTCCAACAACAACCAAGCGCTGTACAACTAACTCTCAAGGAATTTCTTAGGTTCACTAATCCTTAATATGTTTAGAGTATGTAAACTTACATATCAAGTCGGTAAACCTCTAAGGTTTACTGGTTTTGTTTGTCAAATACCTTATACAGCCCCTCAACCATCTTGCAATATTGAGAGTCTGACTTTCATCTTGCAAACTGACTGTACGTGGATGCATCCTTCTGTTTCCACAGAGGCTCATTGATTTCAGACTCTAAAGTGTTACAGGAGAAATGATGCAGCCAATCTCCAGACTGGGACCAGAGGCGCAGGCAACACACGAAAAATCAAGGAAGAAAATTAACATTAGAGTATTTTAAATTCAAGATCTTCCTATCATTTTGGAATATATATAAACATACATGATGACTACAGTATAGACTCTTGTACTCTAATTACCTAATTCCATTAGATGCCTGGAAAAGTCTTTGTCATCTAAGTTATGATCATTACTACTGTAAAATAGCCTGATCCAAGTAAGGGCAAGGAGGAGGAGGAGGAGGGGAGGATAAATCCACTTTGATATGCAAGGGTTTCATCCCATAGAGTGTTGCCAGCTTTCCAAAGGATCATTGCAATTTTTCTTTTTGAATTCTTATATGAAGGTAGTGTATTAGGTAGTAACGTATTTTTAAAAGTAATCTTGATAGAGAAGCAATGTGTTCATTCAAACTAGGAAAACCTAGTTGCAACCTGTGTTGCATTGCTTTAAAATGATAATTTTTTTTACTCATCATTTTATTTCTTCACATTCTTCAGTGACAGTGCAAGTACTTTATATTCTAGTTCATCCTAGCTAGCAATTTTTTCTTTTTAATGGCATAATACTTCCCCTAACAGTCTCAGTATTCTCAGTGTTAGCTGAGTGCTATCAAAACAACACTTAAATATGTAAACGTAGGGCTTGGAAATAACTGCAATAGACACGATATGCCTGTGAAGGGTTTCACGTTTGGGACCTTCTAGACTGGTTCAAACTCAGGAAGAATACCACCTGCCAATGACCACAGTACCTCTCTGCTAAAAGCAGCATCTATGAAAACTTGTTTCTCTCTTCTCTAATGTTTGGTAAAAATATGTTGAACACCCAGCTGGCTGTCTAACAAACCTTTAGCAAAGATGCCTCCCCTCTTTCTGCCTATGATGAACCCATTGAACAACTTGAATGTGTCTTAAAATGTCTTTAGCACCACTTTTGCCACTACTCAAGTTAGATCTTGTAGTCATTTCATGCATGTTGTGACACATGGATTGCATGCTGAAAAGTCTCTTTGAAACTCTGCATTTTATCTTTTCTGTTTAACTCTTTGGGGCTGATGAATATACAGACTCGTAAATGCAAATGCAAAATGGTCTATGGTCAGGCAAAGAGAGGGATGAGCAAGATGGGCATGTACCATCTTGGGTTTAGATTCTCTCAGGCTGTAATCATTGGCTTACCCTTAAGGAGGATCACACATAGCTTCTCCCTCCACCCTCCCTCTACCCTGGAAAAAAAACTTTAAATCCATCATTTAAAAGCAACAGTGGTAAGTGTAGTGACATCATGAAACTACAGCAATACTGGGTGAGTCTCAGCGTCTAGAAGTCAAGCGACTTTGTCAGTTTCTGAGGGAATCGAGGAGGGCTCTTTTAGAGCTGGAGCCGCCACTTGCTGGCATATGCCAGAGTTACTGTCTCCACTTTCAGCTCACTGGCACTCAGGACCTTCCCAGCCTGAAGAAACCCAAGGATGGCAAGTGCTGTAGGATGAAAAGGCCTATTCCATCTCCCAGTACAAAGCCGACAAGAATTTTAAAATTCCCAAGAACCTGGATGAAGCCAACAGCATCCTAGACTACAGCACAGTAAGAAAACCTAGTATGAGTTGCAGCCTTTGAAAATAAAAGACTTCTGATTGCAATCCCTGCAGATAAACTCCTTCCGTAAGCTCCCTACAGAAGAATAAACCCACAAAAGTTTGTAACTGTTTATTGGTGGGTTTTGTTTTGTTTTTTAAACGCAGGAGAACTTCCTTGTGTCCCTGACACACCAAAACTTCATCCACATTTTTGTTTAGGTTTTCTCTCTCAAGTCCCCCTGGGGGCAGCTCAGGAGTCAAATGCTGAGTACCGTAAGGGGAACAAGCTCTACATTTTCCCCTCACATTGCCTGTGGTTGTCACTAGAAATCAGCCACCTCATTTGAAAGTCACTATGATTAAATTACAAGAAAAAGTAGCACTTTCATCCTTTGGAAATTCAGAAGCTTCCTGAGTCTCTTTTGGGCAAGCTGAGGACCCATCAGAGGAAAGATTAGCCTTCCAGCCATCTGCAGCTACATATTAACACACCAAAAATAACAAAAAGAATTTGCTAAGACTCTTTTTATGGGAGAACCCCAGACACAGGCTAGGAAAACCTGAATCATAGCTCCTCAGTGGGCAACACCACTCGTCCTCTCCCCCTCCTTCACAGCAAGCATGAGCCGAAGCCTTCAAAACCTACAGATTTCCAGAGATCAGCAGGTAATTCCCCTGACTGCAGGATATTCATAGCCAATTTCTATTTCAAGACAGTCTTAGTCTTAACTCCAATTAAAAAGGTAAAGCAACACGTTCCAAAGCACAGAGGGAGGCCAGGAGAAGGCCAGGAAAATCGTGCAGGTCTCCACAGAAAGGAGGCTGTAGATACTGCCTCTGATAGCTCTGCCCTCCCACCTCTTTGTTAAGCGAGAAACAGTCCCTGGAGGGCTGCAGATCTCTCAAGTCCTATTTCCTTGGCTTTCCTCCTCTCAGCTTCACTTGCACTAAGGCAAATTTCTTCCAGCACTCAGCTGCACAAGACCTATTTTACATAAATGCTTTCCTATTATTTTATGCGAGTTGTTGCATTATTTATCAGTTTTAAATATATTGTTTTGTAATCCCATCAAATGTACTTTTAATCTCAGGCAATAATGAGAAAGGTAAGATAACGAAAGAACAATGTGCACGTTAACATCAAGTCTTTCTTTTTTAGAACTGTTATTAAGCTATTCTTTATTTGCAGTATGCACATTTAACTCTATTCACTTCTGATTTCAGAAATTATTCCAAGGCTATGACCATTGCTATTGTTACTATTTTTGTTATATCTTTTTTTCTAATGCAGTGCCTAGAATAGGACCCAACATTCAGAGTTAGAAGATGCTGCTTATCTAGGATTTGTTTTTAACCGCTTCTCCACAATGCAGGATAATTTGGGATCATTACAGAAAATTGGATTTATATATGAAATACCTTAATTAACTGCGTTTTGCTTTTACTGACATTTTCTTTCCAGCAGATATTGCTAATGCTGGCATGCCTCGTTGTTGTCATGGCAATGAAAGGAGTCTATATGTTCTTGGATGTGACTCAGAGATCATTTTATACAGAAATGGGCCACCAAGTAGAAGAATGGACATTGGATGTTTCATTACTACTAGCGAAGAAATGGTTTAAGGGCAAAAAGAAAAACCCTAAACCAACAACAACTTCGAACATATGCCCCTTGATTAGACAGAAGACACCAAACTGCCACTTGTGACCCCATCCTGCAATTAGGTCTGTGTGGGCAGAGCTTCGTCAGTTTGGAGCATTACTGAAATTACAGTGATCTGGCTGCACAGTTATATAACTAGACCAGGACCCAAATTTGTCCAAATAAATGCTCTTAACATTCAGAAATACAGAGGAAGAGTCTTGTATACTCATCTCAGTGAAGAAAGATCTTGACACCAATTATATATTTCTCTGCGAGGGCTCACTCAGAGGCAAATAAGACATGTTTCTTGGCCAGAGAATTCACAACTTACACAAGGCAAAAGATAACAGGCATTTCAGAGAGGCAATTTAACCGATGAGGACACTAGGGCAGGAGGATACGTCAGTCACTTGTCAGGTGTGGAAGGAGCAGTTGCAAACACTAAGAAACCTGACTGTAGCCAGCCTACTTAAATCTATGAAGTGTTTAGAAAAATTGATTGCTAGGCTAAAAACACCATTCACCTATGTCTTCTATCGGTTACTCATCACAACATTAGCTCTTTTCCTGTGGATCCAAGGTAAATGAGGAGAGCTGTTATTAGGACAGCCTTTGCTGGTGCAGGGACGCCGAGTGTGGAGGCACTGATGTATATGCATCTGTGTCACTCACTAATTTCATCTTCTGACTCATATTCTGGAGTCATGATTCTTCTGTAGGGCAGTTCCAGTTCATACTAAGTGAGCCATACTAACAGCTGTTTATTACAGAGTAACCTATTGCCACATCCACACAGCCAGCTGGCTTTTACCCCAGTACGAATCATCACTGCCTCACAAGTCAGCACTTTCAGAGCTCAGGATTGCAGGTGGCTGTGTCATTTCCCTTGTCCTGCTGCTGGATCTCAACACACAAGGCAGAGCAGGGGCCAGTCTGGAGTAACCTCAGATTTAGGATCTGGTTCCATCCATCACCATCTTTCTTTCTTTCTTTAGCTAGCTGGTAACTTTTTCAAACTGTTGCAAGTCAATCTGGATGAAACACTATTCTGCATGTCAGAAATGACCTTGCCAGGCCAAAATAGCAAACATGCCAAAGAACACAGGAGGGATTTGCACTGGAAGACAATGAATGAGGATACAAAGGAGGAAATAAGAGGATTATACATGGACAACTGAATGATATTTAAATTCACACACAGCAAGACTAATTCTGAAATAATCTATGCATGGGTGTGCAGCATTTTGAGCATATATAGCAGGAAGTTTACTAGAACTTCAAAAGGGTTAGTAATTCACATCTGCTCAATATGATAGATCCAGCGCACAGCCAAAGTGAAGCTTAAATATTGTGTCATAATAGTAATAATTATACCTTAAAGGCAAAAAACAGTAAATGGCTACTGGCCAAAGTACTGTCCATAGGATTGCCACTCCCCAGCTGTATTCTTCTCAGTTGTTCACGGTGCCTTTTGGGCCTTATAAGTGAGTTTTGTCCTCTGCTTTCTTTTAAGAACCACCATTGCACAATGCTGCAGTTGTATCCCTGCTGATTCATATCCCTTTAGCAATATAATTAGGAAAATAAAAGTATTGGTTACAATTGTTTTTTCTGTAGTCTCTCCTACTCAGCGAGGGAGGCAAACTGAGACCTCTGTAGAGCAACGTGCCAAAGATAGGGCACAAATCTTTCACATCACCTTTGTGCTCGCTACTGGAGCATGCAGATGCAAACAGTCTGAAACTAGCTGTGCCTTTGCAGACAGGGGTTATCCAGCTATCACAGCCCTGGAGCACCAGAAGCAAACAGACTGGTTAGTCTTGGCAGGACACAGGGATGTACTGGAGGGCTGACAAATATAGTACGCAAGAGCTTTGTGCCTGTACACATTAACTTAATGCACAGTAAATTCACTGCTGTTCCAAAAAGGAGTATCCACAGTATTTCACTAGTTAATATTTACGAAGAATTGCATCATATGAAACTAGACTCAGTAACAAAATAAAACGAGCTGTTTGCAGCAAGTACTGGCATTCTGCTTTGTTTCGAGAAAATCCTAGAGAGGTGAAAATTTTATGAAAAAAAAGAAAGTTTATGCAACTGTAAGCACAGCATTGATTCAGTTTATATTTTCATAAGGAGGAAGACAGAAAATAGTACCTTAATTACTTTATCTACAGGGCTTGGGTTAAGCAGAAAGGTTCCTTTTTTTTTTTTTTTTCCCCCACTAATATGCCATGTGACCTTGAATAAGCCACCTTTCTGCTTATTCATCTGTGAAATAGGCATAATGCCACTAGTTAGATGTGTAACCTGCTTTCAAATTACTTTCATCTTTTCACACAAATGCAAACTATTACCGTGCTTTACCACAATTGTGCCATGCAAGCCTCTGTGTGTGATTCCTTTCAGCAAGAGATTTAGTTTTGTATATATCAGAACATATAATTGATTTTAAAAAAATCATTAATAAACATTAAGCCTAGGAAAAGAAGCATCCCTTTATACTGGTGACTGCTTTATTTTTCTTTCCATAATACTGATGCATAAAAATGGCACTTCTGAGGGGAGCCTTACAAAGTTACACACAGCATTCAGGTAGCTGTGCCACATGAAACCTGAAGGCCTGAAAAAGATGCTAGCGCATCTCGTCCGTACAGCATTTTCTATTATGTTGTTCAGCATTATTAAAAATAATAGCATGGCTTCTTCCATTTACTTTGGAAGATCATTCCTCAGATAGATTTCCCCAAAATAATTACTCTATTTTCACCCCAAATTCCTCCTTCTGACCTTATCTTTTGCAAGTCTCTGCTGACAATTGTCGCTTCCATTCTCATGCTCCAGTCCATCATTTCACTAAACTATGTTTATTTTTCTCTTTTCCTCCTAGCTATCCCTCCAGATCTCTATTTTCTTTTTGTGATTTTTCTTTGGCCTCTGTCAGTTCGTGGATATTGTTCTAGTCTTTAACTGAAAGTGAATATTCTATTCTAACTGTTGTCTCAAAGCTGTACAAAGAGGAATTATTATCTGTCTGCATTCATGAATCAGTGACTCTGCTGTGTACAGCTAAAAGCAGTTTTTCTCTTCCCATTGTTTTCACATTTCCTCTCATTCCATTTGTTTTTCCCATGTTTGTATTAATTTTTTTCCAGGAAGCACCACAAACACCAACAACACCCTCCTGCAACTTTTACTTTGAGATCTCAAAATGCTTTACAAAGGAGTCATCTTTCCCATAGGTGGGGAAAAAGCAAGGTGTACAGAAGACAATTATCTCACCCCAGCATGTTTAGCACAGGTTGCGTTCCAGCTGAGCATTTTACCCAATAGACTACTATTACAACAAGAAAACCACCAATGTATAAACACATTAGAAAGAAACCAGTAAAGAAGTTCAAGCATTGCTTCTCTCTGCCCCACAGAGCTTCTTGTGCCACTTACCGCTACAGTACCACATTGCTACTGGGCACAGAAAGTACCCAGCCACAAAACAGACATGGAAATATAAAGGTTACCCTCCAAATGAACGCTGGAAAGAAATCTTTCACATGGGGGACAATCAACATCATCATTTCAGAGAAGTGAAAAATGAAGCTGGGACAGACAAAGCACCTTTTCCAAGGCTACTCGGGAGTCTCAGGGTATACCTGAGAGCAGAGCCAGGAGCATGGCTCCAGTCTCCACAATCCGATACGAGGGTTTAAGCCCAAACCCACAGCAGCTGCTCACAGATGTCTGGATTTGTATGTGCCATGAAGTCACGTACTGGACAGGCAATCACAGAGCAAGCCATAGAGATTTTCTTCTTTGCCATAGCTAATTTGGCCCTATATCACCTAGAAAGAGATGAGCCAAAATGGTTATACTGTGAAACACTCATATGAATAAAAACTTCAGCCAACTGACAAGTTGGTAAAAGACCAATACAGCTATGCTGACTAGGGGGTAATCTTGTTGGTCTCAATCTACTTATACTGGTAAATGACCTGATACTGGTAAATTCCCTATTTTTCCAAAATGCAAAAAGTCAGTAAAACCCTAGCATAACGACTTTTAAGTAGATATGTCAAGCAAATGGGGAAACTCTAGTCTTTCTTAAACCGTATCTTCTCTTGTAAAGAGGAGTGTTTGCTCCGTCACACATTCAGAATTTAGTATAATTAATCCCCACGCCCAAAATGCTGCACTAAGGGGCAAACACATACGGCTGGTTACGCTCCATTCGATCCTCCTCCTCGCTGCCCTCAACCCCCTGCCTCGGCATTCAGCTGATTACTGAATTGGAGATTTTTGTTACTGTTATTTTTAATTCCCTCAGGCTGCCTATTTTTCCTCCCTGCCAATGAGGAAATGACTGGGGAATGACTGGGGGTCATTCAGGTCCCGAAAGGCCGCGAGGAGGGAGCGGATGCTGCTGGCTGGGATGCAGCGCCCAAGGGTGCTGCGCAGCGGCCGAGAGCGGGGCAAGGTGGCGGCCCAGCGCCCTGGGGTCCCCCGGCCCACCGGCACTGGAGAGGCAGGTTTCCGAGGCTTATTTCTGAGCTATACCTAAGCTCCAGTGGGAACTGTTTCTCATGCAAGTTTTTCTTTCAGTACAAGGGGAGATGGTGCTCAAACGGCAAGCTGCTCAGTTTGTCTCATTTTGGGGCTTATGCCACTCAGCCCCCTCTTCCCCCCCCCATCATTTCAGAGTGAAATCTCAGAGAAAGTGCTTGCAGGACTCAGTGTCCTAAAACCAGAGCCACAAAACAGTCTCAAAACAGAGACTCAAAACAGTATTCTCAAAACAGTCGCCTGAAAACAGACCTCACCAGCAGCTGAAACAATGTGCACATGGTCAGTGCAGGTCAGCAGCTGCCGGCAGACGAATACAGTCACAGCGGGACGTCTGATCTCACACAACCCGCGTGCAAATACAACGCGATCTGAATTTTGTATGGTATTTGGTTCGAAATGTTGCTATAAACATAAAACTAATTATAATAAAAATTTTAAAAGAATGCACAGATTCCACAAGGAAAACAACAAAAACAGATAGGAGCTGGTAAAATACTATTTAAAAGCAAGGTGAATAAAGAGCAAGATGAATATTATTCAAAAAGAAGAGGCAACCAAAGAACAGGCAGTTATCCCAAGTACATAAATTTTTGCTCCTCAAACTCCCCCGTCTGCAAAATAAAAGATAGGGCTTATTATTTAAGTAGCAACAATATGAACATCAAGAGTACACAACACATTCGATTAAAACTGCATCCTACACTTACTTTTGAATTTCCTCTAAAAGTACTGTCTGAAACGCTAGATAGATACTGCTAAACCAGCTTAATTACCTGACCACAGAGAACACAGAATTAAAGACCTTTCAGTCCTCTCCTAAAGAGCAGAATTTAACTATTCCACAGAATGTTACTTTATTAATAGTTTCCTATTTCTGTTTGTTTTAACAAAACCCTGGAATTCTAGCTGAAGAAACATTTTTGAAGAAAAATACCCAACAAACAAAATAAACTGAAGTTGTGCTTTGAAATGAAAAGCACTTTCATTATAGAGAACTGTTTGGCTGGATGAATGGAAAGCCCTGTCCTTTGCACAGTGCCTAGTTAATCAGAAAGGGCTACAAAGGGCCCCCTATTCAGTGAGGCAGGGTCCTGCCGAAGAGTCCATCCATACAGCCTTTGCGTGATGTACACATTTAGTATGGGATCTGAGCATTCAGCACACCATCTTTATACATCGAATATTAGCATATTAGTAATAAATCATAATTCTGTGCATAAAGAAACTCACAGGTATGGATATGATTTTTTTCCCCCCCAAATTCCAAAAACTTGGCGAAAAACAAAACTCTCCCCCCAACCTATTTTCCTCAAACATGCAGTATAACTTCTCATGAGGTGACATTTCCCTAGTAAATGCCACTCTTCTAGTTGCAGCTCTTCCAGCGTTGCAGCAGTTCAAAACATCCTTTTAATGCCTTCCTTGAGCTGTATCACCTGAGCAAATGTTTAGGTCTTTTCAAGCCCTCACCATCGAGATTGGTGTGACATTAGGTTTCCGTTAGGTCGCTGGGTGTACGTCATTCACATTCAGACTAGAAGAGTCTAGTTCTGCAAGCTACAGTTGCAGAGTTTTGATCATTGACTGAAAATAGAATTTATAACATAATTATAACACAAATTTTCACAGAACTCCAACTATGAGAACAAATGTGAAGATCTACCAGAGGAAGCCCACTGCAGTAAATTATAAAACTTGAGGCCTGTGCTACCTATTATGCAGCACTAACACCATCATCCTGAGTACGTACAGACAGACGGACATTGAACACAAGACGCTTCCTAATGAAGGCTTTCAATAATTTATCCTCCTTTTTAGTCTCCGTATACCTTCTTGTTCTCTCTCACATTCCTATTTCTGAAATACTCTCATTGAAATAAATATTAGTGAAATCTCATAAATTCTTTATTTTTGGAAGCCAAGTGTAGGGTAGCCTACAGTGCATGTGGACTCGTTCAGTTTAGTTTGTTGAAGTACAGAATATCCTCAAGTAGCTGAGAAAGCATGTTGCGTTGTGCAGTGCTCCCCAAAATTCCACACTACTGGAAGGATGTTTTATTAAAGACAGTACTTAAACCCTCAAGTTTGAAAGAAGGTCCAGCATTGCCCAACTGCCTGAGATATCATTATGTAATGCTTTAGGGAAGTTATGCAATACTTGGTCTTGTTCCAAGATTTTTAGTCTTTAAAAAACAGAAGAAAGATGGTCAAGTAGCTGCGGCAGTTGAAACATCCTTTAATGTTAGTTGATAAATGACCATAGCATCTCGTCATCAGTCCATGGAAAATGCTGATGAGCTACATTGTTTGGTACAGCTACATTTGGTACTGTATTGAGATGTGATTTTTTTCTTCTAACTAATCAGCACTGTATTCATAAAAAATATCATTAAACTCTTTTCCAGTTTAGTAGCAAGCGAGGCTGGTTTGCCCTAGTTTAGATGCGCCTATCCTTTGTACTGTGCGTTGTCAACTATAGACTTCGGAAATGACAGAAAGAAAAATGATCCATTCAGGAAATTAAGTGCATGGGAGAATCCATGACCTTCAGTTAAACTCAAGTGGTTCAATAGCGTGGATAATATTAAAAATTATCATTTTCCTTTTCCCTTCCAGAGGAAGTAGCTGACAGGACATTTTAATTTGTTCAGATTATGGTGTGAGTCAGCACTTTTGTTTTCGTTTTTTACAAAGGCTTCCAGTGTTAGGTTGCTGCACTTTATTATCTGAAGATATATTTTCATTTATAAAATAGGGCCCTGTCTACCCCGCACAAAAATAATTATTGAGGAGTTTCTAGCAGAGAGAAGGTACACCACAGAAGACACAACAGCATAGTACTGATGAAAGATTCCCCCTCGCCACCACTATTTAAGCACCCAGCCAGGGTGACAGAAGAGAAGGCATGAAAAGGGTGAAGGAAGCACCAGGAGTGACAAGAAAGGTTGTGAAAGGAGTGCTTTCTGAGTGAGCGTCAAAATTCACTAGGTCAGTAATCTTTCCAGCTGAAGAGCTCAATAAACTCCCTGCTATCACATGTAGTTTATCATATGGAGGTACAATTAGATAGCTGGTGTACCTGCCTTTGAAGTGAGCCCGAGACTTTAACATCTCTTTTGGGTCATTCTGTACGTGACCTGAGGTGGGGAGCTGAGCACAAAGCAAGCTCACACGTTAGTCAGCTTGTAAAAATCTCACTTAGTTTATTCTTTCTTTGTGATTCCACTGATGCCCTGACTTGGTTGTTCACAGCACAAAAGAAACTACCAGAAGAAAATAAAAAGCATAACTCTTGTGCAAAACATGCCATAGTTGTGTCTTCTACGGATCTGGAAATCAGAAGCATTACAAAAATGTGGATTAAAGAGTTAATGCATCTAACCTGAAGCACCTAGATATTCTTAGTTGCTTATTTTCAAATATATAATTAGTCAAAATTCAGGAATAGGAAAATTCTTCAGGTAGATAGGGAAAAAAATACATCCAGACAGGCTGCTTGAGCTACTTGAAGCCAATTATAAAAAGTCAAGTACTTATAAGGACAGTGGATGAACAGATAACCCAGCTGGAAGTGAACATAAGGTCTTGCTTTTCACCGCTGCAGATGGCCTGCAAAAGGACAACTTCTTAAAAAGTAGCAAAAGAAAAGGAAAAGACAAAATTTACCACGTAAAATCTGATTTGGAGGAGAGAGCAATATTAGGAGTTAGAGCATAAGGGACATCCCCAAAGCACAAGTACGGCCCCTTCACTGTCAGCAGTCAGGATATGCCCATGCCCAAAAAACCACATCACCAGAACGCATACAGAGATAGGTAACCAGCAAGTCACGAACAAGACAACAGCATTAGAAGAGAAACATAACAAAAAAGGGAAATACGTCAGGCATCAAATGTGGATGCAACGCTCAGCACTTGGAAAACACATTCATGAAGCGTCGAAAAGAACCCTAAAACTGTTGTCATGAACACGCAGCACAGGCCAGCAGAAGAGCACAGGCCGTGCAACTGGAAGGAGGTTCAGTGGGCACGGCTTAGCAGCAACGACAGTGTTCTTTTTGGCTACGGCACAAGAAAAAGAGGAAGACAGTAATGAAGCCTATGAAGTATCTTAGTAGATACAGGAAAAAGTACCTATAAAATTCAACATGGACTCCAAGAAACAACCAGATTGCATCCCCAAGACAGGAGATAGGAAAAGTCTGTCCTGCAGTACGATAGCATAATGTGGACTGAAGACATAGGGAAATCTCAGAGTGCGGACATGCTGTGCTGAATGCAGGTGCTTCAGTGCCTGGAGTATAACCTGCCCACCTGAAGTCGCATCCTTCACAAGCTTTCTGTAGCGTGAATATCCCCAGAGAATGGATGGCAGAGTCAAATATCTCAACACTGTAAGAGATGCTGCTCTTGCTGCATTGCCTGCAGCAGTGGAACGAGCACAGAGAGGGCATCTTCCTTGCAGCAGGCTGCTGAGAAGGCCTCTCAGGTTTGGCAAGGAAGGTCAGGGATGCTTAGATCTAAATGAGGAGACAGAGCAGCATAAGTCAAAGACTCTTTAGAAGAGCATCTGAAAGAGATACATGATCAGATCTTTTGGAGAGTTCAAGGTCAGGCTTTCAATTCAATTCTAAATGTTCTTTTCTATCTGAAAATAAAGATTTTTTTTTCCCCCGGCATGAGGAATCAGACTGCTGCACAATAGTGTCACACACAAGCATGACACAGAAGCGTACAAACAGGACAATCTCTCCTTTGCAGGAAGTAAAGGAAAGGTACTGCATCCAGTTGAAGCGGCAGAACACGTCACAGGCATGCCAAAAGCAATTACTGAAATGGGAACCCGGCCAGCCTCTCAGAGCCAACAGCTACCCTTGCAAAATGCCTACAGGGCATCAGGGCTGCAGCTCTGCATTGTCCCAGAGATGGGCCACCTTCAGCCATACAATGTCACTTAACAGACAGAAATCACACCTACCAAATTACCAGCAACTTCCCACAGCAGTGAATTCTGCATCTTGGCTATGAACTGATTTGATGCTTAAGTTTTCCCGAAGTTACAACTCAGTAAAAAGTTAACAAGATTTTAAGCCTAGGCTTAAAGATAAGCACGAATGTAGTCTTTTCATGAACAGCAGTACTTTTTTTCTGAGCAAGAATGTAGGTGACAAAAAAAAGTCAAGCTGATTGCTTTCATGCTCATCCTTAGAGGATATTTCACACCACTATGAAGGCTGCCCATGACTACAAAGTGCTCAGATACCATGGTTACAGGCATGGTATGAGAGCTTAAATAGTACACTGTAACAAATTTGTCAAGTTCTTCTATATTTCAATTAGCTAGGAGATTGGAAGACTAGACAAACTTTTATTATTTTATATCCTTGTATTATTTTATATCCTTGTATTATTATCCTTGTTCTGTTGATCTTTAGTATTTGGATCCAAACAGATCTTGACTAATATTGTGTGGCTGAACACACAGTCCACCTGGAATAACTGCCCTTAAAATCACAGTCTCATTTACATTTTTATTAACTGAAATCAAAAGTAAATGTTGTGTCACTTCCAAGGTACCATGGGATTACCATGTGGTCCTGTGCAAACCATACACATCTGGCGCGACCTGGAGTATGTAAGAAGAGTTTAAGTAACAGACTATTTCAACAGCACGTATGAAAGTTCCAGGAGTCACGCGAAAGAAAAGCAGAGGAGGAAAGAAAACCTTCACTTCACGCATTTAGAATGATACTAAGACAATGATGTGATCTTTCTTTTGGCTGGCAATATTTGTGCAAAGTTATTAAGTACCGGGTGAATCTATTCAAAGTAAAACATTATAGAAGCTTGCTTTAAAGGCAGCTGTATAAAAACTAATTGATTTGAATAGTACATAATATTTTATAATTTTTCATAATTTTGCAATTTTTGCAATTTAATGGTTCTTCACTTTTATGGGTTTTTTCCTTGGTTCTCTAGGAAATTGGTAAAGCAAAGCTGCTGCTACACACAAAATGCATAAAAGGTCAGAAAAAAACGTTGTTTCAAAGAGCACTGAAATATACTCTTCACCTTTTCCTGATAAGCAAATGAAATATTTTAAGTTGAAATTAAGCGAACATTTCCGTTGATTTAACATGAAAAACTGGCTTTTAAACTGATTCTGAGCTTTCCCTGGGAATGCTGAAAGTTTGTTTTGCTCATTTTCAACACAAAATTTCCACTTCTATTTCTTCTGAAAAGGTTTACTCTACCATCCTGAAGAATGAAAGCAAGTTTAAAGCATGTTTTGTCCAGACACCATGCAGAAACATCAACACAATGTCACCCTTGAGAAACAGGCATCCATGTAATAAAATGAGCATGTGTGCATACACCATCTGAGACTTCAAATGGCTCCTAATCTTATTTTCATTTTTTTCTTAATTCAGACCAAGCAAATCACACATTTTTGTTTCCCAAGCACAGACAAAGCTTGAAAATTTACAATATGTTTCTTCTAATGTTAGTGACCACCACTATACACGTTCTTTTATTTGGAGAATTCAAAAACAAGGGTCCTAAACAAAGCTTTCTCAACTGGAGACCCTGAGAAAACTGGAAGTCACTTATGATGTGGGCTTAGAACTGAGTGACCAATTCACAGTGAAGGCCTTTTCTAATACTGTGCATAACCTGAAGACAAAAGGTTTTTTTTTGTCCTATACATAAAAGTATATAAATGTAAACATGTGGAGAACTGAGAAGATATGTATCTTCTTACAGGTGAAGAATACTATTATACGCAAATGAATACATTGTGTTGTACTAATACCAAGCCTCGCATAACAAACAACCTTTTAATGAGTTTGAGTCAGACCGTTATCCTTCTTCCATATGCTGATCTGTAATAAACAGCCTCGATTTCCTGCTGTCTTAATTCTCATGTAATCCTTTAAAACTGTATGGTTATAAAACATTATTAGCACAAAGAGAGAAGTCTAATCCAGAAGCACCTGCTCCCAGTTTGCACAAAGAACACAACTGTGTCATGGTTCATTCAGCATTCAGAAGTCATTTCTCCATTTATGTGCTGGCATTTACTGCATGAACACAAAATACAGAAAATAATCAGCATTCCGCTATCTGCGAGTAATACAGAGCATACTGAAGGCAATGTAGTTTTATCAAGCTTTGGGCTGGGAAACAATAATCCAACCCAAAACAAAAAGACAACCCCAGCAATATAAAGCTAGGACACTGATTTCAGCTGTACACAGTGAACTTTCTTGGGTTTTTTTGCCTCATGCCTTGTACCCTGCCATCAGTTCTAGCATTATCTACACTCATCCAGAAACAAAACAAAACAAAACAAACCTGTTCCAAAAAGTTGAAAACCCATTCAACTTCAGAAATATCAAAGGCACATTCCTATCATGCTGGCCAGCTGGCATTCACTTATCGATTTAGCTCTCAGAATCTTGGCTTGCTGCGTTACAGGTCTCTTCAGCCTTTCCAAGTACAGAAAAAAGCAAATGTAAAGAATGCAAAATCTACCAAGTTTATCACGTTATCACATCTGAAGGCAAAATTTTTCACCAGAAAGGACCATTAGAGTAGGCTTCCTAAAACTGACATTCATCGTGTATTTCTAAAGGGGGTTTCACAGTCATATCTAGACTAACTAGTACTTACCTTGTGACAATCTCAAACTAGGTTTATTGCTTTATAACTGAAGGCTTGGAGATTCAGTTTTTTATTTCCCAATAGAAGACAGGCTTTTTGTTATCACATCAATATTTTTTTTCATTACCACTAATCCACTTACCGAGATCATTCCTATATGACCATATTCATCTTCTTTTATAAGGAATTCCATTTACATCAGAACAAATCACTCACATATCTCACGTACCTGTTAAGCTTTTTCCTGGTCAGCAAGGACTCCCTATCCACAACCAAAACACTGGATACAGTCACAGTTAGAACGCCTGCTTTCCATAGACCCGAGTAAGGGATCATTGTAGAGAGTAGCTTTTTTCTTTTTATTGTTTTTCTTTTTCTTTTCCATCAACTTATTTTTGATGAGGTGTCTCTTTCCTCAGCGCAGTCCCAGAACGACTGTACGCTGCAGAGCTTCTGTCATTTGGTGTGTTATGGCCCCAAGCCTAGATATATTTTTCTTCATTACCACGCACCATCTTGGGCAGGCTTCATTAACTTGAATGTGGAATGAGAAAGACATTGATGTTACATGAGGCCAAGATAAAGCCCTACCCTAAAAGAAAATTTCAGCTGCCTGTTAATGTACTTACTATACAATTTCTTAAAAACAAGCAATCAAAACCAAAAAACCTGCAAAAATAACAAAAAGTCTCTCAAAATAGCAAATTGTATCTTGGTCAGGTTTTTAGAAGCAATAGCTGAGAGTAACATGAACTAAGATGATTTAAACTTTGTTAATTATTACATTGCTTTATTAGAGTCTTAAATTTAGGTGCTGAGACTCAGTATGAAGCACCACCACCAGGTCCCAGTACGGTGTAATACGCAGTACAACAAGTGTTGCCATATGAGACATATCTACTTGCGTTGGTACCATCTGTATTACCTGTGAGCGGTGCAGTGAAACGGCACCAGATTGATTTACAGTCATTCAGGGCCGTGTGCTCTGTCAGCTTTCCAGGAAAGCCTCGCTAGGCTCTTTTTATTCTAAAGTAGGAGACACAAGCAAAGACATAGCCTACCTGTTTTGGGGGCTGTTTTTTGGTCTCATATAAGATAGCTTTTTCTTGAGGAAAGCGTGCTTGCCCCTACAACCTCAGGAGGCTTTTTCTCTCCTCATTCTTCCACTGGGTCCTATATCTTCTCACAGATGTCCCCGACGGCTGCATGCAGCCTTCTCAGCACTTGCAGCAGTTCAGCGTCAGGAGCACAGGCCAAACCCTGCTAGGGCTCGTTCAGCAGGTATCAGCCTTTAGCACCCTTCTAGAGTCTGAAGGATTTCCGCGAATACATTCGGTCCTTTTACAAGGTTGCACTGCAAGGCCCCACAGCTGGAGGCCTCCCGTCAGAGGACGGCACAGTTTGGACTGATACGGGTCTTACCGCTCAGTTTGTTTCTTCCCGGCTAGATTTTGCAGATGGAAGAGGAGGAATCATAACCTCCACCACAGCCTCAGAGGAGTATTGTATCTGCCATTTGCCTGCTGGCTGTCTTCATAGGCAGGACATACTTCTCTGTGTAGTACGCACCTATGCCTAGATCTATGTAGTACCTTGTCAGTCACTTCCCCCTAAATCTGGGGGGGGGGGGGGGTTGTCATTTATGGGGCAGAGAAAGCTGCCTCCCTAGTGAGCACCTCTCAGAGTGAAGGCACAGAGTTGCTTGAGCTGTATGCAAGGAACCGGTAGCCAGAGACACCCAGCGCAACCCCTCAGCAGCCAGCCTCAGAGCCCTGTGGTTAGTCAGAATTTCAGCATGTTTTCCAAGAAGCTCCAATGTCAGCAAAAATCCCTCAAGAACACATCAGTCGTCTTCCTTTCTAAATACTCTTTGTGGGGCTGGACGGCTGACCTGCGCCTCCCAGATCATCACTGTTCTTTCTGGGGCCTTGCAAAGTCCCTGCAGATCACCCAGCTGCAAAGTCGACCAGAGGCCAGGCTTCCCCTTACACATGAGCAGCTGGCAACGGGAAAGGGACAGAGGCTTCAGATCACAGCAGGTCAAATGTGTTTTAATTGATCTGAATCACAAAGAGTGCTGGGAGCTGAGGCATGACAGACTTCCAGAGCAGACTTTGCCAACGAGGAGCATGCAGTCTTGCTATTAACTACCTACCCAAAAGGCACTGCAATAAGGAGGACGCGGCTTTGCGCTAACTGCCCGTGCAAAAGGCACTGATAGTCCCATCCCAAACCCCCAGGCTGTGTTAACAGCTTTGCTATTTTTGTCATGTTCAGGTCTTGTTTTGTTTCTGTTTCCGGTTAAAGTTGTCAGAGGAAACTTATTGCCCTCATTTTTATTAGGCAATTTTTTTTAGCAGCAAAATAGGCTCACTGGTTAGGCAGTCTAATAAGTCTTATCTACAGCAGTAGAGTTGCTCTTACACCCAGGTGATAATGCTCCATCTTCCTTTAACATAGGCTGGAGATTATCTGCACAACTTCCACAGGCTGCTGTAACCTCCGAGCCATGCAGGCGAAGCATGACATCCAGTGGTGGAACAGCAAGTATAACCCCACACGCTTCTCCGGCCCGCGTAACCTTTCTGTTATCTGAACTTCTGAAAAGTGAAACCCGCCTGAACAGTCCATTAGGATTTGCTGTGCTTGCTGGAGCTGAAGCCATTAAACAGAATAAACATTACATTCACCATCATTGAGGGAAAAAATTCCCAGTCACATTAGTAACAATCTGTAGCCTCTTGAAATTATTTTCAAAACAAAGAGAATGAACATCCGAAATTCTCCTGGTGTGACTTTTTAAAGAAATAAATAGCCAGTGCTCCTTGAAACAAAAAATCTGCATGAAAGTACAGATTGGGGCAAGGAGAAAGAGGCAAGAGACATGGTACGGGAAGACGACAGCAAGACAGTAAGAAAGAAACCCACGTCCGTCTTGAAAACATACTCCCTTTTAGGGAAACATATTCATTTGTTTCCCTTCGTTCTGTTCCCTAGAGACTTTCTCCAGAGCCCTTTTCCTTCAAGACATTCTTACAGAAGGTCACTGCTGTTTCTCAAGCAGTCCAGTCCCTGCCCCCACCACCCTCCCAAGCAATACATTCCTAAATGGAACATATCCATTGAACTTCATGTTTCTATCTCCTCGCACCTATGCTGCAAGAAAAAACTCCTCATGTGTATGAAAACTGCATCACCTTTTTCCACGCTACTTTATGAAAAGTATAGGTCGTCAGGTTTTCCTTATGGACATACGGATCTTGTTGACAAAGCTGTCTCCACCACTCAGCCTAAGCTCTACAGTATGCAGTCTGTGTCACTGCAGGCGCATCCGACCCACGTTTGGGAGGCTGCAAGAACTCTGCCACTACAACAAAGCAGCAAGCACTGATACATGCTGATGTTCCAAACCCTTGGTGCCTATTTGCAATTACTCAGCATATCCAACAAACTGCCCACCTTCTGAAATGCGGTAAAGACCCATGAGACAGATGCTAAAGAATAATTTTGCAGTCAAGTGCATAATTCACGGTGAAGGCTTCTTGAATTAGCATATCGTAGGTAATAGGTGCTGTATATATATACTCACACCAGGTTAAGCTAAGCAGCTGGAGGTATCATTCCTGAAAGACACTGAATGCTTTTTAGGACCATTTAAAACAAAAGCTTTTCCATTGCTTCTAGGCACCTCGTTAGAGGTTTGAAATCATTTTAACCATGACAGAAAAACTTTTCCATAGTTCTCGATGGCTCCCAGATTACTCACAGAATAACACAGCTTTCCCATGACAACTGACTTCTACTAACCCCACCCCTGCTTCAAATTCTCTATGTTTGCCTTGTAAAGAAGATCACTGTTATTAGCATCGAGTGAATATAGTTCTCTAACCTAAGGACTAGGGTTTTCTCACCTTTTCCCAGGCGAGAACTCTGGTTGCCACTACAAGAACCATTTATGTATTTTACACTGAAACGCTCATAGCTTGAAAGCGCGTTCCCTAGCGGCTCCGTGGCTTCAGGTTTAAAGCAGAAGGAGGTTACATCAATAGACTCTGAGCGCTAAGACCCAGGAAACTGGTTCTGCGACGTAGATACTATCCGAACTGGGAAAAACACCACAGGAAGGGAGCGTGCACTCACTGCTCCAGAGAGCAGAAGCTGGAGGACAGATCCAGTTCATCCTCACTGCATGCCACAGTCACACGCTGACATGCAGAAAATACTGAGCCCTCTCCTGGAAGCAGCATTAGCCAAGTTCTTCTGACCACGATCTGAAAAACACTGTATTTACCAATGATGGCAAAAGCCAAGGTACTTGTAGCTCCACGTGCATGGCTATTCTTACCTCTACATAATTACACATAACAATAGGATACACTAGACCAGAAAACTGTAAACTGCCTTACATTTTCTAAAAGGGCCAAAAGCAGAGATTTAAATCATTTTATACAGCTTGCCCTGGTAACTGATCAGTCATTTCCTTTGCCGCAGTCCCATTTATAATGCAATTATAGTGGTTTTGCATAAGTGGCTTCAGAAAAATCACATGTTCTCCTATATAATTTCTCCTGTTCCAACATCATGCATATCAAACAAATCATAAATACATAAATTTGCATAACAGCAGATCCCTGGGCCCCAATCCCAAGCCTGTTAAATTGTAGGCTCTACTTCTGGCCAGGGCTTTAGTGACAGAGCATTGTGGAGACAGCCGCTCACGCTGCACACCTGCCTGCTTGATGTTTTTCCAGATGCTCTACAGACCCTTCTTCCCAGCAGAAGAACCAGAAACCAAGGAAGGATCTGAAGTCTCCAATTCATTGATTTTCCTCGTAGTAGTAGACTAAATATAAATAATGGCACAGGAACACACTGTGCACAAGACGTTGCTTCGCTAAGCTCTGCCTTTGACCACCGTAAGCTTTCAGAGCGTGAAAGGCTGGCCAAAGCCTTTCTTCTTGCCTTGCTCCAGGGGCAGATGCAGGGAAACGGAGTACTCCAGACGACGGAGTATCATTATATATTCCTAACTTTTCATGGCCATTGGCCTTGAGCCATTCACATTTCCAAGTCCGACTTCACTTGTTGCAGACTTCTGAGGACTTCATTTCCTGTGCGCTGCAGGAGCCGAGAAGAGCCCGAGGCTCAGCACCGGGACCGAAACGCCATCCCTGCCTTGCTTGTCGTGTTACATGAATCACACGGCTACGACTAAACTTAAATTAGTGTTTCCTGTCCTCGGTCCACTGAATGGGAGGCTTTATGTTCAATTTTGAAAACAGTAAACTTAATCAAATTCAAATTTCATACCAATACAAATTTCACACCAATATATTCTAAGGCAGAGTAAAATGACTGGAAAAAAAGCACCTGAATTACTTAAAAGCTCATTTGCAAATAACTGTTATATTAATACAGTTTACATACACTATTACAGGATACCTCAAACAATCATTTGTAAGAAAGCAAGCACCCTACGCAGCTCACGAGGTTAAATCTCCCTTGGAAAAACAAGTATTTTAGGGGCTACTAACGTGGCCCAGCTCTTCTTGTCCGGTTTTGCTGAGCTGATACGTCCACCCTAAAAAGCCCTGCGAGGGCGCACACGTCCCGCGGCCCCGCCAGCCCGGGGCCGGGCTCCCTCCCCGCCGCCGTTAGAGTGGTGGTGACCGCCCGGCCCGGGCGCCACCTGCCCCCCGGAACCTTCCAGAAGCGGGGACTCTCCCTTAACCAAGCCTGGGGTTGAGGTGAAGACGAGGAGAGTTTTTAGGTCAAAAAAAAAAAAAAACCCACCAAAAACCAAGCGTGAAGAATAATCGCACCAAAAAAAGGAGACAACACCCCCCCCCCCCGCCCCCAGTCTTTCCAGTTCTCAGCTGAACATGTACCTACGCTCCCAGCTTCCCCAGCAGTAACCGCAGGGGAGCCCACCTCCACGCTCCTCCACCTCGCTCAGGTTGACCGCAGCCAGGCAGAAAGGTTTCCGGGGGATATAAAAACCAGGATTAACCTACCCTAGCCAGGGATGGTCGCTGCCACAGCGGTCTAACAGGGTTTGTGAGGGAATCGTAATCAACTCTACCACATGCTCAATGACTTCTTTCTCTTCTGCGACACGCTCGCATGCAAGCAGCTTCCCCAGCCTACATCCAAACGCGGACAGGAACGCGACCTTTAAAACAACGCACAAACC
The DNA here is from genome assembly GCF_040807025.1 of Struthio camelus. NCBI lineage: Eukaryota > Metazoa > Chordata > Aves > Struthioniformes > Struthionidae > Struthio > Struthio camelus. The sequence continues at coordinate 21,339,717 of NC_090953.1, forward strand.
AACCACGAAGCCGCTTACCAGGCGCGTAGTAGGTGAGGCCAGGCAGGAGGGAGCCGAGGGGAGCCGTCGCCAGGAGCGGCGCGGCCGGCCCGAGGCGGCCATCTCCAGCGCCCTCCTCCTCCGCCGCCGCCGCCCCGGCCGCAGCGCAGCTGGGGGCCAACGAGGGCCGCTTCACTCCTGCCTCTCGCAGGTGTGTTGGGCGCTGCGCAGCCGGGGCCTACGGCTCCCCACGTCCCGCCTGGCGGGGCAGGCGAAGGGGCGCCCTCCCCAGACGGCGCCGGCCCCCCGCGCGCCCCGGCTCGCCGCCCCGCAGCAAGGAGAGGAACGACGCTCTGCCCGCTTTGCAAAACTTTTATTAGCCGATCAGAACAACAAATACATTTATCATTTAGTAATTTCCAGACACGTAAAAATTGGGAGTATTTCTCTTAATAAAAATATAGGCGTACAGATTTAAAAACACCGTCACTAAAATAACAATACGCATATTAACTTATTTCACTTAATAAAAATATTTTTCCTGTTTTCAGACTATCACTTTCCTTATTATCTCCAGGTTCCTTACAGGTGGAGAATAACGTACGTAGATTTTCTGCCCCGGCAAAGCAAATCCGTTAACGCGCGACCATTTCATCCAAGTGCGTTAGCTCTCCCCTCCGTTCTGCTGCTGCTGCTGCTTTTTTCCCCCCTTCATAAAAAGGAGCCTCTAGGCTGTTCTTCAAAGACAGCTAATGATCACGAATGAAACTCGTCAGCCCTGTCGGTAAGCGGAGGTCCATGCCTCCTGCCGCCCCGGGGGGCCGGATTTCACCTCTCCAGAACATACGGGGTCAGAAACACCGAGGGGGAGAAACGCGGCCAAACTCTCCGGGAAATCGCAAGCGTTAATCCTGCGATTACCCGCCGTGGGGGGACGGGGCCGCTGGTGCCCCGCTCGCGAAGGGGCGCAGGGCCAGCCCTGCTCTTACCCGCCGCAACTCCTGGCCTGACCTGACCCGACCGGGGCAAAACGAAGGCTGAAGGCCAAACACGGTGAGCTGCCTGCAATGTCTTTGCTGAAACCCCGCCTTACATCTTCTATCAACAAAAAATACAAAAACGTGGGAACGAGTTTCTTAGGGTTTCTAACTGGAGCTTATGGCTTCGTCCTGCCTTGCGCTCCGTGGCCTCCCCTTCTTTCCTGCCTCCCATCCCGCTCCGCACTTGCGAGGATTTTGCGTAACAAGGAACCCCTCTTCTCAGCGCCCGCGGTTCTGATGCAACCACCTCTCAGCGACCTCACCGGGGCGAAGTTTGCAGGCGTGCCATTTGCGTACAGCTCCCACGGCCTCCATATAAAAAGCAGCTAGGTGAACAATACACTGAAAATGTGTTCCCTCATCTACAGGACGACGAGTGGCAAAAGCAATCCAAACTCAAATTCTAACGAAGAAAATTCTCATAACGTTAATTAAAAGACACAGTAAAACATGAATATGGTGACAAATATAAAGCGTAGCAAATTCAAAAAACATACTGAATATGAGGGTCAGCGCTTAAAACCTTTAACAAGGCTGTACATAATTTATGAAAACCAAGGTTTAAACATCAGAATCGTTCCACTGAAGAAAAGGGAAATTACGTTTCCCTTGCCCTTCTTTGTTAATCAAAATAGAATATACTTTGGTTGGTCCCTGCGGTATGGATGCACAGTGCAAAAAGAACCCAGCGTTCAGCAGTTCACGTCCAACTACCTCAAATGAAAAGGGAATTCGGGCCAGAATTTCAGAAGATGTGAAGAACCCCGTAACTCATTATGCCACGCAAACAGTAGTGCAGTTAGGCATCATTTTAAGCACATACGACCAGGTGCTTTGCATTTGTAAAACGTCCTTTATAGAAGAGAAGGCAAAATCAGATTCCCAATATGCTGAAATAAATATGAATATTTATCAATTTAAATAAATCATAATCACTCACATACTTAAATTAACTTCCAAGGTTATTTAACCTTGTAGGAAAAAGAGAACTGCATTGAGAGCAAAGGAAAAAATGGCAGGACGTTGTTTCGTAAATGCTTGGCCGTCTCTTCAGCTCTTGCTAACGCGTTGTTTCTGCGCAGAAACGCTGCTGCGTAAGGCAAAGGCAGCGCGCTGCGATGCCACGTCGTACCTGGCCTTGCTAAGAGAGGAGCTGACCTCACTGGTAAAACCCCTTGTACTGTTTAATCAATTTTCTAGCACTCAGTCTAGGGAAGAGGAAAGGGGAGAGAGGGCAAGGGGAACTGCCAAGCGAACCCCAGTTTGACAAAGAGGCAAGGATATCTAGTTACTAAAAACATGAAGCCTTTAAGCCTGGGAGCCGGGAAGGTTCAAATCAAAGTTTCAGCCTGCTCAGGGGTGGGAAGAGCTGGTCAAGGCGGTCAGAAAAGGGGGGAAACAGCAGCAACAACGGAGCTGGCCCTCAGCCGGCGTTAAATTGTCACAGCATCCCGGACTTAAAATGGAGTCAAAAGAAAGGTAGGCTGGCTGGTGATCCATCTCAAAGTTAGTATCCAGGTGCCTGTAGTGAGGCAACGTTTATGAGAAGAAAAACTATTAGAAAATCTAGACGGGGGATAAAACCTGTAGCTGTGCAGTTCTGACACTGCCCGACTGACCAAGACGGGGAGAAAAAACAAGCTGACAAACTCTCCCGCGTTGTTAACCCCAGCAGCAGATTTGAATTAAACACCTAATAAGCAAAAGTAGTTTCTTGTTTTAATACAAACTAGCGAATGAAAATAAACCTTAAACTAATCCATAATACTTAGCCTGATCTGCTAATACCTGTGTAATACCTGCCACTCTCTTGGCCTCACTTGGATTCTTCCTCATATACATTACACAGAAAGCTCAGAAATCACCTTTTAAATGCTTGTGAAGAGAAGATCAGGTACCCCTCAGCCCTTGACCAGGCAGGTTTCACCGGCCGCGGCAGCACAAGACATGGAATAAAAGGAAATTACAGAAATAGTATCAAAATGCAGTGCTGTATTTGCTGAAATATTAATTCTCTTGCTTCCATAATTGGTGTATCTTAATTCTCTCCCTCCTTCAACCTTTCTAGTCCTTGTTCACTTCCACTCCCTCCCTACATGTCCTTTTTTCTTCATTCCTCCTCACTGCTTTTCTCCTCACCTCCTTCCTTTTATGTCTCTTCCCTCAAATCCTGCTTTCTGCCTCTCAAATCCTACTTTCTGCCTCTCTCCTTCATTGCTACTTGTACGTTTCCTTTCTCTCACAGAAATACTTTCTCTTCAACTGCATTTTTATCTCTGCCCAAGCGAGGATACAAAGCTATAAATAAAACTAGCTTATTTTAAATTATTTCTCAGTGAAACTGGAAGCCAGGCAAAATTAACCTGATGTTAATTTTCAGCGCTAGTTCACACCTTCAGCTCTAAAACCGAAACCTTGAAATGACTACTATTGCAGACAAAAATCAGTGTCCTTGTCGATCTATAATTGCTTCTAGTAGGCTTGCTTTGTGATTTGTAATTTCTTAAATGGCAAAATAAATACAAACTTTTAATAAAACTACAGTATTAAATCCCAAAGCAATAGCGCAGCTTGTGCACATTTTTTGTACCAATTGAACAATACTGGTTTAGAAACTAATATAGTTAAAATGATGCAACTTCCTAGCGCAAAGAAGTTTATCAGTATCAAAGTGCTTATATCCTCAATTTTGGTTCCAATCCCCTTGAATAAAACATAGACGTTTGCTGTTTGGATCGTATGTAAACAGCACCTATATGGGTTATGTGTAAACAAGGGTTAGTGAATCTTCAGTTTACTGACAATAAATTAAAACAATAGCAAAGTCTAATAAAGACTGTTTCTTGATGTTTCTTGGTTGTGTGTGTGTGTCCCTCTGTCTGTCCTGTTTTGCTTTGGTGAAGCATCCCACTGTCACTCTGTAACAATGTTGTATTTTGGTGCAGGACAACCTCTGTAAGTCACTACAGAGTTTTTCTCTTTTTTACTAAAAAACAACCCTGTCCCAACCCCATCCTCTCAGTTGCAAGAATCAGTTGTTCTCAAAACGGCAAGGGCAGCTGTGTTAGCTTTCTATCCACTAGCCAGCAATGATGGCCAGAGCAGAAGTCTTACTGCAATAGAGAACGGCATGCTGTTAGGTCCATGAAATCAACGTCATGACAGGTAACAGCACTATGATTTTCTCTCAGATGACAGCAATAACAGAGTAATTACTGCACAGAGGTAACAATACCTGTCAGGTGTCTGCCCCCAAATAGTTATACTATTAACAAAAATAAAAATTGCATACAAAATTTCCATAAGACTCAATAACAATTTCCCTGCCTGCAATAATAATGCACACAGTCTTAATCGTTGTGCAGAATGTGAACCATGCTGCAGGAGAAGAACATCAGTAGAAACCCTACATCCTGAGCGCAGTTGGTATCACAAATTGAAGTATCAGTGAAAAGCTCAACATACAAAAGCACTCCAGTGCTGTCTGTGCTGTAGGATATCCCTGGGAATTCAGATCCCCAATTTTATAAAATATTCGGTAGACATTTAATAACAATATCCCGCTGTTGGCGTGGTTGGAGAAGTGAGAAGCATCATACCAAGGATTCAGACAGTAAGTCAAGGTCTGCTGTCAGGCTGCCTGTTTCAGCAAGGATGAAAGTTTCCTCTGCCTCTCGCCTGTGGAATCCTAATTACGCTACGATATGCTGCTTCTCCTCAGATGAGTGGTGTTTCTTTGTGAGAGATCCTCACTTTCACTTTCACAATTTCTCTGAAATAAAAAGGCCATAATGTTTCAGTCATGTAAATGAGATACCATGCTCCTAAACACGATGTTCTACTATTCTTAGCGTATCATCTTTCAAAAAAAGGAGAACTAACACAAATGTCACGGAGATTTTTTGCAGAATGCCACCTGCACTGCAGGACTCCCCACCCTCCACCCCTCAGTTGGCCACAGGAGCAGTGCAGACACCCTCCAAGACTGCTGATTTCTCAGTCTGACAGCACGGTCACTGCTATGGTACCCAAACACCATCTGCAGCCTCCGTGCTGCTCCTTTATATAATAATTGTGGCTAGCACCTATATGGTTTAGAGAACCACTTGCCTACACTCCTTGCCTAACATTTCTGTCACAATTGCACAACTTGAACGGCAGCATTCACAGCACGTGAGCGATGCCATGGTCTGCTCTGGTTTCCCAGACAGCTGAGCTCTCTGCTGGGTTGGTTTGTGTACCCGTACGTGTAATCTGCAAAATTCACTCCCCAGTAAAACGACTCCTTCCCTTCTCCTCATTTGTGAAATGTACCTACCAAACTGTCATCCTGTATTAGGACCTTTTTCACCAGCGAACGAGATAAGTGGTTGCAAAATGACACAATACTGTAAGAAAGCTATGAAGAGAGGGAAGAATGAGAATCTGACAACACACCTGCAGCGCAGACATACCCAAATACATTTCATTTATCTACTGCAGCTTACAAGTTTACAGCACCATTCAAGCCCTAGCTTGCCCCGATCCCATCTGGGTAAGGAAGCCTAACGTGACTGGGATTAAAGGCCTGCTTTCATACCTTCCATCGCCTTCTGGCATATTGTCTTTTGAAGTTTTCCAAGTTAACAACAGATTCTCGCCGTACCAAAGCTTGTTGCTTGTCCACTGGCTGGAAGATAAGAAACGGCAAGTTTATTGCTTGGCTCCTTTTGACACATAAAATACATTAGGTTCTTTTTTTGTTGTGGAGCTGAGGGAAAACAATGCTGGAGAGGCTGTGGATTCATACAGGTAAAAGCAGAAGAAAAAAAATTTAATCACTGAGTCCAGGACAGGGCCCCTTTTGATTTTAATCAAAATCCCCCAAATTGTCCATGGCAAACGGTCTCCAGTTTGTCCACTCATGACATCTGGCCCTGTGCGCAAAATTGTTCTGAGGGCTCCAATGCTGCCCCTTTCTAGCTGCTTGTTCTGGTGCACAAAACGCATATCATGTGGCATAGACTTGGCTCCAGCCTCCACTTCTGCCTCCCTTTTCCATAATGATCCACACAAAAGCAAAAAAAGGCTTAGGAACAGCTTTTCCAGCCAAAGGACAGCCGAACAAAAGAGGGAGATAATAGGGAGATGCTAGAGGATGCAAAGTGATGCTTCCACTTTGCAAAGTCATCAAAGTGCTTCTCACTGCACACCTGCACCATTTTCTCTGGATTAAGATGTCGTCAGCTGGCATTTACTTATGTCTGTCTTTTTGAAAGTCCCTGGGAGAGCCAGGAAAAGGTTCCCCAGGGGCCTGACAGAAAGGAGAGGGAGCTGTCATCAGTGCATCAACACCTTTGCAGCCCACTGCTTCACAGGAGTTTTGCACATGCTGGCTAGAAATAAAGACAGAACAGAAACCATCCCAGTATCGGTATTGCCACACTGCTCGGGTCCCACACTGCCTTCTAATTGCTCACAGATTTCCACAAATTTTGCCCTTTACAAGACACTTGAGAACCAAGGATACATTAGGGTCCTTTCCTACATTCCAGGCTGAGGCTTTTCATTTTATTCTAACATGTCTTTTCTGAATTGTGCTTTTACAGCTTTTTCATCAGTCTGATTTAATCATCATAGAAGGAAAGAAGAAAGAACTTGTTCTGTGCTACAGAGACTTCAAAGATACATAGATAACACTGAGGCATTCAGTATTTCAGATCTGACATGGAGAGCATGGAACATTCACGTGAACGTGAAATACAGAATAACTTCAGAGAGCCCTAGCAGCACTCTACAACCAAAACATGAAATTGGTATCAAACAGTAGCCCTTTTCCTGTGTCCCACAAAGCGGGCAAGTAAAACCTTGGCCAGTTATGAAACTCAAAGGAAGGCTCGTGTAACTTGCGACTGGGAAGAGTCTGCCGCAGTTAGTCTGAGACTGACAGATTGCAAGTAAAATAGAAGGTGGCCTAAGAAAACTAAATCCATGACCAGCTTTGGTCAGCGCTGGATTTGCCAGGAAATTGTTCATTCTGTTATAGGATTACATTTTCATGGAACAGAATCAAGCAGCGACCAAAAGCTTTTCACAGAGTCCCTGAACGGGTGAGGTTGGAAGGGACCTCTGGAGATCGCCTAGTCCAAATGCCCTGCTCAGAGCATCATCAGCTAGAGCAGGTTGCCCAAGACCATGCCCAGTTTGAATATCTCCAGGGATGCAGGCTCCACATCCTCTGCAGGCAACCTGTTCCAGTGTTTGACCATCCTTTCAGTAAAAAAGTTTTTTCTTATGCTTAACCTGCATTATTGTTTTTCAATTTGTGCTCATTGCCTCTTATCATGGGCATGGCTGAGAAGAGTCTCGCTCTGTCTTCTTTCTCCCTCCCATCCGACATTTGCACGCATTGATAAGATCCCCCCTAAGCCTTCTCTTCTCCAGACGGAACAGTCCCAGTGCTCTCAGCCTCTCCTCATATGTCAGATGCTCCAATCCTTAATCATGCTAGTGGTCCTTCACCGGACCCGTCCCATTATGTTTTGGTGAAATCATCATACTAAAACGGGAGAACGTTAGCTGTGATTTAATATCAGTTATCAGGATACATGCCACACAATCCCTGAAAAGACTCACCTAGGCTTTTGTCCTTTAACCACACCCAGGGTACGAGAGCACCAAGATACTGACTCCCTGTCAGTAAATGTAAGAGGAAAGAACTGCAATATTTGAGTACTGAGAAATGAAAAGAAAGAAAGAAATATGAGAATTCAGACACATGCCTAACAATTTTGGGTGTCAGCCTGGTGTCAGTCTGTTCTGAAAGCCACGACTCTCAGCCCTTCTGAGAACGAAACATCTTTAAATTCCAAAACCACATCAAAATTTGCATAGACTAGACAACTGTATCTGACCAGTAAGGAGATAAGAAAACAAATGTGCTAATACAGATCTAGTAAAAGTAAGACAAGAAAGGCCAAAAATCAACCTCTCGAAGATTATGGGATCATAATCATCCCAGCAGTTCTGATTTGCTTTGGCAGGTGGTGGATAAGCCAGAAATGTTTACACTGAACTGAACCAGAATGCAACCAAGGCAGGCAGTTACAGAAGCAGGAGTACCAAAGCAGAATGAAAAACCCATCAATGAGGATATATACATTTTCCCAGGAAAATCATTGATAATGTTTTACGAGACAACAAATTCACTCTTCTCCTCAAATGCTGTGCCAGCACCGTTTGTTGGAAACCAGCAGCGTACAAAAAGTGCACAGTTGTGGAACATAACTTGCCAGAGGCCCTGTAACATAGGTGTAGCACACTTCTCGATGCACTCTACATATTTTACTTTACGAAAAAGAGGGAGAACACAGCAACGTCGTACCGAGTTTTAAACACCATGCGCAGGTTGAGATTCACCGAAAACCTGACCACTAGTAGCTCAGAGCTCGCACCTTTCCACCATAGATTTTTAGAAAATGTTTTCTTTGCAAGAGGAGACAGCTCCATTTCACATGGAAGTTCTTGGTTTTGAAACCCAGATCATCACTCCGAAGACCCTTGAAATTTGGTGTATTACAAAGGAGGAATATTTCTCTAGCAGCATTTACCACCAAATCTAGCACGTTCAGGCCATCAGAGGGCAGGAAAACAATTTAAAGACGACAGATTGAGGGGGAGTATGATAAATACACCTTAACAGGAGGAAAACTTAGAATTGCCAATTCTAGTAATATTTTTCTTGGGAAATTGAGGACAAGTGTTGACATTGAATAAAGATGCATGCAAGTCCTTACCAGCCAGGTGCCTTTCTCATTTTGATGTATACATCTTTTACGCAAAACAGAACCTGGGCATTTAGGCATTAAATATCTTTTCCTCATACTGCAAACAGCTATCATGGTACAAGAAAAACACTGAGTAGAAATCAATTTGAAGTGGAAAAAAATGTCACTGATTAAATGTCAGCCATACAATCATCACGAAAAATTTCAGAGTGCCCTTTCAGCAGCAGAGCCATCACTGAATCAAAATAGCTTGCTTTACAGCACTCCAGACTGTTAGTAACTGCCTCTCAATTTCGAAGCAGCTTGCAAAGCAGCGACCTTGTGATTTTCTCAATCATCAGAATTCGTTCTCAAAAGCATCGGGTCAGTGACCTCCTTCAGCTCAGAGAGCACTAGCCTCAAGGACCGAGTCACAGCGACATCAACCTCACTCAAGGAACAGTGGCCTCATTTAACGTTCCTTCTCCTTGTGCCAGTACGTTTGTATGCAAAGAAAATCTGCATGAGCAGAGGATGCGGGATCACAGCTGAGGGAAAGCAGAATCTCTTTCCTGAGAGGCTTTTATACAGACATTGATTTACTAGGCTTTAAGTTACTTTTTAAGAATTGAAATTCTCCCTCTCTTAAAAATCCTGTATCCTGATTCCCCCAGACAGGAACCCCCAAGACTTTCAGTTCAAAGAAACCTCCAGAGATGACAACTAAAGCATTTTAGGAGAACACAAGACGGACATGCGTAAAATTTTCAAAAGAGCCCAAGTCACCCTGGAGCCCAATTCTCCCCAAACGTCAACATCAGGTTGCTAGGGACATCTCGTGGCTAAGTTATTCGGGAGCTTTTGAAAATTTTACCGCTTGTGCAAAGTAAGATGCCACAGAGAGCACATCCAGTGCTCTCCACTCCACCATCCAGTGCTTTCCATCCTCCACCAAGCCCAACGACAGGATTAACATCAGCGCTGTTACATAACTGTTTTCAATTATTCTGAATTCTCACGAGCCTCTGCATGTCATTGTGAGGATGCAGCAGTTTTGAATCCACTGTACTCTACAAACTGGATAAGAATGTGCTGCTATCTTTTTATCTCAGAGTGGGAAACATTATTATTATAATGTTATGAACAACACTTCAGTCTAGCTAGCTCATTCATTTTCTGGAAAAGAGTGGGCTTTTTCTGTGGGAGCCTGGGAAGAGAAAGGTTATGCTCTGATGTATATCCGAGCCGCTCTCGATGGCTTTGAGCGCTGATGCAGAGATGTCTGCCTTCTGCCTCATTGATTCTTGTAGCTGGTAACAGTCACCTCGCAGCACATGTACGCACTTAAGCAAAGGGGCTGTAAACCAGCTGCAGAGCCTGGCTCAGCATCTTTCCCGTACACAGAAGCTTAACAACCCTTTTTCACTCACTGTCTAAACCATCAGGGAGCAATTGCATCCTGCATGAAGAACTATTTATTGGGTCCAAAAATGAGACAGGTATGTCTACACATATAAATGCAGCATAATCAAGTGATTCCTTTGAAATAAAAGACAGCAGGGCGTGATTCAATTTTGGGCCAACTTTTCTTTTACTTTCTAACACTTAAAAAAAAAAAAAGTCTTCACAATGAGAACTGGTCTCAAATCCCACATGGTACATTAAGATAGTTGTTTGCTTTGTCTTCACCATAGAAAGTAAACCGCAGGTCTATGATATTGCTTATCATCACTGATAAATTAATATTTGCATAGTGAAATTACATACACAGTTATTTGATGAGTTCATTACAAATTCACAATTTTGTCTTTTGAATAGAATTTCTTTGGTACAGGATAGGAAACATAACTGAATTTTAGACAAAAGGATTAATCAGTAGCTAACACCTGCAGATGGTAAAAGATTCCACCCTGCATAACTGGACCAAAAAGATCATCTTAACATTTCTTCATCAGCAGTCATTTCATTGAGATTTTCCACAGGACTAAATGTTAAGTTAGTGCATCATTTACTCTGTTTTACAGGATAGATTTAACCTTTCTCTCATCTGCTCCGTACAACTGTCTGCAGCAGGTCTACGAGGCCATTTTCTTCACCCAATCAAAGACGCTACCATGAGATTTTTACAGGTTTCCAGGTATGTGATATCTCTGATAAGTATGGACTGGACTACTCTTCAGTTAATTGCCTAGTAATCTTCAGGAGCTATATATACGATGAAGTCAGTGCATTTAGCTGTAGGGTTAGATGTGCTCCATACTACCGTGATAATCTAGATCCCTGTAAGTTCATACACTGAACATGGGAAAACACTCAAGCACTGCAAACCACTAAGGGCTTACGGTTTGGTCAGTCGTTTGTGCAATATATCGGAATTGCTATTTCAGCAGTAGGTGATGTTTCTATGTAGATTATGCACTGATAATTTAACTGCTGTACAATAAGGCAGACAGCAAAAACATGCAAACTGCACCTAACCTGGTCTACCCACATTACTGATTTGATTCTGCCACATCAAGATTCAATCCTGCAAGGAATTCTTCACAGCAAGATCTATTTAACAGCTCCATTACCGATTCATTAATATCTTTGTTGAAAACAGAGTCAAAGTTTCCATTCACACAGGTCTCACTTCCATTTTCCATTTGGAAACTACTCATTAAATCCTGGATCCACTTGAGTTCCTCAGAAAGTTCTTGACTTAGAGATTCATACTGACACTGCAGATCAGCGTATTTCCCAGTTATGCCTGTAAGACTAGTGCCTACAGTCTTGATATCATCCTGCAGATGTCTTTTCAGGGATTCAATTTTACGGTATTCATACTTCAGCTGAGACAGCTTGTGCCTCACGCTTTCATTCTCCTCTTTATACCAAGCTTCTTTCTCGTTATAAATGGAAACCAGAGCATCGATGTCCTCCTGCAAGGAATCATGGGATACAGCCAAAGTGCTGAAACCCTGTTCCATAAGTGAAATGTCTTCTACTACTCGGGCAAAGCGCTCAAAGTTGATGTAGGTATTATTGGGAGGCATACTTGAATGGCATTTTATGGTGTACTCTCTCAGCCGTTTTGTCTTCAGCTGCGTGTTCTCGACTTTCCTGTTTTCTTGGACTTTTGTGTCTTCTTTCAGCTGGTGAGTCTTCAGACAGAGGAACTAATATTACTGAACATTTACAAGATAGGGCAGTAATTCAAACTCTACACATCAAAGGATGCAGCCTGAATTTCCACAACACTGGGAGATTCTTTGCTCCCAGAGATTTTCCTTCATGCATTTGATTAAAAGAAAATAAAAAATCCTAATGTGGCAAGCAATGTGCATTCATTCCAATGTGATAAGCGTAAATAAAAGGGCCCCAATTTATTTTCATGCTAATTTTTAGCAGTAAAAAGTCTCAAAACTATCAATATTTTTAAGAGGAAAAATAAAAATCTTGAAAACACTCCACCTAATGCTTTCTGCAATGCAGAGCAAAAACTGGATTTCAAACATCCTCATTAGACATGCTGAGATTAGCCAAATCTATTTTCAATAACAGATTTATCGACAAGAGCAGGCAATGTTTAGGATAAAAAACAAACAAAAAAAAACCATACAGTCACACAAATGCAAGCAAATCAACAACTTGGTACAGCAACTGGTATCTTTGACCACATTGGCTGTGGTCAACTCTCAACTCAAGAAAAGCACTACACCCAAGAGGTGGTGTATGTCCATGCAAACAGTGAAGAAGGATGGAAAAACGCAAAGCACAGTCTAATATAGAATCCCGTGTGTGCAACAAATGGCAAAGCTGTTTTCCTCTCTTTTTGAGGGTTATGGTAATGAAAGAAGTCACAATTAAGGTTTGCAGAAATCGAAAGATATAGTCAGACCCGATCAATTTATTTTAAGTGAATCTCTTTGAAACTCCTGGAGTCTCTAGATACCTAGAGATCAGTTTTCCATTTAACACATCAATAAGAATGGGAATATTATCTCTGCTTTGCTCATGGATAAAAGCAAGATCTGTTTCTCTATTTGGTCTTACCGTTATCCATGGATGGGACAGAGCTTCCTGAATTGTAAGCCGTTTCCTACAAGAGAAAAACACAGATTTGAATGAGAAACACCTCGTACATATGTCCATTGACCCACACTTCTCCCAGACTTTGGAGCAGTGAAACCGTAAAACAGTAAAGCATTTGAGAATAAATACTTTCTACGCACCCTTAACCTCACTGTCAATCAAGGTATATGGTATTAATTGTATCAAAATTGTCCTTTAGAGCACGTTATTATATCACACCTGGAGCTACCATATCCTGAAAGCAGTCTTTCCGAGAGCAATACTTCAAAACTAATCAAACCTAATCCTCCTGCACTGTGGCAGTTTGTGAACAGCACTCTCTATTAGCATTGAGGATCAAAGGCAGAAATCCAGAATTGCACAGTGACGCCTCTGAACATGGGACAAATATCAATATCCCTGACTTGCCACTTCTTAAAATGAGACTGCTAGATTGATAGACCTGTGCAAACCTCTCATCAAACCCCCACCTAACTCCAGCCTATTCAAAGGCTTCAGGTTTGCGGGAATCTTGCTAACCGCTTGCCTTTTTCTCCCTCACACTCCTAATATCTATTTTCTCCTCTAACGAAGCCATTAAAAGGAACTACAATGGCCTGACTATCCTTTAGGAACAACAGGGTTAATGGGAAGGAGATGTTATTTCTGTGTGCACGTTACTAAAAGCAAGAAAGAAACTAAACAAGGTCTGTGATTGCCAGGCACTGGCAATAAAGCTCTGCATCTGTCACAGAAGTTCTAGTCTGATCTTAGTCAGGGCATACAGACTTAGGAACAACTCCACTGTGGGGACACATGAAGACTTTTCTGGCCTTGCAGCACTAGGGCCGTGTTTTGTCACCTCCTTGCAAGTAGTCCATAATAGACTGTAAAGAATTGGAGTGGTAGTTAACCAGAACCAGATATTTTGCACACCATTTTGCACACTAGAGATTTTGCACGCCATTTTCAGTCCTCCACCTGCCCACTGTTACACTGGTTTGACTCAGGTGAGAATTAAGTCCTGAAACTGAAATTTAACTGAGGAGATTTTGGTTGCAAGAGCCGGAAGTTAGCTTCTCATTCTCCTATGCATTCTGACTGCAGCTCTGAAAGGGGAAAAAAAATCATTTCTCAGCAGTTCCTCTCTACAGCGAGCTTGGCCTTCAGGGCTCTGTCCTGGGGAGCTCCCCACACGACGACGTGCAGCTTAGCAGTGAGACAGGTGGAGAGAGCGTGCACATGTGTGCATGCATGCATGTGTGCAGAGAGCAAGATCTCAACAAACAGCTAAGGCTGGGGGGGGGGGGGGGGGGGGGGGGTCAGTCCTGGCCTGTATATTCTTGGTCATACATTTTACACGCATTTTTTTGATACTATCATAGGAGTTGTTAGAGATAAGGAAAACAAGCAAATAAATAAATAAATAAATACAGCTTCTCTGTGTGAAAAACAGATGCAACCAGTTGAAAATACAGGTTATTATATACTTGCCACCATAGGCGGTATTACAGTATATTCAATATAACATACTCTTTCAGGAGTAACATGATCCAGACATGCCCCTCAGTAAGTCATCTGCCTCTTTCAGTGCCTCTCCTGCCCTCCCTTGCTGCCTTGTCTGTTTAGAGCATAAACTTTCTGGAAACGGGGACTGAGTCTTCTTGTAGGAGGAAGCTGAATGGGGTCCCTGTCTTGGTTAGGGTCTGCATGTGTCAAAAATTCACTAGAAATCAAATAGAAAAGCAATAAGCCTAGGAATAAAAACACAAATGCATGGCACAAATGGAAAGGAAAATAAAAAAGAGGAAATATCCCGTGCATAGTGGCAGCTTGAGAATCATCAGCTGTAAGATTCTTCTTTGATTGTTATTTTTTAAAGCTATAATATTTCTCTTTCCTCCTACTCCAGATTTCATACTAATGACACATTAACTCTAAGATGGCGGAGTTAATGAAAACAGTTACCACTAGATACAAGCTTGGCTTCTAAGAAAGAGCAAACAGCAACGATTTAAGCTTCAGACAGAAAGTCCAATGCAAAAATGAGTGTCAGGTTTTGGCATACTCGGAGAATGCTGGCACAGAGCTATTTTTAGGGCTTCTGGATGCAGCGATTCCCTAGGGGCGCAGCAACAGAACTTTGTCTCCTGTCTTGCTCTTGAAAGACAATACACACCGCAGTGAAAGCTTTGCACGTTACTCAGCAGGCTCTGTCTCACCAGGGTCATCTAAGGGGCAGAAGGCTCTTTCTGAGTTTTCCCTTACCGTGTATCTTTCACCAGGAGCTTCTGAATAAAATCCTTTGCTAGGTCACTGGTATTGCTGAAAAATTCTTCATCAAATTCATAATTCACAGCTGTGATGTTGGCAAGCGTTTCCTGTTTAGTTTCTCCAAGGAAAGGCGATGCACCGCTAAGCCTGAATAAGCCAGAAAAAAGAATCAATTGGAAAAATAAAGAGCAGAGGTCCTCTAATGCAATTACAGTGGCTGTATAATACACTCTCTGGACGTTTGTGGATCTCTGCGATGGAGCAGGGAAGCCACTTGGGAAAAAACAGGTCCAGCTTTGGCTCACTATATTTGTGTTTATGAGTCAGACTCATCCTGAAAGTCTCCAGTGCAGCACTAATGTGTCCCCACAGACAGAAATGCATGGATTCTCCCATCCTCAGTGCCTCATCGAAGTCACTGCTAATCAAAGTAGGAAAAGCTTCAGCTTCAGGAGAGGTTCTTTCCCTGTGAACCCACAAACACTACTAGGCAAAGGCTTCTACCAAGTCAAGCGGATGAAATGGTATTTTTACAGATTTTCTTTGGGTAGGAAATACCCTGCAAATTTACTGCACAGGGCGTCCAGTCCAAGAGACCTTCTCAGCTGGAACCACAGTGCAACACGTGACGGGAAATCAGATGCGTGGCCTTGCCTTGAACGCTGCGGGAGAGGTAGGGGGACACCGCTGGCTAAAAGGAGCCCACAGACAAAGGAAGGGACTTTGGCTGCAGTAAAATCCAACTGTTCCTGAACACTGCACTCTGCTCCAACTGCAAGGATATAATGCAGACATCATCATACTAAAATGGCATTCAGCAGTCCTTAGGTAGACAGGTAAAGCTTTCATCCTGCTTTGCCCATCTCTGAGCTGCCACTGATGTCCTTCATCTCAGACGGCTATTTACCTCTGTCCCATAAAACCAGCGTCAGAACGGTTTCACCGCTCCTGCCCTGCCGTCCCCTGCCTCCCTCCCCCAACCCACAGGAATGCTGACTTGCGAAAGTCTGCTTTACAGGAAATGTTATTTATACCAAGGAAATTGATCTCATCCCTTTTTGAAACCTTCAGGACTGTCATTATTCTTATCTACCATGTCTAAGCTTTGATAACATAGCTGCAGGATGCAGCAGGCTCACACTCTTGGGATCTAACCTGAGGGTTCAAATACTAAACTGCTCGCTAACATGATCCTGATCAGAAGACCTTCTACCTTGTCTGTACTACCACTGCCATGCTGGCTGGAAATTTGGGGGTAAGCAGGAAATTAGATGGGACCCGCTTGGCCGTTCAGCCCAGTCCCCAGCTGCCCCAAGCGGGTCTTACCCACAGAATAAACATCCGAGCGCAGAAACCGCTTCCTCTCCCCCACAATCTCACGCTGGCCCGAGCTGCAGACACAGTAAGGCATGGAGCCAGGCGCTTGCAGTTGTCTTCGATGCAGTGAATTCAGCCCGTAAGCCAGTCAGTCTCATTGCTTAACAGGTTTTACTTACTCCCCCTTGAGCTTTTGTTCCCTTTCTGGGAGCCGCAGAGAAAGTTACGAGCAGGCGCTTCTCCGCAGACCATGGGGGTTCCCAAAAGCAGGGCTTGGAAACCTGCCCTCGAGCCTTAGTCTCCATTCCCAAAATTGTGCCATGAAGCAGCTGGAATTCCACCTGCCAGCCTGCCGCTGCCTCCGAGGCGGCTCTGGGCTCCTCTCAAATTTTTTTTCTCGTTTTTGAAACTCAGTTCTGAGGTCTGTCAAAAGGAGCAGTCTCAAATCCTAACATCGGACACAAATGACTTTTGACATACCCTGACTCAGTGCCCGTAAACCTCTCTCCACCTAACAGCAGATCTCAGCGATAAAGGCTTAGCACTCACAATCCAGCCCAGTGAATCACTCTTTCAGCTATTGAATTAAGGACTTGTAAGCACCTTTGATCTCTACACCTGACGATGGCATCCATTTGAATGCTATCATGTTTGCTAAAATACGCAGTATCTTTACACACACCCCAGTTATTCAGAATTCAGGATTCATCAGAACAAAAGGCAATAAAATTAACAGGCAGTACTAGTTAAAGGCGTAAGAATGTCTATTACCTGCCGTACCACCCAAGCAGACCCCTCCTATCACAAAGAGCATGCTCTTTTTTCCTGCTGTTTTCTAGAGAGGAATTATTTTTAAGCTTACTTACCATAGTACTCTTTACTAGCCAACTAGGCCGAACAGATCTGCTGTGCTGGACACAGTACAGAGCCACCCGCTCCACTAGTGGATGAGGCACTTCATCCACTGCGCCTCCAGAACACAACTCTAACACAACAGAAAACCTCCTGGAAGCACCTGGACAGCTCTGCATCACTGTAATCGCAGGGTAAGTACTCCTACCGGCTTCTCTACAACTCCCAAGTGTTTCTCCCGTCATTTATGAACACACATAAAGAGCAATTTACAAAGTGTAATGTTCTGTCGAGCACACGTGTCACTGACGACACAGAGTGCTGATAAAAGAGCAAAAGCCCGGACAATTTTAAACCTCTTTACCTGAGGCTGGGCTCAGCCAGTATCCCCCCCTCGTATTTTTTCCTGCACCACAGGATTGAAGGGATTTTATAGCACTGAGGCCGATTTCTCAGCCCACAGCTCTTCTGCAGCTGTTGGGCTCTAAGCCTTGGGCACTGCCTGAGGGTGGATTTAATTCCACTCTATTTATTTTCCACACTGGGAAAGCAACCCCTCCTCTTTAAGCCTCTATAGTTGTACTGACGCCAGTGCCGTGTAACGCAAATTTCGCTCTAATACTGGCGGGCACCTTCTTCAGGTTGGCAGCAAATTAGCCCTGAGCGGCATGAGGAGCAGCAGCAGAACCTCAGGGCAGGAGCACCAGGGTGAGCCGTTTCCAACCGTGCGCTGCTCAAAGGTCACAGGAGCTCGATTTCAATGGGCGCAGTTCGGCCAACCATCCCTGACCACTTCTGTAATTCTCACATCAAACCAGAGGAAGGAAATCCTGAGGCAGCGAGCGCAGTCCCTCCACTGCATGCATCCAGCGTCCCTCAAGCGGTTTCACAAAGTACCAAGCTCCATCTAATCTGCTTGTCCCCAGGATGCCCATGAAACCTCATTCCTTAGAGAGCGTGAGCTTGTTTTAATTTCCCACTTCTATTTATTCATCACTGGTTTACAAGCCCTTTTTCTAATATTGGGAAAAATCTTTTTTCCTCCCTTCCTCTTGTGCCTACCAACCGCAACTGCAACTCCCAACCAGCCTTTTCTTCACTAGGTTAAACGAGGCCTTTGTTCTCCTGTAAAATGGGTTCCCTACCTCCCGGATCACCCTGGCAGCCCTTCTCTGATCCTATTTCCACTTAAATTCTCCTTTTTGAATATGGGTGACCAGATTTATACATAATAATCTAGACTGTTGCCTTCTACAAGCAAATTGAAACTTCCCTGTTTTCACCAGAAATACCTCACCTAGTAAATGCTAATATTACATTTTCTCTTTCTATTGCCTCCGCACAATAGTAGCTCATAACCATCCTATGACCAACTAATACACTTGGGCTTCCTCTCCTCTGTCACTTCTAGCTGATGAGCTCCCTAAGAAGCAGAAATGCCCAGTGATGCCAGAGATGTTTGCTCTTTGACTGTCCATAATGCCCTCTTAACTTCGTTTACCCCTTTTTATTTTAAAATTGAAAAGGCTGCAGGAATGTCATTTGCCCACTAGACAAACCGTCGCCTACACCTTGCGTGCAGCTCCTTTCTTCCACGACTGGAGGGAACGGATGTGTTTTGTACTAATGCAATAGAGCTTTAGGAGCACTTCTACAGGAATGAGACTGCTGATGTACTTACAGTATGTAGGTGATGACTCCTATACTCCTAAAAAACAAAGGAGGAGACTAATTGCAGATGTTTTATATCACATGTATTCTTTTTAATGCATGCAACACGAAAAGGACAATAGCAGCTGCTAGACAGACAGAAGGGCCATGGTTTTAATGATTGCTAATACCTTTCCTAAAAAAAGAATGATGTTTCCATGGAAAAAATGTGAATTTTACATATAAATTTAAGTATCATGGATATTTGGGGTCTCTCTTTATACACTTTTACTATGGCAGGTAGTTAGCTACAGGACACAACAGAAATACAAAAAAAAACAGAAGCAAGGATGTTTTATTTGGGGTGACCTCCTTCGGCTGCCTTCTCAGCAGATCAGATTAGTACGCAGGTCTGCTCTGCATGCAGCGCTCTGATACGTAAGGCTGTCACAGGCGCTGCAGGAACGCGCTGTCTTTCAAGAGCGCTCCACTGCGGTGGGCAGTGGCACACTGGTAACTCTCTAACCGCCATCATTAAAGGTTTTCATTGTCATTTGGTGCAAGTTAAATACTTATCTTTTTATCATAAAGAATGCATCAAAACAAAAAGACAGACCTGACAATTATTAACTGCATTTATGGTACTTTTTTCTTAATTTGTTGTGATAGAATGGATTTTATTCAGAGCAAACTGGGAAAAACCTGGAAGGTAGAGCAACCTGGAAAGAAAAGCTAAAAACTTACCACATATCTGCAGCTAATCCAAGCGGTTCATAGTTTACTATTTCCGGAGCTGTAACAGAAATTTAATCAAACATCAGCAAATGAGGGAAAAATTAATTTTAGCAGGCTGAATGAGTGGCAGGTCAAAAATGACCTCTGTTTAAAAAAAAAAAAAAAAAGAGAGCGAGAAAAGAGCAAGAAAAAAGAGAGAGAGAGAGAGACGTAGGCATAGGAGGCACTTTCTGTTTATAGGTTGACAACCCTGACAGGAATTCAAGCTCCCAAGTGTCCACTAGAGATCACGTAGAGTAACATGGAGCATAACATAACTCCAGAATAAGGGTCAGGCAGATATATGCAAACTACCGTGCAAATCATGCCTGCAATAACGAACGCCTTCACCTAACAAGGATACCATTACCCCTAAGAATCTGAGCTTTGTCCTGTTTTTTGTTTTGTTTTCAGAATGACATTTAACTAGTGCCACTAAAGCTAGTTTCTACCGGCCAGTCAGAAACAGCCCTTGGGCAAGAGATTAAAGTTACGTGCTAACCTGCACTGCTACCCACGTCAAACCTTATTATCTTTAGGGAAACACCCTCTGGTTGAACAGCATCCCCACGTAAGGCTGCATGTAGGAGAAAAGCCCAAGGTGAGGTACCGGGACAAGAGAAGGTGTCTGTGGCAGTGCTGAAACGACAGGAGTTCAGGTAACAGTTGTGCCTAACTGGAACATGTTTTACAAAAAACAAAACAAAACAACCAAACCCACAAACCTCTAACTGAAAGGATCGCAAGGAGCAGGATTAACCAAAATCCAAGCCAGACAGATTAGAATTATGATCAGGAAGTAGCAAAGAGAGAATCAGGTGGAAAAAGGTGCGGGGAGTTGAGAGTTTTGCACTCAGCAGGTATACGTACACTGGGAGGCAGTGGTATCTAGAGAGCAGTAACAGAGATAGATATCCACGTAACTATGTACCCACGCACTACAACGCAAAGAACTTACTTGCCCCAGGTAACAGGTAGAAAACTGGAATTTATACTGCCGGGTTTCTCAGTCTCAATCCTGAAATTATGTGTCTCAATATTTCTTTGGCAGCAAGCTACTCTCACAAGAGCAACAGGTCTTGTTTATAGAAAGCCCCTTTCTCCTGTTCCAGAAAAAGAACGCAAACCTCTAGATTTAGGTCACGTTGACACGTAGGAGATGGGAACAGCTACCTCAGGAGATGGAAACTACCTCTGTGCCTGGCTTCGTAATTTGGGAAAGGTGTCTCACCTTTCTCGTGGAACTTGCAATACAAACCGAAGGAACTGATCACTCACTCACCTACAAACTCCGGAGTCCCAAAAATGTTTTTAAATTCAACTCCATCTTCTATTTTGTGAGCCAGGCCAAAGTCAATGAGTTTGATGTGCGGAATAGGGATATTCTTGTCTAGAAGCATAATGTTTTCAGGCTGAAAATAATAAAACATAGATATTTGTTCTCAAATCTTTCTTTCCTCACATATACAACGCTGTGGAACAAGAAACATATACCTCTGCCTAACCATATACAGGTCACCGTTTTGATAAAGCGATGACAACTGTGAAATCTGGTGTTATTGAGTGGATCAGAACTTCAGAGCAGCAAAACAAATCTGTAGGCTTCAGGCCTAATTAAAGTAATACCTTCCTCCCATTATTATCACATACAAAATCTCCCTCTCTCTATCTTCCCATTAGCACTTCTAGGCTTATTTTGTTAATGATAGCTGCTGCCTGTTTTCACAGTGAGACAGAAGTTATTCGCACAACTGTATGTAGTTGCCTGATTTGACAGAATATGTCACTAGATTATCTGCATGGTGATACAACATGAAGTGAAAGCTCGGTATGTCTTGTCCCCTCTTAAAATAAAAAATATATCCCTGGCCTGCAGGGTCTCCTTGGAAGGAGACGCCGCCCCCTGGCCCCTGGATTTGCCCGAGTTAAGGATTTGCACCAGGTAGGGACATACCTAACCACAGCTGGCGGGCAGCTGAAGCAGGGCAAAGACCTGGCGCAGAGACAGAACGCCACTGCTTGATCCCAGTGAGAACGGCACCACTGAATGTTTTGGCTGACAGCAATTTTGCTGATCTATTCATGGAATTTACACTGGGAAACCTCACTATTTCTGCCCAGCTGCTCCTACTGTATTACAAACCTATTGGAAGATGTCTCCGGAAATGGTTCTTGCGGGATTCTAGACACATCTCAGCCTGCTTAGGGCTCAAAATACTCTCCTGCATGAGACTAAATTCACAGTTGCAACAACAAGGGCAGAAAAGATCTGGGATTTGCTAACTGAATAGTCCTGAAATTGGAAGGAGCTGGAATTAGAGATTCCGGCTCATGTATGACAACAAGTTATTAAAACAACAACAAGTAGCATTTCTCATAGCAGTGTAAGGAAAAACACTGAGCAAGCCAGAGGAATTGTGAAATTAAAGCTAGCTTTTTTTCAACCGCAGACTTTGACTCCACATGCTTTACCAGATATAACATCTATTTCATAAACTTGTTTTTTCAACTAAATTTCTTAGACCTAGTTACTGCCTGCTGCTCCCTTTTTTCACACGTTTCAGAGTAACCTGTGGGTTCAATTTATCCCTGATGAAGAGCTTTCAGCGCATCAATTTTTCAAAAGTTAACCCTAAGTCCAAGAACAACAGTGAGAGATTTTAACTCCCTGCTGGCAGCTGCCTGGCCTCTTCACAGCGGATCCTAATGTGCAAGCAGCTCCTGCTAACACACACTCTCTTTCAGGGCTACACTGGGAAAGAGGGCACGTGAATAATTTACTGTCATAGCCATCGGACCAAGAATATTTTAGCCCCGCCTGGTGTTCCTTGAGAGACCTAGGGCGCATTGTGTTCACTCCAGATAGATGATGCACGCTTGTTTGGCGCAGACAGAACGGACTGGAATGGCAAATAGCCATAGTCACTACCCCTTGGACTGTTTTATTCCTTAAGTGGTATAGATCAGTATAACCCCTCTGCAACCAGTGGAGGCCTACCAAGTAATGAGGTAATTATAAATCACCTTTCTCATCATCATCTCTCTAATTAGATTATTGCTTAAAAATACATGCCTTGTTTAACACCAGGCTGAACTCCAAAACCAGTCTAACAAAACCCAGGAGAGTTATTTTGTGAGCATGCTTTAGAATATTTGTCTTTCACTATCAATGAAATGACTCTCTACTCACCCTTTCTCACTTCTGATTTGCATTTTCTGTAACATCTTTATTGGCCACCTGACATTACTGGTATTAAATATCAAAATTAGTAGCTAGAAATCAAGTACAGAAAATTTGCTATCTATATTCTCACAATAATTTTATGCTACTGGATATCAGACTGCTTTTCTAACACACAGTGAATTCCTTTGGTCTTGAACTTCCAGATTCATATGATAATTATAAAATCGAATGTATATACCCTTGTAAACGTTCATACATCTCGCATGCTTTTTCACATACACCCCAAAGTGAAGATCTGAAAGGCAGTTTGCTAGCCAGTTTGTTAGGCTAGATGCATTTTGCAACGTTTTGCAACAACTACATCTATGACATTAAAGCTGATTCAGCACCAAGCACTTTAAGACAGAGACCGCATTAGGCACACCTTTAGCCCAAGAAGTTAGCACATATATCATGGGAATCTGGGAAGAGTCTATCCATAGCACATACATCAGTGTAGTAATTAATAATAAACTCTCTTGGATTTAAAGTTAGGACAAGGAACACGTGATCTAGCATTACAGCTTCTTCCGTCTTCCTACAGTTTAAAACATTCTAAATCTCTCTCCTCTGTTTTCACTCTACTTTCTGTCTCCCAGGGAACGAGTGCATGTTAAGCTTATTTCTGAAAGCAGCAATGGTTGAGGCAGCCAGTTCTGTAGCTGTGAGTCTGCTACTGAGAAAGCACTTTCTTCTAGTCTCAAGAGTTTCATCCTCAAGGGTGACAGACTCCTAGCTTCAGGGAAGCATGTTCACCTAGGCAGGCTACAATCAAAAGGAGAGAGACAGTCTCTCCTGTATTATTTAGGCCAGCTCTACCAATGCCAAAGACAAGGACCAAAGCTAGAGACGTCACCTGATGTGGTAGCAAGAGAGCTGTTTCATGTGCTTTCAAGGGCCTAAGCTGCTAGGAAAGCAAGAAGTCTTTCTGCTAACCAAACTGCAGCAGCTGACACGTGCCCCTCATGTAATTCTCAACACTGCGGGGACTGGAAGGAGCGACAGTTGTTTGTAGGCGGCCCTGGCCCTCCCCTCCCTGTCCCAGAAACGCGCTTCTGTACATCACCCCGAAAAAACAGCATGTTTTGGATGATACCACAAATGCAAACAACAAATAAAAGTCTTCCTAGCTGAAGGATGAAGACAAATTTCTTGTTCTTAGTCGGTAAATGTGTGAGCCCACCCTAAAGTTATCACAGGCCTGACGAAGGAAATTGTCCTCCTTGGCTCTCACAGCTGTCAAGTGCATTTAAAATGCTTTTCAACCGCACCTGTTGTTTTGGACAAGTGTTTTAGAACTGTATGTTATCACACACAAGTATTCAACAAATTGTAGAAGGTGTGGTCATTAAACGATGACAAAAGCTCTAAGTCAGCATCTTTACCTTTAAATCAAAGTGCGCAATTTTATTGGAGTGAAGGTAATTCACACCATCCAAAATCTGTTTGATGAATCTGGTTGCTTCCTCTTCACTCAAAGACTCCTTCTGTGCCAGGAAGTCAAAAAGTTCTCCTCCAGACACCCTGCAAAACACACCAGGAAACTTCCTGTTACCTGCTGCACCTGTAACCAAGGATTGTAACAGACCAAAAAGAATTGCATTCTCTGATGAATCTACAGACATACATGTATTTCTATAGGCATACTTTGATATTAACAACAAATTCAGATGCTATTTTTCAACATTTTCATTTCAAATGAGACAGAGGTAGCGGAACAGGTTGTATTAACACACTGCTGTTAAAGAATTACTTCTCTTCTCCGTTGCCACCAGTAACATGAGGCAATGAGATCTGCCAGCAGAATCTGTTTCCCGTCTAGAACAGCCATTACAGTCTTCTATTGCAGATTCTTGTTTGACATATAACTGACAGGAAAGCATTTACTTTGTGCTGAATTTTTAGGAATACAGCAGATTGCAGCACCTCGGAAAGTACCTTACAATTATCTTTCCAAATCAAGGAAGTAGAGGGTTACAGTGTAAGTTACTATGAGTATTCACATCAAAACTGAAATATATTCCATACACATGCAGTGCGTTAGAATTCTGTTGCCATTTTTCTCTCTCTTATGGAGAGCTCCAGTGCTATTTTTCTATCTGTTCTGAAACAGGATGATCCACATGCTAAATTGGCCATCATTTGCAGTTTTGCTATTTATAATAATACTCATTTTTATTGTTACCAGTTCCTCATTCAACTTTACTGTTGGTAGCACCCAGGAGGTGGTTGTGTCAGGAAGGTCTCGGGGCTCGGAGGTACCACCGCCTGAGCTCACCATTCAGAGCGCGAGCAAAAGACTTGTGACATCCAAAGCCATTTTAGAAAACAAATTTTTGGCCCCGTTGTCCAACGATGTACCAGTAAAAGAATTGGCAAGCGCAAATGCTTTAAGTTCACTAAACGCTGTGACTCTGAGACAAGTCAGATCATGCTGTGTGTGCATGACAGAGATCTTGTATGCGATGCTTCCTCTGACCGTGGGCTCCTACACAACGCTGGTGGTGACAAGACAGTGATTCCCTATTCTGCCTCTTTCAGAACAAACTATTGTGAACAGCTACAAAAACTGCAAAGAGGAGTCAATTGCAAACGAGAAGCCAGGGCTAAAAGCCACAGAGACCTTGGACTCAACCCTTGGCTTGTGCTGTTGCTGGGGGTGTCAGCATACCCGGCCGCTCCAAAGGCAGAGATCTGCACAGTGCCTGCTGGCACGGGTGTTGTTTACCGGATGCTTTTCACAGCACCCACACAGACAGAAACCTTCTAGGCAACATGAGGCAGGACACAAAGCATTTTCACCTGGGCAGAAGTCATCTGATACTTTAATTGTTACGACTAAATGGCTGGCAAGCAAAAATAAACTTCAGATGACCCAGGGATATATCACAACTGCTTTGTCTGCCTTTGCTTTTCCTTCCTCCTCGTCTCAGTTACTCAGTCCCAGAGACGCTTATTTGGTCTCTGATTGCCTTTCTAGGTGACACCAAGGGTCTCAGCAATGCCATCACCCTTGCTAGACAGTTTTCCTTTTACTCTGGGCATTTCAGGAGTCAGGGAACACTGTCTCTTCTCCATGTGGTCATAGGTTTATGGGCCTTGGTTGGTTGATTTGAAAACGCCTGCCATTGACTGTGGTGACCAGCGGCTAAAGAAACCCGTGAGGAGAGTCTGGTACTCTCTTGGTACAA